>NC_134801.1:56237790-56240290 GCF_046742065.1 Oratosquilla oratoria
AGCCAAAACAACAAGACGAAATCAAAGGAGGAGGGAAAAGAGGGGGAGGAGGAGGAGGGGAAGAATAAAGGTGGAGGAAGGGGAAGATAGTGTGGAGGAACTAGAGAGTGTCAAAAAAGAGCAAGGGAGGAGTCAGAAGTGGAGGTGGAGGAAGATTAGGAAATTCGGGTGAAGAAAGAGGAAGAGAAGTGTAAGAAGGAAGAGGACGGGAAGGAGGTGCGTATAAGAAAAATTAAGGGGGTCGAGGAGGAGGAGGTGGAGGAGGAGTAGGGAGAGGAGTAGGCGGAGGATGAGGAAGAGGAGGAGGAGGAGTAGGAATAGTAGAGGAAGAGGAGGAGGAGGTGGAGGAAAAGGAGGAAGAGGAGGAGGAAGAGGAGGAGAGGAGTAGGAGGAGCAGAGGAAGAGGAGGAGGAGGTGAAGGAGGAGGTGAAGGAAAAGGAGGAGGAGGAGGAGGAGGAGGAGTAAGAGGAACTTGAAGCGAAGAAGAGAACGAAAAGAAGAGAAACAGGTGGACTAGCAGTACCTAACGCGAAGAGGTGAAATCGAAGGACGAAAGAGAAAAAGAAGGAGGAGGAGGAGGGGGAGGAGGAGGAGGAGGAGGAGGAGGAGGAGGAGGAGGAGGAAGGAGGAGGGAAAGGAGAAGAAGAAAGAGTGGCAAAAGGAATATAAAGTAGAGGACGAGGAGAAGGAAAAGAGGAAGAAGAGGTCAAAAAGAGAAGGAGAAGAGTAGCAGAGCATGGAGAGGAAAAAGAAGAAGAAAGAAGAGGAGGAATATGAGCAGAAGAATGAGGAAAGTGAGGAGGAGGAGAAGGAATGAGAAGAAAGGGAGAAAGGTAAAAGAGGAGGAGAAGGAGGAAGGAAAGAGAAGGTAATGAGCCTACGACAGGAGACGCTAAGTAGCTGCTGTTGATGACATCATGCGCTTTGGTGACTGTTGGGCCAGGTAACTGAAATTCTCTGCTGAGAATTGGCGAGAAGTGCAGGATTCGAACCCTCAACCTAGTGAATGCGAGATCAACAGGGTTCTGGTGACGTCACCAGAGGAGCCTGGAATAAGATATCCAGTTATTCCTTCTGGAAATGTGTGTTTTTCCAGTGATTAAAATCGCCTGTCACCATTCAGAACCAAGGTCCTCCTCTAGAGGAACCTCAAGCCTTGACGAACGCATGGGAAGGATCTGTGGAAATCCTCCTATGATTTGCAAGATCCTCCTGAGGATTTGCAGAATCCTTCAGGGAGGATTCAGCGGAAGCCTGAAGTCTTCAGAGGGGAGAAAGCGTTCTCCTGAGTCACCGCTTCAGATTCTGAAATCTCAAATCTGAAATCTGTAGTCTACCTGGCCACCACTGCGCGATCTCGATCTCTCTTTCTCTCTCTCTCTCTCTCTCTCTCTCTCTCTCTCTCTCTCTCTCTCTCTCTCTCTCTCTCTCTCTCTCTCTCTCTCGCTCATGCATTTGCAAAACACTGGGACTTTGCATCTCATTTTCTTCAACTTAGGAATGTGAACGTTGTGAAAGGGAAAACATCATTCGATGATGATAGTGATAATAAAATTATAACGATGGTGATGGCGATGATGATGATAATGGCGATGATGATGATGATGGTGATGGTGATGATGATGATGATGATGATGATGATGATGATGGTGATGGTGATGGTGATGGTGATGGTGATGGTGATGATAGTGGTGGTGGTGGCAATGATGATGATGATGATGATGATGATGATGATGATGATGATGATGATGATGATGACGATGACGACGATGACGATGATGACGATGACGTCGGTGATAACCATGTTGATGATAACGATAAAATTCTATCACAGCATTAAAGCTATATAAATCCTACAAACAAATAAAAAAGAATAGTTCTGAACTAAAGAAACTACGAATGACCAGATTCTCACAAAAACATTTTTTGCTGTTTTAAGCTTCTCAATACGATAACCCATTTTTTGTTAAAACCTTATCAATTCATAAGAAAATAATCCTCTCCAACTTGGGGTCCCAATTCATCAGGGACACCTTCAACTCAACGTCCGTCCTCTCATCTGAGTAAAATCGTCTGTATTTAACCAGAAGAAAACCGATGAAGTACGCACAATGCTGAAGGCTTGTGGGAAATCTTTTTCGGATTTTAGGATCTGAGGTTACATGGTTGTATGGAAGAGGACAGAAAAGCTGCATTTGCCTCCTGTGTGTGCAGCTTTCTTTCCTCACAAAGAGGGATTTATATTTTCGTTCTTTTATTTCTATTTATCTATCTATCTATCTATCTATCTATCTATCTATCTATCTATCTATCTATCTATCTATCTCTATATATCTATATATATATATATATATATACATATATATCTATATCTCTATATATATATATATACAATATTTTTATATATATATATATATATATATACATATATATATATATTTGTGTATATGTATGCACACACACACACACACACACACACACAATCCTTAAGAACATGTTT
>NC_134801.1:56247790-56253476 GCF_046742065.1 Oratosquilla oratoria
TGTGTGTGTGTGTGTGTGTGTGTGTGTGTGTGTGTGTGTGTGTGTGTGTGTGTGTGTGTGTGTGTGTGTGCGTGTGTGTGTATGTGTAATAAGATAAGTCAACATTCTGATAGTTATTCTATTTTTTTCTTAATTTCTATTCATGTGATAAAAATTCTTTCTTCTGCACTTCACAATAATCTTTGTACTTCGAAGTTTCGTCTTGAGACAAACATTATCAGGAATAGTTACAAATAAGAAAATACAGAATAAAAACATTTGGAAAAAACTGAGATTGCGATACAAATAATACAATAAAAATAACTAGAATTAATAATACAGTTATAAAATAATCAAAATACAGTAATTGGAGTATGTCAGATTTACTAGCTTTCATATCTAGATATATTACTTTTTATTGTTCCTAGAATTTACAACCTTTGAAGTGTGGGAATATGGCATCTCGCACCAAATTTATTTCTCTGTTTTTTTTTTTTTTTTTTTTTTTAGCGTTCGGTTTGGGCATCGCCTCGTGATAACAAAGGCTCAGGGTTGGTTCCCAAAGCTCTTGACAATTACCACTTGCCCCAGCTATCAAAGCTCATAGAATAAAAAAAGAGAGCTTTGGACACAATATAGTCTCTCTCTCCCTTTACGATTTTTTTTTTTTTCGGGAATGATCATGGTTTGGCAATCTCCCTTTGTAGTTGACATTATGAAAAAGGGTCACATTCCTCACATTCTCTTCCTAACTCATTATTGACATCTAAAATCACCACAATTAACATCACTACGGTTAATATCACCACAAATAACACCAACACACCATTGCCAGTCCCATCCACACTTCCACCTACGTACCTCCACTTCCACTTCCCTTTCCACCACAATCATTTCCAATATCACATCCACTATCACTTCCACAACCACCACCTCCCTCTTTTACCATCACCTTCCTTCTCCATCATCATCAACTCCATTACCACTAACGTCTCCAACTCCACCATCTCCACCAAAACTACGTCTCCACCACATCCAACTCCACTTCCACCGTCTCTACCATGTCCATCACCACCACCATCTTCACCTCCACCTTATTCACCTTCACCACCACTACTTCCACCTCCACCTTCATCATCACCATCTCCACCTCCAACACCACCTCTACCACCACCACCACCTTCACCTCCACCTCCACCTCCTCCTCGATTACCTTCACCTCCACTTCCACATCTCTCTCCATCAACTCCACCCTTACCTTCAACAACACGACCACTACCTCCACCTCCACCTCCACCTCCATCACCTCCATCACCTCCACCTCCTCTAGCTTTACCACCACCACCTCCACCTCCAACACCACGACCACCACCTCTGTCTCCACCTCTCCCTCCATCACATCCACCTCCACTTCCACCTCCAGCTTCATCACCACCACCTCCACCTCCTCCTCCATCACCTCCTCCATCCCTCCACCTCCTCCACCTCCCCTCCACTTCCACCGGCTTCATCTCGCAAACACAGTCATCAACTCACAGTTGGCCTCCACATCCATTTCTCATCCACTCGGTTTTATTCATCCATTCGCTTGTTTACTCCTCGTCTACTTCCGGTGATCTATCATCGCCTGCCGTCATCCATCTCCACCGGGTCCACCATCCCCCATCCACCATCCCCCATCCACCATCCCATTTGTACAACACTGCCTACAAGACTCATTGTCCAACTTAGATAGAATCCCCTAATGATGGTTAGGCTTGATCGAGGTTAACTTAACCTCGTTAACTTGAGGGTCACGTTCTAGATGACGAAAATTGTTTAGGGTTAACTAGAATCATAACACTAAACTAGTTGTTAACTTGAAGGGCTTGATCGGGTTTAATTTAATCTTTGTGATCGTGGATGTCCGTGAGATGTCGTATATTCGGAGGTTTGGAGTTGATCTGAATAAAATCGTCTAACGTTAGAATTGATCAAATTGCCAAACCCTCTAATAAGTAGACATATTATCCTCTTTTACTTTAGGGACGATGATTTAAGGAACTTTATGGATTTTAAGGGACTAAATATTAGCATGTTCTTAGGGATCCTGTATTAGAAAAACTCCACTGAATAGGTTATCTATTAAGTCATTGAACCCTTTAGATACAAAAATTCCTTAAATCTGAAAATCCTTAAATCCAGGTACGATAGTGAATAGAGTATCGACTTATAGAGGGATGACTGGAAAGGACTATCACACTGGGCAATTTTTCCTTCAACTTCTGACTAATCGGCGGTACCAACCACCTTCAGCACTTTTTCCGCCGTAAAATCCTATTCCTCCTCTTCCTCCTACTCCTCCTCTTCCTCCTCTTCCTCCTCTTCCTCCTCATCCTCCTCATCCTCCTCTTCCTCCTCATCCTCCTCTTCCTCCTCCTCCTCCTCTTCCTCCTCATCCTCCTCTTCCTCCTTATCCTCCTCTTCCTCCTCTTCCTCCTCCTCTTCCACCTCCTCTTCCTCCTCTTCCTCCTCTTCCTCCTCATCCTCCTCCTCCTCCTCTTCCTCCTCTTCCCTCTTCCTCCCCCTCCTCCTTCTCTTCCTCCTCCCCCTCCTCTCCTCCTCCTCCTCCTCCTCCTTCTCCTCCTCCTCCTCCTCCTCTTCGTCCACCTTACCATCCTCTTCTCTCCCTCCATCCTCCCATCCCTCCTTTCCATTCTACCCTCCACCCTCCCTTACCTTCTTTCCATCCTTCCCTCTACAGACACTCTTTTCCCCTCTTCCATTCCCTTCAACTCTTCCATCTCCCTCGATCCACTCATTTCCACACAATTTTTCTCAATTTCTCTTCTTCTCTTTTCACATCCCTTCCCTTATGTTTCCCTTTCCTATCCCAACTTTCACTCCCTTTCCTTCCATCATCCCCCTACCCTCTTCTCACCTTTATTCCCCTCCCTTCTTATTCCCAAACCTTCCTTCCTCTCTTTTCTCTTTATTTCCATCACTTTCCCTACCCTCCCCTACTCTTCCTTTATTTTCATCTTCCTCCTCCTCTCTATTATCCCTCCCCCACGTCCCTTTCCATTCCTTCTCTTCCTCTCTCCTCCCCTTCCCTTCTCTTCCCTCCCTTTACCCTCCACAGTATGCTCGCTTAGTCATATATACAAAGTACACACACACACACACACACACACACACACACACACACACACACACACACACACACACACACACACACACACACACACACACACACACACACACACACACACACACACACACACACACACACACACACACAGATACAAATTCCAGCCACTACTTAGGTCTCCTTTCCATTAGCAAGACTTGTAGAACCTTTACCCACCCCACCCCACCTCCTCTCTAGCCTCCTCCACCTCCTCCTCCTCCTCCTCCACCTCCTCCTCCTCCTCCTCCTCCTCCACCTCCTCCTCCTCCTCCTCCTCCTCCTCCTCCTCCTCCTCCTCCCAACCTTCTATTCCTCCCTCCCACCCACCTCCACAGATACATCAGCACAGCTTGCTTCTCGTCGTATACTCATCCTCATCTTCATCCTCATCCTCATCCTCATCCTCATCCTCATCCTCATCCTCATCCTCCTCATCCTTCTCCTCCTTCTCTTCTTCTCCCCCTCCTCCTCCTCCTCCTCTTCTTCTTCCCCTCCTTCTCCTCCTCCTCCTCTTCATCCTCCCCCTCTTCTTCCTCCTCCTCCTCCCCTCCTCATCCACCTCCTCTTCTTTTTCTTTCCCTCCTCCTCCTTCTCCTCATCATCATCATCTTCCACTTCCTCTTCCTTTTTCTCCTTTTCCTCCTCCTCCTACCCCTCCTACTGCTCTATCTCTTCCACTCTTCCTCTTTTTCCTCCTCCTCTTCTATTCCTCCTGCTCCTCTTCTCTTCCTCGTCTTCTTCCCTTCCTCCTCCTTCCTCTCCTCTGTCTCTTCCTCCCGCTGTTCCTGGTCCTTGGTTTCAACCTTATCCCTTCGATCTCTTCCTCCTCCTGTCCTCCTCCTCTTGTTATTTCCTCCTCATCCTCTTCCTCCTCCCTTCCTCTCTCCCTCCCTCCTTCCCTCCCTCACTCCCCCTCCTCTTTTCCACATCTTTTTATACTCCACAACGCGTTATTGTTCCTTCCACTTCCACTTTCTATTTCAATTTCCATTAGTATAGTTTACTCAATGCCTCTCCACCCCCTCAGCTGCATCCTCCAAACATGCGCACCTTCATAAATCCCCTTACTCCTCCTCCTCCTCCTCCTTATAGCCTCCTCCTCCTCCTCTTCCTCCTCTTCCTCCTCCTCTTCCTCTTCCTCCTCTTCCTCCTCCTCCTCCTCTTCCTCCTCTTACTCTTCCTCCTTCTCCTCCTCCTCTTCCTCCTCCTCCTCCTCCTCCTCCTCCTCTGTCTTCAACTTTCCTTTCTGCCTTTTCCTTCTATTTCAATTTCCATTAGTAAAACTTAAATAATACGTTTCTCTCCCAACCACTGCAAATTGAGGTACACACTTTCCTTTCCCCACTCTTCTTCCTCTCTTCCTCCTCTCTTCCTCCTCTTTTCCCCCTCTCTTCCTCCTCTCCCTCCGTCTACTTCATCTCTCAGGCAAATCTCATCCTTGTTGCAATCTTCGCCTTTTGTTTGCTAAGGTTACATAACATCTTCCTATGCTGCACACACACACACACACACACACACACACACACACACACACACACACACACACACACACACACACACACACACACACACACACACACACACACACACACACACACACACACACACACACACACACACACACATACACACACACGCACGCACGCACGCACACACACATATATATTCTCTCTCTCTCTATCTATCTATCTATCTATCTATCTATCTATCTATCATTCTCTCTCTCTCTCTCTCTCTCTCTCTCTCTCTCTCTCTCTCTCTCTCTCTCTCTCTCTCTCTCTCTCTCTCTCTCTCTCTCTCTCTCTCTCTCTCTTTCTGCCTGCCTCTTTCTGCCTGCCTCTCTCTCTTCCTCCCTCCCTCCTTCCCCCTTTCTCTCTCTCTCCCTCCCTCTCTCTCCCCCAGTCTACGTCCCTCCGTTCCGCGCCCCAACGCACCTAACCTCACCACTCACACGCCTCACCAGCGATGCGGAGTCTTACGTACTCTAGGCTTTGATTTGAGCCTTTCTCTTCCTCATGGGCCTTTTTCTGTATCATCCCCCCTTTCCTCCTTCCCCCTTCCCACTCCTCCCTCTTCCCTCTCTTGCCCTTCCCTCTCCTCCCTCTCCTCCTCCTCCTTCCTTCCCCTTACCCACTACTTCCTCTTCCACATCCTCTCTCTCGTCCTCTTTCCTTCCCTTCCCCATTCCTTCACCTTCCCCTTCCTCCTTCTTCTCCTCCTGCTTTTCAGCCTCCTCCTTCCCTCTCCTTCCTCATTTCTTCCCTTCCTCCTTGTACCTCCACCCATTACTACCTCTCTCCCTCCTCCTTCTTCCTCTTTCCCATTCCTCCTCCTCTTCTTCTTTCGCGGTCTCCCCTTCTTTCCCCTCTCATCTACTTCTTCTCTCTCCTTCGTCCTCTCCTCCTCCTCCTCCTCTCACCCCTTCCTTCCGTTTCTCGCCTCCTCTTCTCTCCTTCCTCCTCCCTCTGCCCCCCCCCTTCCTCTCCTCCGTCCTCCCCCTCCTTCGCCTTCTCCCCCTTTCCCACCTCCTCCCCAAAA
>NC_134801.1:56253976-56256476 GCF_046742065.1 Oratosquilla oratoria
GTTTCCTGATACTTCCACATCAAAGAACGTAACCTTGCATTTATTATCCCACCACCCCCATTTCCTCCTCCTCCATTCCCCCCCTCCCTATTCTCCCCAGTGACTCTCACGTCCTTCTCGTAATTCCCCCACATTCCCCAATCTTCCTCCCCTCGAGATTTTTTGCCCCCCACCCCCACCTTCCTCATTATGATAAATTACTTCTTTCCGTTTTCGTATTCAATTCTTTACAATTTATCTCCTCTTCTCCACAATAGGTTAGGTTAGGTTAGGTTAGGTTAGGTTAGGTTAGGTTAGGTTAGGTTAGGTTAGGTTAGGTTAGGATAGATTAATTTAGGCTAGGTTAGGTTAGGTTAGGGTAGGGTAGGGTAGGAGAGATTAATTTAGGTTAGGTTAGGTTAGGTTAGGGTAGGGTAGAATAGATTAAATTAGGTTAGGTTAGGGTAGATTAATTTAGGTTAGGGTAGATTAATTTAGGTTAGGTTATGTTTTCTTATCTTTGGATAAATGAGATCACCTCCCAGCAGGAAAATATTCAGCTAAAAATATTAAGATATTAATCAAGATATTTTTAACTCCTATAGCTTCTGAAAGAATTTCCTTTTCTGAATCAAATCGTCTGTCGGCATTCAAGATATAAAGATGAGAATTGTCTTGAATGGAAAGGGATTTTATACACACCTAAATGTCATTCCATTGCTTGGGTTGTCCCCCATACAATTTAACCCCTCCTCCCCTCTTCTGCCCTTCCTTTTCCTCTTCCTTTTCCCTTTCCTTTCCTTTCCCTTTCCCTTTCCCTTTCCCTTTTCCATTTCCATTTCCATTTCCATTTCCATTTCCATTTCCATTTCCCTTTCCATTTCCATTTCCTTTTCCTTTTCCATTCCCCATTCCCTTTCCATTTCCCTTTCCATTTCCTTTTCCATTTCCATTTCCATTTCCATTTCCATTTCCCCTTTTCTTTTCCTTTTCCTTTTCCTTTTCTTTTTCCTTTTCCTGTCCCTTTCCCTGTCCCTGTCCCTGTACCTGTCCCTGTCTCTTAGTCCCTGGCCTTTCCCCTTTCCCTTTCCTTTCTCTTTCCTTTCCCCTTTTTTCCCTTTTTTTTTTCCCTTCCCTTTCCCTTTCCCTTCCCCTTTTCCTTTTCGTTTTAATTTTCATTTCCCTGTCCCTTTCCCTTTCCCTTTCCCTTTCCTTTCCCTTTCCCTTTCCTTTCCCTTTCCCTTTCCCACCCTCATTCCAACCTTTTCCTCTCATCCTCCTTCCTATGATTCTCATTCTTCCTCTCATCCTCCTTCCTATGATTCTCATTCCTGTTCATTCCTTTGAAACTATTCACATTCTTCTTTTTTTCTACTCTCCCTCCTCTTCTTCCTATTCGTCATCATACTTGTCCTCCTCCCTCTCCCTCTCCTTCTCCTCTTGTCTCCCTCCTTCTTTTCCTCCTCATCGTTTTCTTCTTCTTCCTTCTCCTTCGCTTACTTCTGCCCCTCTTCCTCCTTATCCCCATGTCAGTCTCATAATCCTTTTCCTTTTTCTCTTCCTCCTCCTGCTTCTCCTCCTCTTTTTCTCCCTCCTCCTTTCCCTCCTGTTACCCTGCCTCCTCTTCCTCCTCCTCCTCCTCCCCTCCTTCTCCTCCTCCTATTCTTCCTCTTCCTCTTTCTTCTGTTGCCCTGTCTTCTTTTTTCCTCCTCCTCTTTTTTTCCCTCTTCCTCTTCCTTCTGTTGTCCTGCCTCCTCTTCCTCCTCTTTCTTCTCCTCTTTTTCTCCCTCTTCCTCTTTCTTCTGTTGCCCTGACTCCTCTTCTTCCTCCTCCTCCTCCTCCTCCTCCTCCTCCTCCTCCTCCTCCTCCTCCTCCTATTCCTCCTCCTCCTCTTTTTCTCTCTTCCTCTTCCTTCTGTTACCCTGCCTCCTTTTTCTCCTCCTCCTCCTCCTTCTCTCCCTCTTTTTTTCCCTCTTCCTCTTCCTTCTGTTGCCCTGCTTCCCCTTTCTCCTCCTCCTCCTTCTCCTCCTCTTTTTCTCTCTCTTCCTCTTCCTTCTGTTGCCCTGTCTCCTCTTCCTCCTCTTCACTCTTATTCTTCTCATATTCTAATGCTTCTTGCACTTACTTCTGCTCCTCTCCCTCCCCCTCCATCCTCCTCCCCCTCCTCCCTCCTCTTACTCCCTCCTCCCTCCTCCTTCCTCCCTCCTCCTCCATCGGTGCTGTCTCGTTATAGCTTTCACCTCCTCTTTCACGTCACTCCCAAAATTCAGTCTTGCTTCCTCCACATCCACCTCCTCCACAACCACCACCACCTCCATAATTCCACCATCTCCACCACCAGCTACTCCACCTACTCCACTACCACTTCGTGCCCTGCCAACTTCTCCTCCACCTGTGACATAACAGCTACCATCATCTCTTTCACTTCCACCACAATCTCGTTTTTCTCTATCACCATTTATCACTAGCTCTGCCAACACTTCCAGTGCCTCTTATCACCTCTGCCAACACCGTCTTCTTT
>NC_134801.1:56261476-56268976 GCF_046742065.1 Oratosquilla oratoria
CCCCTTCACTTACTCTTTCCTTCCCTCCTCCTCCCTTCCTCTCCCCCTTTACTCTCCCTCTCTTCCTCCTCCCTCCCTCTCCCCCTCCCTTACTCTTTCCTTCCCTCCTCCATTTCTCCTTTATTAATCAAGACTTCTTTCCCCATTCCCATTCCCTCCCTCTCCCAACTCCTCTCCCTCCTCCAGCTCCCTCCCTCCTCCTACTCCCCCCTCCTTCAAACTCCCTCCTTCCTCCAAACTCTCCCTCTTTCAACCTCCTTTCCCCCAACACCCTTCCACCTTCTCCAACCAGCCTCCACATCGTCCCAACCGCCCACGAGCAATCCCCCCCCTCCTAATCCCCCCCCCCTCTTCCCCACAAGACCGCCTTAAGATGGAGAGAGCCTGTGTTCTTATTGACGGATTCACTATCGTGTTTTCCGTCTTGCTAACGGAAAACACAACCACGACATGGATGACATCCGTCTCAGGGACAGGTGAACGTGGCTGCTCATGGATGAGGCACGGATGAACCCAAGCATACATGGAAGGTTGGTGTCTACAGGGTGGCACGGAATAATGAACTCACTCTCTAGCACGTTTCGTAACGCTGTGGAAGCCATTGGTCAGTGTTATTATCAGCCGTGTCAGGGGTGGTCTAGCCTAGTCCCCTTTACGTGTTCGCAAAGTTGATAGCAACCCGTATGGAACATTTCTAAGAATTCGTGTAATTTTTTTTTCTTTTTTTTTTGACATCCTAAGACTGTGTCTGAATTTTTTTCTATGACGTATGATGGTTGTTATGTCATCGTGACGTTTTTATGACGTCATTACTTGGTGCAAAGATTCCATGACGTCTTTGTAGTATTGACCAATGCTACGTCATTATTTCATGACGTTTCTGTGACGTCAATGCATATTTCGAAAGTTCTGTGACATTCATTTGTGTGACATCAAGCGTGACCTTAAATGCTGTTGTAATACAATATAATGATTTAGTATAATATGTAATATGAATATGATTTAACATAATGTATAATATATTATGATAATATGATATGCTGTTATAATATAACATCAAGGAAACGACTTCTCTTAAGGTTGACCCCAGATCTTAGGGTTGACCTGAGACGATTTCATTCAGTTAGCAGTGTCTTGGGCATAAGCTGGGGTCTCGGTCGCTTCTGTCCTTGTTCAAGCCGGGGGCCGACCCTACAGGCTAATAAAATCGCCTGCCGCTTACCATGATAAAATCTCTGAGGACCTTCACTGTGTTCAGCATCTTCGTAGCTTTCTTCTCAGAATTTGACTAACAAAGCTGATTAGATGTTAGACAAAGGGCTGAAATGTCTTTGTTTGGTTGAGGCTGGAGAAGTCTCGAAGAGGATGAAGAGGGTCGACATGGTAAAAGACAAGAACACAGCCAGAAGCATGAACAAGAACCGGAATCAGAACAAGAACCAAAACAAGAACAAGAACAGGAACAGGAACAAGAACAGGAACAAGAACAAGAACAAGATCAAGAAAACAGACACAGTCAGGAGCGTGAACAAGAATCAGAGCAAGAACAAGAACAAGAATAAGATGAAGAATACAAACACAGCCAGGAGCGTGAACAAGAAACAAAACAAGAACCAGAACAAAAACAAGAACAAAAACACAGTAGGAGTATAAGCCGTAACAAGGACAAGAACCAAAACAATAACAAGAAGAAGAAGAAGGAGAAAAAAAAAGAAAAAGAAAAAAAGAAAAAAAAAAAAAGACGAAGGAGAAGACGAAGAAAAAGAAGAAAGAAGAAAAGAAGACGAAGAAAAAGAAGAAGATGAAGAACGAGAACGAGAACAACAGCAACAACAACCAGAACTGGATCAAGAAAACGGAGAGGAACACGAGAAAAAGGAAGAGAGAGAAAAGACGAGGAGGAAGAAGGAAAAGAAGAACAAAACCCCAAATTAAAATAAAAAGCAAAGGAAAGAAAAAGAATGCATAAGAGTTATCAAAGCAGAGAAGGGGGTGGGGTGAAAATGCGCCAAAATAGGAAGAAAAGTGTAAAAGCTAATCTATTCCTTTGGAGAAGTGGGTCACCATCAGGTCAATAAAAAAAATTAACCACAATAGATACCCGAAATACTAAACAGAAACAGAGGTTGAAGGATCCTTACATTAGTATGAGACCGAGTTGCCAAAAGTCTCTCCGTCAAAAAATAAATAAATAGATAAATAAATAAATAGATAAATGAATAAATTAATAAATAAATAAATAAATAAATAAATAAATAAATAAAAATAAATAAATAAATAAATTGATTAATTAATTAATTAATTAATTAATTAATTAATATATAAATTAATGAATAAATGAATAAATAGATAAATAAATAAATAAATAAATGAATAAATAAATAAATAGATGAAATAACATAGTGATATCTACAAACTTTTATACACAAGTTTCTTTACTGTATCACTTATTCATCAGTATGCCTGTGTCTATATAATCTACCTTTATAATTACTTTTCGTCTATACGTTTACCTATAAGTCTCCATAGTTCTCTATGCATGTACCTTCCCTTTATTTGTTTTACTGATACATTTATTCATTTCAGAATCTATTAGTATATCATAGTGTATGCCTTTCTTTCTGTCTGTCTGTTTGTCTATTTATCTATTTGTCTCTGAGCCTGCCTGTCTATGTCTTCGTGTCTGTTCGTCTGTTTGTTTGCCTGTGTCTATCTGTATCTGTTTTTGTTTGTTTCTGCTTATGTCTTTGTATCTCTGTGTTTCTCTGTCCGTTTTTCTGACTGTCTGCCTTTTTGTCTATCTGTACAGTCTGTCTGTCTGTATCTGTCTGTCTGTCTGTCTGTCTGTCTGTCTGTCTGTCTGTATCTATTTCTTTCTGTATATATCTGTCCGTCTGTCTGTGTCTGTTTGTATCTGCCTGTGTCTGTATCCATTTTTGTCTGCCCGTATCTGTTTCTCTGTCACTCTGTGTCTTTGTGTGTCTGTCTCCATGTCTGTGTCTGTATGTCTTCATGTATGTATGCATGTCCCAGTGTCTCTTTGTCATTGTGCCTCTCTGTCTGTCTGTCTGTCTATTTATGTCTCTTTCAGTCTCTCTCTCTCTCTGTCCGTCTGTCTGTCTGTCTGTCTGTCTGTCTGTCTGTCTGTCTGTCTGTCTGTCTGTCTGTCTGTCTGTCTGTCTGCCTGCCTGTGTGTGTGCGTCTGTATGTATGCCTGTCATTCTCTCTCTCTCTCTCTCTCTCTCTCTCTCTCTCTCTCTCTCTCTCTCTCTCTCTCTCTCTCTCTCTCTCTCTCTCTCTCTCTCTCTCTTTGTCTCTCTCTTCCTCTATTTGTTTCTTTTCTGGAAGAGGACCCTAAACACATAAAGTAGCCATTACTGGCTAAGCTAAAGACGAGTTTCTGGAAACGCCTGCTGTCTAGCAGCGAGAGGAAGCTGGAAAGCCTCTTCGGCCCAAATTCATCGGAATATATGAAGTCTATTGCCTCTCCGGGTCTCTATTTGTCTTCCCGGAGCCGCTTAGGAGAATTGACGACAGAGGCTTCTGCCAGTCTGGGTCAGACACGATCTACATGTGTTGTTCGGTTGTCAGCGCAGATGTGTATATAAACGTGGAGGACTTTGTGTGTGTCTGTGTGTTTATGCTTGTAGTGTGTATTTTGGTGGGTGCTTTAAGTTGTTGTTTTTTTCATTGCGTGTGTATTTGTGCTTGCGTGTGTTCATAAGGGTATTTGTGTGAGTGTTTGTTGTTTTGTGCCTTTGGGAGTGTATTTGTGTATGATTGTGTGCATTTGTTTTTCTGTCTGGATGTGTGGATGTGAGTACTTGTGTGTGTGTGTATTTGTGAGCGTGTGTGTGTGTGTGTGTGTGTGTGTGTGTGTGTGTGTGTGTGTGTGTGTGTGTGTGTGTGTGTGTGTGTGTGTGTGTGTGTGTGTATGTGTGTGTGTGTGTGAGTATGTGTATGTATTTACATATGCAGTATTTCAAACAATATCTCATTATTCCAAATAATACATTTATGAAGTAATATATTCCATTCTTTCTTTACGGTAACTTCTTTAAAGTATAGAAATTTATTTTCTAATAAAATTGTATCAGCTTAATCTAGAGGCTGGATGACCTAACTTTACTAGAATTAAAAGTTATTTACAACTTTCCATTTTCGTATAAATGCACATTTGCATTTTGGAAATAGGCTCCTCTTTCCAGACACCAAAGATCTTTCAAAGTCACAATATTCAGTGTCTAGTCCCCTGAAGCGCAATCAACTTCTCCCTTTCGGCCAACTCAATCCCATCTATCAAGTTGATACTTTCATCAATCATATTGATACTCACACGGGCCAGTGAATACTGGGTCAGTGAATACTGGCGTTCCAAAGGCGTTCGAGTGGGCGCAAGGGACGACAGATGAACCCTGGTGCACTCCGCGCTAGTGAGAACAGGTTCCGCGCATGCGTAGAACGAGGTTCTCTCTGTCTGTTCTTATGGCAACTCTTCTCAAATGATCTGAATTAGTGGACAGGCATTTTTTTTCTTATAATTTCCTATTTACTTATCCATATCTTATTCACTTGTTCATTTATTAATATTTTTCTATCATATTTTTATTATCATATTTATTTCTATTTACTCTTTATCTATAGCAAATAATATCTTTGCTTTGTTTTTTTAAATTTTACAGTCATATTCTGTATGATATAACTATATTTTTATTTTCTTTTGTCTTTAGGTAAATAAATACAATATCATAACATCACTACAACTTGATGTAAATTTTCATCTCAACTGATGAATATAATTTTATTTCCAAAATATTCTCAAAGATGTGGGTTACTAAACAAATAAACGAACAGACAGCCCAGTAACAAGACACGCAAATAAATAGACACATAAAGAAAAATACCTATTCAATTAAAAAATAAAATATTTAATCGTAGCAGAGCGTAACAAAACCCATGAGAATG
This sequence comes from Oratosquilla oratoria, assembly GCF_046742065.1. Taxonomy (NCBI): domain Eukaryota; kingdom Metazoa; phylum Arthropoda; class Malacostraca; order Stomatopoda; family Squillidae; genus Oratosquilla; species Oratosquilla oratoria. The sequence continues at coordinate 56,266,442 of NC_134801.1, forward strand.
GCCCTCAAGTGATAGTGAACATTGCACCTCCGAACAGAGAAGATTTGATTTGTGCGAATTAATGAAATAAAAAACAAAATTGTTTCGTTCACTTTTGAACTTTGGTGCTTCTGTATGATCACCAAATTTCGTTGAGCCAAAAAACAAATTAAGAAAGTAATAGAAACAAATTTAACTGAAACTAGATATATAAAAAACTCGCATATTCCAATATATATATATATGTGTGTGTATATATATAATATATATATATATGTATTTACATGTGTGTGTGTGTATATATATAATACATATATATGTATATACATATATATACATATATATATATATATATATATATATATATGTGTGTGTGTGTGTGTGTGTGTGTGTGTGTGTGTGTGTGTGTGTGTGTGTGTGTGTGTGTGTGTGTGTGTGTATAAACATATAGGTATATACAAATATAAAGAAAAAAGAGAAAATACAAGTTTAACTATTTTCATCCGTTTTCGTATTATTTGTTTCACCTACTTGGTACCAGTATCGTACCTCGTCGCTGTACCCTGTCCAGCCTGTCATGACCTTAATGAGACCCGAGGACTACACGGAATGGGCGCATTCCAAATGTGAGCGAATGATGACGGGCGTGATTGGCTGATGATAGCTAATCATTGCTAGGTAAAAGACCGTGCTGTCAATCCCTGTTTTTTTTCTTTCTTTCTTTCTCTTTTTTGAGGAATGGAATACATAGTTGATTTAAGGTTAGATTTCAAATTGTAATTGAGATATTTATTTAGAGATATTTCTGATAACTATGCCAAGGACTTTTTACTTTTTTATTCTTATTTACAAACAACTTGCAGTCGTATTTAGTGATATATATATATATATATATATATATATATATATATATATACATATACATATATATATATACATATATATCTATATATATATACATATATATATATATATATATATACATATACATATATATATATAATATACACATTTACGCTGAAGAGGAGCACAGTTAGTAATCCCAATATAAGTATCTTCGTATGACTTGTATAAATATATGTTATATATATATATAAATATATATATATATATATATATATGTATATATACATATATATGTATATATATATATATATGTATATATCATATTTATATATATATATATATGTATATATATATATATATATATATATACATACATATACTCTGAAGAGGAGCACAGTTAGTGATCCCAATATAAGTATCTTCATATAACTTTTTTCTTTATATATATATATATGTATATATATATATACACATATATATATGTATATATATATACTTGTGTTAGATTTCGGTACTTCAGACATTATAGCAATTTCCAGCAAGGCAATGGTTACGACCTTTGTGGAGTGATAATCGTTACAAACTTTCCGACAAGAAATACAATTTGAAATTTACGGCCGTTACGGGGTGACAACCATTACGAACCTCACGACACGAAATACGTTAAAACCGTTACGGGAAGGGTGACCGTTGCAGATGTAACGGAGGAAGTAAGAAGCTTAAGTCGTGGCGGTCTCATGGGACGCTCACGCAACAAAGAAACCAAAATTCTCTTGTGGACCTCGACAGTGACGTCCCAATTACAATTCCAAACTCCCAACTCACATCTCTTAACTTCCAACTCCCAACTCCCAATTCCGAACTCCCAGATCCCAGCTCACAACTCACAACTACTCACTAACAACTCTCAACTCCCAGCTCCCAGCTCTCAACTCAACACTCCCAATTTACAACTCCCTACTCATATCTCACAACTCCCATCTTCCGATTTCCGACTCCCAATTCCAAATTCCTAAGTCCTGACATCCCATCAAGTGAACAAAATGAGTTGATGCCACGAAGGTGTTGTTTGTGTTCTTAATTTCAAATATCAACTTTTCCTCTGCCTTCTGTCGAATTTGGTTCATTACATGGAAGTTTCTGGGTTTAGAAGGAAAGCTAAATCGATCGGTCCTTCCACTAAGCGAACTTTATATACTTAATTCTGGTTGAAGCCAAGTGACGTCATTCGCCATAGGAACTTCGTAGATTGTTATCGAGTGTGAAGAAAGACTTTCTTATACCTGGTAGTTTTTTGTTTTCTATTTTGGTTGTCGTTAAACGATTTTATTACATTGACTCTTGGTTGAGAAGTGGCTGCGGTCGATTTTGATTAATTACTTACATGCCAGACGGTCTTTTTTTTTTTTTTTTTTAACTGCTGCCTCATGAACCGGAAGAACTCGGAGGGACTTGTACATTTGCTGTGGAAATGAGAAGATTTAGTAATTAAGCGTTTATTCACAAGCATGTACGTAATTACAATAATTTCGAAAAATTTATTCCAATACTGAAGTAAGTAGGATTGTTGAATTCAGTTCGTTTGGTTATTATTTGTTTCTTTCTTTATTTATTTATTTATTGTTTATTTGTTTATTATTATATGTACTAATGTTTGCACATATTTTGTTTATTTGTTTTTTGGCGTTTGTATTTATTGATATAATTGTT
>NC_134801.1:56273976-56278976 GCF_046742065.1 Oratosquilla oratoria
GTGTGTGTGTGTGTGTGTGTGTGTGTGTATTGCTCGAGTAGATTGAAGAGCATCTCCCCAAGAAAAATAATAAACAGATAACTAAGACATTTTTATCCTACGATATGTAACTCGTCCTTGGAACTAATGACTCCGCAGAGGTCATTACGAAGTAGTTCGTAGAAGTGGCGACCCCGCAGGGCTCTACAGAACTTACATGATGACAAACCTTACTCCTAGATTCCGTACTTGATTTCTGTATATAGAACCTTCCTCCTCCTTCTAATCTCCTCCTCCTCCTCCTCTTCTTCTTCTTCTTCTTCTTCTTCTTCTTCTTCTTCTTCTTCTTTTCTTTCTTCTTCCTCTTCTTCTTCTTCTTCTTCTTCTTCTTCTTCTTCTTCATCTTCTCCTTCTTCTTTTTCTTTTTCTTTTTCTTTCTTCTTCTTCTTCTTCTTCCTCCTCCTCTTTAACTCTTCCTCCTCTTTAACTCTTCCTCTCTTTCTTCTCATTTCTCTCTTCCCTTCAAGCCTTACCTCTCTCTAGCAACGGGTTTTTCCTCCTCTTTAACTCTTATTCTCTTTCCTCTCATTGCTCTCTTCTCTTCAAGCCTTTCTTCTCCCTACCAACACGCTTTTCCTCCACTTTAACTCCTCCTCTCTTTCTTCTCATTCCTCTCTTCCCTCCAAGCCTTACCTCTCCTCTCTACCGCAATGTTTCTCCTCCTCTCTAACTTTTGCTCTCTTTCCCCTCATTTCTCTCTTCCCTTCAAGCCTTCCTTCTCCCTACCAACAGTATTTTCCTCCTCTTTAGCTCTTCCTCTCTTTCTTCTCCTCTCTACCGCAATGTTTCTCCTCCTCTCTAATTTTTGCTCTCTTTTCTCTCATTCCTCTCTTCCCTTCAAGCCTTCCTTCTCCCTACCAACACGCTTTTCCTCCTCTTTAACTCTTCCCCTCTTTCCTCTCCTCTCTACCGCAATGTTTCTCCTCCTCTCTAACTTTTACTCTCTTTCCCCTCATTCCTCTCTTCCCTCCAAGCCTTCCTTCTCCCTACCAACACGCTTTTCCTCATCTTTAACTCTTCCTCTCTTTCCTCCTCCTCTCTAACTTTTGCTCTCTTTCCTCTCATCCATTTCCTTCTTTTCTTCTTTTCTCGGTTAGCTCTTTTTACAAAAATCTATATTTGCTTCCCTTTACTCTCTTTTGTTTTTAGATTCTTTCAGTTCCCCACCTCTCTTTCAGGACCTCTTCCATATTTCAGCTTTCAATCAAACTCCCTTCCGTTTCCTTTCTCTCTTTCTCTTTTTTCCTCCCTATTTTTCTTTTCTCTTTTTTTCATACTCGAAGCTTTGCATAAGTCGACTTCAATTTCAACTTTCTGTTGCGCTCAGTGGATTTGTCTATTAACCCGTTCACTACCAAGGGGTGGATGAAGTGGATGAGGTGGGTGAGGTGGATAGGGGTGGATTGGGTGGATTTGGTGGATGTGGTGGATGTGATTTTGCCATGTAAATGAATAAAATCGCCTGACGGCAGCCATGATAAAAAGTTAAAGTGCCACCCTGTAAGGAAATGGGTTATGTGGATCACATATAACCCTGTTCTTGTTCTCAGCTGATTTGAATTGCCTGATGTTAACTAGATTAGAATATTTAACCTTTGTTCAAGTTAATTAACTGGTTAACCTCGTACTGTCTTAACTGATTTTCAAGTAATATTCTCGCTTGTCGTCAGGTGATTTTATTCAGCTGAGGGGAACTACTTCAGGTAAAAGAGTAAAAAAAATAAAATTAAATAAGATCGTAGTACCTGAGGTGATTTATACTTATTTATTTATTTATTCATTTGTTTATCTTTATCTATTTATTTTATATTATTATTATCATTATTATTATCATTATCATTATCATTATCATTATCATTATCATTATCATTATCATTATCATTATCATTATCATTATCATTATCATTATCATTATCATTATCATTATCATTATCATCATTATCATTATTCAGACAGTCGCTATACGATATTAGAATCGAAAACTACCCTTACTAACTAAAATCTATTTCTGATCATCATTTCATCATCACTGAAACATCGATTCCCTTTCTATAGTCATTTGCCGCCAGTAGACTTCATTCAGCTGAAGGACGGAACCTTTGCAAGATGAGGGCGTTGGGATCAGTGGGTACACGCCCACGATACCTTTCCTGGGCGTGAGGCTGACGTCATCACCTGACGAAGTGATTTCACCTCCATCAGGGGGCTTGTTAACGACTAATGAGGCTTAATGTGAGTGCACAAAGAACCCGAGGTTACCGAGAACCAATAGTAGTTGACCTAGAGTTATGTTATTCTCATCATATATATATATATATCTGTCGATTTATTGTTATTTACTGTTTACCTGTTTGTTTGTTATTCAACTATACCTATGCGTTTATTTATTCTATTTATTATTATTTATATTATTATTATTTTTATCATTTTTTCTTTTATTTATTTATCATTATTATAATTTTTCCGCATCCGACCTAGTTATGGACCAAAAGGTCTCCTGTTGGCATGCTCCTCCTTTGTAATCCTTTGTAATATATATATATATGTATATATATATATATATATATATATATATATATATATACTTTTATATATATATATATATTTATATGTATATATATATAGATATATATGTATATATGTATATATATACATATATATATATATATATATATATGTGTGTGTGTGTGTGTGTGTGTGTGCACGCGCGTGTGTGTGTGTGTGTGCGTGCGCGCGTGTGGTTGTATACTCACGTATCTCGTCCGTATACACATACATAAAAACTGGTAACAAAAGATTTCTCCGTCAGATTTTTTCCGGTGGGAAAACACATTGTCTCCCTTTCCTCCTCGGCTCTTGGCGACATTCTCGTCTTCCCTGCCTTGAGGTCGTCCTTCTCTGTCGCCAGCTGTTGGCGACGACGACGACGACGACGAGGACGATGAAGAGGTTGTCGTAGGATTTGTTTCTTTCTTTCCCTTTGCATTGTTCTTGTCGTTTTTTGATGACATTTTACCCAGAGGCCTTTGTTTTTGGAATTGCGGTCCTCTTGTGCGTTTGTCAAAGTATTTTAGTGTCTGTGTGTGTGTGTGTGTGTGTGTGTGTGTGTGTGTGTGTGTGTGTGTGTGTGTGTGTGTGTGTGTGTGTGTGTGTGTGTGAGTGTGTATTTGTGTGTGTTTGTGTGTGTGTGTGTGTGTCTGTGTACGTTTGTGTGTGTGTGCGACTTTGTGTTTATGCATACGTGTGTGTCTACATATGTACAATGTACATAGCTTCTGTGTTTACATGTGTGTTCAAGTTCTGTGTGTGTATGTGTGTGTGTTTATGTGTGTTTACATATGTATAAAGTGCATACTCTCTGTGTTTACATGTGTGATCACGTTCATGTATACATATTTATTACCCCCACTCTCTTCCTCCTCTCTTTCCCTCTCGTCCTTCCATCCTCCTTCACCCTCCTCCACCTACTCCAAACCACTCAAGGCTTTGTGAACGTAAAATTCGTAATTACTTTGGCGACTGCAGAGGTTGAGTGAAATAATGTCATTTAAATCTAAAGGGTACTGAGCAGATAAACAAGTGGCACGCAAATTTATTTCACGGATGAGAAATTAGTGTGACGGTATTTCTTTTTAATTGGAGGTTTACGTGTTCCCGAGTGTATAGAGTATATATATATACTTATATATATTTATATATCTATATATATATATATATATATATATATATACATATATATATATATATGTATATATATATATATACATATGTGTATATATGACTATACATATGTATATATATATTTATATATATACACACACACATATATATATATATATGTGTATATACATACATATATATATAGATATACATACATATATATTTATATATATATATGTGTATATACATATATATATATATATGTATATATATATCTTCAACCACAAATCACTTTTAATTCCATACCATCGCAGTCGAGACTGAAGAATCGCTCGATAGCGTATTGGTTTAAATCACTGTAACTTTGTTACGGGTTAGCTGGGTTCGAATCTTCGGCTCGTTTGCGTTTCAATTTCCAACAGATGCCTCCATCGAGCGATTCTTCAGTCTCGACTGCGATAGCATGGAATTAAAAGTGATTTGTGATTGAAAAAATATATTAATTAATCTCTGGGAACCATTCAGTGTAAATGTATATATATATACATACAGACACACACACACATATATATATATATATATATATATATATATATATATATATGTATAAATATATATATATATACATATACATATGCATATATATATATATATACATATATATATATTGTTGAGTGTGTGTTTGTCTTTATATTCGTATGTGTGTGGTTCACTATGATATTTATGTGTTAGACTCGTGATCGACAGCTGTTATCCTCCCCGATGGGAGCCCAGAGATATGTGTGTGTGTGTGTGTGTGTGTGTGTGTGTGTGTGTGTGTGTGTGTGTGTGTGTCTGAGTGTGAGTGTGTGTGTGCGTGTGGATGTGTGTGTGCGTGTGTATGCGTCTGTGTGTGTGTGTGCGTGTGTATGTTTGTGTGTGTGTGTCTGTGTGTGTGTTGTGATGTGTTTTCCTGTGGCTGCATCTGCGTCTATACTTGTGCATGTGACAGAGCTTGTGTGTGTGTGGCTGTGTCGTCAGGCACTGAGGCGTATTTCCTCAAGAATTCCTGAAACGCCTTTCTCGCCGATGACAGATTGAATTTCTTCTCCGCTTTGTTCTCGAGGTCGTCTTTTGCACTTGGTTCCTTCAAGAGACTTTTTTGGGAATGTGGAAAGATTTCTAACGCGGTCTTGGGAGATGGAACCCGTGTGTGTGTGTGTGTGTGTGTGTGTGTGTGTGTGTGTGTGTGTGTGTGTGTGTGTGTGTGTGTGTGTGTGTGTGTGTGTGTGTGTGTGTGTGTGTGTGTGTGTGTGTGTGTG
>NC_134801.1:56286476-56291476 GCF_046742065.1 Oratosquilla oratoria
ACACACACACACACACACACACACACACCGAGTCGAGCAGCCATGGCTACAAACGTGTGTCTATGACCTGCCTTCGGTGTGACAAGGCGTTTTGTATCAGCCTGAAAGCGGCCTGTTGATTTTGCTCCACTATACTTAATATAATCTACTTTTAGTGCAATGACCTAAAGTACAATCTTCCTATATACCAATACCGACCCAGTGAATCATGCAAATTGAAACGAGGGTGTGGTTACCCACTAAGTTCAGTGACCATCACGATAGAGGAAATGACTTAGTAGTTACAGCAGGCTGCGACAAGATGGCAGTAACAGAGGCGTGGCAAAATGTCTTCGAAGTGTGCAACACTATTAACTTTGTATTATTTTGTTAACCCTGTTTCATTTCACCATCTTAAGGCAATTGTAGGGTTGGTGTGTAACGTTGTTTTGTCGCGCTGACCTGACACCCTCTTATCTCAGTGCTGACGTTCCAAAGGGATTTAGACTGTGTGTGTAAGGTCAAATATTCCGTATCCACTTCCACCACACCGCATCTATCATCGTGGATGCATGACCTATGTGCTCCAGCTGTCCCTTTAATTAATCTTATCATAGCGACTGTCGACGCCCTACGAATGAGATTTCCGGCTCCAATGCTGGTTGCATAAAGGTGTTTCAATCGCTTGAAGATGAGTAAAATTGTACACCGGACAGATCTCACTCGAGCAACTAACAAACAACATTTGAGCTTATCAACACTGATATAGCCTTGACCTCTCGGTAGCAGGAAACAAACCACCATCTCTGGACTCTCTGTACATTATGGATTCGAATTAGACTAGTTCTAAAATGAACGCAAATTGTATATTGTCAGTGTTTCTATGTATCGATGTTAACTCAATACACCAGTTGTCATTATTATTATCATTATTATTACTATTATCATTATTATTATTATTACTATTATTATTACTATTACTATTATTAGTACTATTGGTATTATTACTATTATTATTGCAATTATTACAATTATTATTACTATTATTACTATTACTATTACCATTAGTATGAATATTACTATTACTATTACTATTACTATTACTATTATCGTTATCATTATCATTGCACTGAGCAAAGTTAAATAGTGAATTGATAAACATTGTTCTAAGAATTAATGAGGGATAGAGAAAGATACCATGGAAAAGGAGCAGAGATAGAGAGGAAGAGAGAGGAGGAGTAGGAGGTGTAGAGAGAGAAATTTATTGTTGTCTCGTGGCTGAAATAGAGTCCCATAATGTTACCCGTAACGACTTTGGATATAAACAAAAGAGCTCTGTAAAGACTGAAATTATGTTTCTTCTACCTCATTCTTGCATTTTCCAAGAGGCAAACATTGTCTCCTGGCTAATATCAAACGATTTCTTGTTTGTTTCTTAATTGTAATTTTTTTTTTTGGGGGGGGGGCGTTCGAATCCTGCCACCGGCGAAATTGAATTCTACGCTACAAAGTCATATGTGAGGGGCACCGTCCAAGTATTCCGACGGGGGGGAGTTTGTGACGTTAAGCCATATCGCATCACAGTCCAACGACAGCCATAGAATGTATGTAAGCTCGGTTGTCAATGTTTAAAGGTTAAATTCAGGGCCCCGACATGGGTAAGTGCCGCTCCCCCCCCACACACACACCACCACCACTACCACCACCTTCCACATCTGATGGTTCCTAGCACGATCCACATGTAACATTCATCCTCAAAACAACGTTTATACACACATCATTCATACACACAACTCATGATAAATGAATCATGCATTAAAAGTACATTAGGAGGAATTTGGTTTACCTTCTTTTTACCAAAAGTGAACCCCCTCCCAAAACGTGCCGCCCCGGGGCATTGACAACACACCCCGACCCCCGGCCCCCTCCCCTTGTCGGGGCCGTGGTTAAATTAATCAATGGAGTGGCACAAGGTTTAATGGAGGCGTTACCTGTGGGCGTAATTCAATGTACAATACTTGACTTGGAGGACATACACGCCTCAGACTCCTTGAAGGGCTTTGATGGTTGCATTACACGTAGGAATAGCATCGTCTAACTCTGTTGACCCTCGACACTTAGTATTACATCACCCTGTGCTTAGCAAAGCACTTAGACCAGTGTTTCCCAACCCTTTCTTCAGGGGATTCCAATATGAGCCTCATGATATGACCATAACTCCACTAATCTATTTGTATATGTGTTTATATATATGACTAGATGTTGACTGTAAAAAGTAGGGGACAAGTATAATAGATATAAGTGTAAGAAAGGGAATGTAAGGTTATAAAAGATAAAGTTAGCAGTATTGAATTTTATCGTAGCAATATGAATTTGGAAGTAACAAAAAAATTTAGCATACAAGATATCTTTGCGTCCCCAGGGTTGGGAAACAGCGACTTAGACAGATGATGTTTAAGCGATGATGCTCACCCGACATTGAGATCTCTCGTCTCAGAGTCAGAAGATGGCCACGAGTCTCTTAAAGCGAATATAAATAAAAATGCAAGAACACATCCTTGTCTGTTACATTTGCCCTCTCGCAGATAAGAATTCTGTCGTAGTCAACCTCAGACTTCTCTACTCAGAAACCATAAACATCTTGTCCACGCAAGATTGAGCTCTAAGTAGTGGAGTTCTACAATGTCTTCGAGAAAGCCACGGGACATAAACAAAGGTTTTGCGTAGCGTTCGGAATCATATTTTCTCCTCTTTCCTCGTAAAAAAACGTCGTCCCACCATGTTATTTCGAACAAGTCCGAGAATAAACAACGGGATTACGTAACCTTTGGGATGATATTCCCTCCTTTTCTCCTTCTCCTTAACCCCCCCCCTCCCCCAACCGTGTACTTACATTATTCAATCGTTATAGCGTGGTGGGGTTCAGGTCTTGGGCGATCCCCGCTCACTGTCTCATTACGACCAAGATATGACAGAAAACGTCTCGATTTTTTGTGAACTTGTGTGTCGTTTGGGCTCCGGCTGGGCTGTAGTTATAAGTATTATCTGAAAAAAAAGAAAAAAAAAAAGAGTATCCTTTTGCTGAATATAATCGGCTGGCGTTAGTCATAATAATTTTCTTAGAAAAAGATAGTGTAGCTCAAATGATTGATATAATTTACACATTGCTTTACTCATGTTTTTTTCTATATAACCTTTTCTTGAAGATGGCACGGTGTAAAGGATTGAGGTATTTTAACATTAATTTTATTCAAAGTTAATATAATACTTTCTGCACCCGAAGCTGAATAAAGTCACGTAACGTTAAACAGAATAAAATATCTAAATCACGTCACTATAGTGAACTGTATTAATCAAGACTCAATTGATTAAATTTCTGAATAAAATCGTCTGGTACCAGGCAGATAACAATAGAAATATAGTTTCTATAAATTCAAGATCTCAAAATAAGTTCTTACAGACAATCTTAAATATTTTGCTTCTAGATATACTTAAAGCTGTCATCAGGTGATTTTATTCAGCCGGCGGGAGCCTAGCTTACTGTAACGTGTGTGTGTGTGTGTGTGTGTGTGTGTGTGTGTGTGTGTGTGTGTGTGTGTGTGTGTGTGTGTGTGTGTGTGTGTGTGTGTGTGTGTGTGCGTGTGTGTGTGTATTGTCTTTATTCACTTAACGCACACCTAGCTTCTATACACAATTCCATCTCTCGCCTTGTCATTTAATTCAGTTAATAGGAACCTCCTATTTTAATATAACGTTTCTATATATGTGTTAGGACAAGTCCCACCACGTTGTGATAGGTAGCTTCTAGATTCTCCATTCGTGATAGGTTTGTGTTCTATGTTTAACACTGTGTTATAATATCTGTCTCGTGTTCTTAAGTTTCCTGTAAGGTACAGAGTTAAGACAGCGAGGATTCTGTTGCATCATGGCTGTCAGCATATGCGTTGAACCGACGCAGATTTTTATCTCCGCATATTGTCATGCGGCACATACTATCCTTTTATGAGGAAGTGGTGTCACGATGGAATGGTCTCTCGTGTACTGAGTGCCCTATGGTCTCCAGGGGGAATGACGTAATGCCTTAGGTTAGTGGGTAGAAGAGTCATAAGAGATGTTTGTTAGTATCTAACGGGTATGGGAGAAGGAAGGCATAACCAAAATTAATTTTTTTCGAAATTCTCAAAATGTATTTATTGATACAAAAAATATGATGAAAGTCATGGTGATGGTTTCTCATAGTTATTGTGTGATTTGTATATTTGATCGTTTACAAAGAAAAAGAGGGACGGGAGGGTAGTGAACGGGAGTGGAATATGTGGGAATAAAATGGCTGGGAGTGGATTTATGCATTTAACTTTGACTACTTCCCTTGTAAGCTTCCAGGAGGTGCCAAGATAGAAGGGAGGGAGGAGGGTGGAGGGGAGTGGAATATATGAGAAATGAAATAGGTGGGAGTGATTTCTATGCCTTTTTCTTTTTGGCTACCCCCCGTGTAAGGGGGGAAAAGCCTTTGGTATATGTATGTATGTACTTCCCATGTAAGGGGGAAAAGCCGGTGTTTTATGTGCGTGTGTGTGTACGTTCATCTATATCGTACATTTCTTTATTTATTTTTATGTATCTATTCATCATTCCCTTGTATATTCATGTATTCAACAATATGTATTTATTCATTCATTTACTCATTTGTTGACCTACTTATCTGTTTACTCGATTATTTATCTATCTAATCCATCATTCATTTTTTATTATTCATCTGATATTTTTTTCATTTGTACAATTATTTATTCATTAATTTGTTCAACTATTCATTCATTCATCTAATGATTTATTCATATATTCATTTATTATTCATGTGCTTATTTACTTATTCATTTCTCTACTTAGATATTCATTTCCTTATTAACATTTATCATATATCTATTCATTTGATATTCGAAGACTTACTGGAGTATAGAGGCATGTGTTACGCACAAAGAGGAGGGAGGCGAGTAGAGAGGAAGAGGAGGAGGTCAAATTAT
>NC_134801.1:56296476-56303976 GCF_046742065.1 Oratosquilla oratoria
TCATAATTATATTTCCATGCCTTCTCCAATACCTCTCCTATTTCCCATACTGCTTAGTGTACTTCCATGTTCTGTCTCCTCTCTCCCTTCTTTCCTCCAGCGATAGCATACTTAAAATCTTCAATCTCTTCTCATTCTACACGTCACTAAGTCAGTTCTTCTCTAATCCCTTGAGCCCTTCCCATAGTACTATACTGTATGCGTCCACAGTTTACTTCCATATATTTTCTCTCCCCCATTTTTCCTTCAGTAATAGTATGCCCATAGTCTTTAATCTCTTCTCCTCACTATGTATATATATATATATATATATGTATATATATATATATATATATATATTTATTTATATATGTGTGTGTATGTGTGTGTGTTGTGTGTGTGTGTGTGTGTGTGTGTGTGTGTGTGTGTGTGTGTGTGTGTGTGTGTGTGTGTGTGTGTGTGTGTGCAATGAAGCCACTTGGAAAATAAAATGAAAGGTGACCGAACGTTTTCGTCTATTCAAGACATTTTCATAGGTCTTAAAATGTCTTAAGTAGACGAAAACGTTCGGTCACCTTTCATTTGATTTCCAATTGGTTTTATTACACATTATGTGACTCACGTGTTTTTGTGAATTATTCGCATATATATATATAAAAATATATATATATATATATACATTTATATATATAAATAAAAATATATATATATATATATATATATATATATGTATGTATACACCCTTAAGACAGTTGTCCAATGGCTATTTCATATCCTTTGGTACTATTTCTCGCGTCACGCAATTTGTCTCCTCTCTCCCTTCTTTCCCTCAATGATAGCATGACCAAGGTCCTCAGTTTCTCCAAATGTGATAAACCTAGTTAGCTTACTAGCCACTTCATGTTTTGCCCATTTTGCACAAAACTATGAAAAAACAAAACTAAAAGTAGAATAGATGTATATATAACATCTCGTCTTTTGTCCCCGCTTTTGAACACTTGGTTTTCTGGACCTGTACAGAAATGGTTGAACATCTGCTGGCTTCTGGGAGTTTCAGTCTAAGCGTTTGAACATTTGGCCTTGAACTTGCGACTTCTGTTTTGAACTTGGTCGTCTGAACTTGTGTTTTTCGACCCTTGAGTTCAAATTCCCATCGCCGAGGTAACACTTGAATGAACACGTTTGAACCTGAGGACAATGTCCTTCTCTTTCTTCAAAAACAAGTGCTTCAACTTTTGGTTTCAGTTACTTTAGTATGTGATGGATTCACTATGCGCACTTAGTAACTTTGAAAAGGATTGAATTCAACTCCTTAAAAACACGTTTTACTTTTTTTCATTTTTGCCTTATTTGAACATCAGATCGCTCAGAACTCTTGAACAGGTTCGGGGTGTGCTTGGTCAACAATACAGTGTTCACAGATGTTTAACATGAAAAATTAATTTTACTTAATTCACCAGTGTGCTTGTGCACTTGCATACATTTGCGTGCATGTGTGCGTGATCTTGTGTGTGTGTGTGTGTGTGTGTGTGTGTGTGTGTGTGTGTGTGTGTGTGTGTGTGTGTGTGTGTGTGTGTGTGTGTGTGTGTGTGTGTGTGTGTGTGTGTGTGTGTGTGTGTGTGTGTGTGTGTGTGTGTGTGTGTGTGTGTGTGTGTGTGTGACACCTGTTTGTTATATATCTATGTACATCCGTGACTGTCTGTATGTCTCTATCTGCCGGTCTGTCTGTCTGTTTACCTGCCTGTCTCTCTTTATATCTATCTGCCTCTTTTTGTCTGTCTGTTTATATATCTTCCTGTCTGTCTGTCTGTCTGTATCTCTACCTGTCTCCCTGTCTATTTACTATCCCGTCTCTCTACCTCCCTGTATTACCTGTCTGTCTGTCTATCTGTCCATCTACCTGTCTGTCGAATCTAGCCAATATTGCAACCTCCCCCCATAATACCCCCCTAACCCCCTAACCCCACTCCCTACCCGTCCCGGACTCTCCGGCAAAGTTGGGCCTGTCCTCGGGCTGAGTCGCTCTGCCCAGGCTGAACTTACTCTGATCCTGCTTGCTGAACCGCGTTGCCTATTCTGCCTGGACGAATTTACACCCCCCCCCCCTCCCGCTTTCCCCCTCTACCCCCATTTCCTCTCCCTCCCCCTTTTCCTCTCCCTCCCCCTATTCCCCCTTCCCCCAGTTTTACCCCCTATCCCCCTCCCCCGTTCTGCGTTCCACCTTTCTCCTCTTTCCCCTTTCCCCCTCCCCTGTTCCTCTCCCCCCTTCCCCCTCCCCCACTTTTACCCATATCCAATCCCCACTTTGCGTTCCACCTTTCTCCTTTTCCCCCCTTCCGCCTTACCCCCTCTCCCCTTCCCACCTTCCCCTTTCTCCCTCCCCCTTCCCTCCTCGTGCTTTCCACCCTTCTCCCTTCCCCCTTCCGCCTTCCCGTTTTCCTCTTCCCCCCTCCTAGCTTCCCCTTCCCCCTTCCCCTTCCCGTTTTCCTCTTCCTCCCCTCCCTGCTCCCCCTTCCACCTCCCCTAATCCCTCCCTTCTCGACCCCCTCCTCTTCCTTGCCCCTACCCCTTCCTTCCCCTTCCCGCCTTCACCCTGTGTCGGCATCCAGAATAACATCAGTAAAGTACGCCGTGACCGTCTTAAACCTTAATAAAAACATCCAGCAAAAGATTGAATGAAACATTTAATCTCTATTTCGATGTAGAAAGAGTGTCTTCATTAGCATATACAGGATATGTCTCCAATGAAATCACAAGTTAGTAAACGTAACAAAATCCCCTTAGCATAACACAGAGCTTTAACAACCTAAACTATGCCTTCAACCTTCCATACCAGCTGGTACCTTTCTTTATATCCATCCCGCCGCCAGCCGATTCTATTCATCACCACGACATCCTAACACACATGCGAAGCTCCCAAGCCTTCAAAAAGTGTTCAAAAGTGACGAAGCCTTCAAAGTGTTCAAACGTGTTCAACTCTCTGTGGCGAGGCCTTCAAAAGTCTTCAATTCCCTGTGAACATGTTCACCTTTCCCCGCGTCGCGTCCGTTCAGTTTGTGAGTCTGTGCGTGTGTGGGCCCTGGCCTTCCGCCTGCGCAGTTCTTTCGCTCCGGCGACGGCCAAAAACGCTCCTCCTCCTCCTCCTCCTCCTCCTCCTCCTCCTCCTCCTCCTCCTCCTCCTCCTCCTCCTCCTCCTCCTCCTCCTCCTCCTCCTCCTCCTCCTCCTCCTCCTCCTCCTCCTCCTCCTCCTCCTCCTCCTCCTCCTCCTCCTCCTCCTCCTCCTACTCCTCCTCTCCTCCTCCTCCTCCTCCTCTCCCTCCTCCTCCACCTCCTCCTCCTCTCCCTCCTCCTCTCCCTCCTCCTTCTCCTCCTCTTCCTACCCTTCCTCCTTCTCCTCCACCTCCTCCTCCTCCTTCTCCTCCTCCTCCTCCTCCTCCTGTCATTCCTTTGATCTCTGCGGGCCTCTGGGTCTTCCACTCACACCCTCAGCACGCTCTCTCTCTCTCTCTCTCTCTCTCTCTCTCTCTCTCTCTCTCTCTCTCTCGTTCTCTCTCTCGTTCTCTCTCTCTCTCTCTCTCTCTCTCCTCTCTCTCATTCCTTTGATCTCTCCTCTCTCACTCTCTCACTCACACTCTCTCTCTCTCTCTCTCTCTCTCTCTCTCTCTCTCTCTCTCTCTCTCTCTCTCTCTCTCTCTCTCTCTCTCTCTCTCTCTCTCTCTCTCTCTCTCTCTCTCGTTCTCTCTCTCGTTCTCTCTCTCTCTCGTTCTCTCTCTCTCTCTCTCTCTCTCTCTCTCTCTCTCTCTCTCTCTCTCTCTCTCTCTCTCTCTCTCTCTCTCTCTCTCTCTCTCTCTCTCTCTTTCTCTCTTTCATTCTCTCTCTTTCTCTCTCTGTAATGGGTAAGGTAGGTACTATCTACCTAGATAGACGAATGATTTTTCTGTACAAATATAATTGCTAAGTAAACTTTCTTAATATCTATATCCTTTTATTATACTGACAAAAAAAATTTATGACATTTTTCTCCATAAAATCACAAACTGCCTACCCTGAGTAATTACTGACGGCTCTTGTCTGGGGTGTGTGTGTGTGTGTGTGTGTGTGTGTGTGTGTGTGTGTGTGTGTGTGTGTGTGTGTGTGTGTGTGTGTGTGTGTGTGTGTGTGTGTGTGTGTGTGTGTGTGTGTGTGTGTGTGTGAGAGAGAGAGAGAGAGAGTGAGTGTGTGTGCGTGTGTGTATGTGCGCATATATGTACGTATGTATGTGTGTGTGTTTGTGCGTGTGTGTTCATATACGTGCGTGTCCTTGCTCACGTGTTCTTACGTCATCTCACGTCATCTCACTTGTTTGTATCGTCTACCCCGGTGCTCTGGAGCCTCATAACGAGGTTCGAATCCTGACTCTGATGGACACTTGGACACAGACCGGTTTTGATGTTCTTCCAGTTTTACGTCACGCTTAGTTAAGGAAGATTTGGTGGGGAGGGGAGGAAGGAGGAGGGCGAAGGGGAGGAGGGAGGAGAGGAGGAGATAGAGGGGAATGGGAAGAGTGTGCACACCGCCTTGGTTGTGTGGAATCACATTACTTTCACCAGAATAAGATTGATAAAGTATGGTGTTGTTATGGAGTCTGTGTATTCAATCTCATTTCAGGGTTCATTTCAGATGAATAAAATCGTCAAATTTAAAGTA
The DNA here is from genome assembly GCF_046742065.1 of Oratosquilla oratoria. Classification (NCBI taxonomy): domain Eukaryota; kingdom Metazoa; phylum Arthropoda; class Malacostraca; order Stomatopoda; family Squillidae; genus Oratosquilla; species Oratosquilla oratoria. Next base: position 56,301,142 of record NC_134801.1, read on the forward strand.
ATCCTTCCCTCATTCTTATCTCCCCTACCACCCCTTCCTCTCCCTTTATTGTTCCTTAAAACCCCCCTTTGCACCCACGCCCTAAAAATTCCCCCTTTCTTCCCCCAATATCTCACCCTTAATCTGTATACTCCTCTTTACTTTTCCCTTTCCTCTCACTCACCCTGCCACTCTCTTCCACTCTCTTCTCTTTACCCCTCTTTTTTTATCTGTTCCTCTCTTTTCTTCATCCTCTTCCCACATAATCGTTCATCACGCTCTCTATACCTCACCTTCACTTCTCTTTCTCCATCTTTCCTCTTTACATTCCTTCCTCACCTATCTCCCTCCTCCACCCCTGTTACTTTCTCCTCCTCTTCTTCCACTTCTCTCTCCTTCTCGCCTTCCACCTCTTTTTCTACCTCTTCCTCTTTACATTCTCATTTTCTCCCTTCTCTCTCTCCCTCGCCTTTCTGTAATCGCCTCCTTCATTTCTCCTCACTCTACTCCCTCAGAACTCCATCTTTTACATCGTACATCTAAACATCTCGTTACTTTCTCGCCACCGTTTTTGGTAACTTTGTGGTGGTTTAATGAAGAATGAACGAAATTGCGTCCCTTTGACTATAAGAAACAGAAAGAGGAAAGCATCCAACGAACCCAAGCCAAATCTATTCTAACTTAATTTTAATTAACCTAACAAAATTCAACCAAACCAAGATAATCTAACCTAATCTAAAATAACTTAACCTATTCTAACCCAACCTAACCTAACCTAACCTAACCTAACTTAACCTCATTTATATTCTCCTAACCCAACTCAACCTAACCTATCCTGATCTATCCTAACCTAGCCCAACTCAACCTAAGCTATCTTGATCTATCCTAGTCTAACCTAACCTAGCGTAATCTAACCTAACCTTACCTTACGTAACCCATTCTAAAGTATCCTAGCCTAACTTAACCTATTCTAACTTTAAACTTATCCTAACATAACCTAACCTGACCTAACCTAATCTAAGCTAACCTAAGCTAACCTAATCTTTCCTAATGGGACAATGGGATTAATAATGATATTAGTTATTTGCGGACGACACTGCAATGGAACACCAAATTAGGTAAGGAGAAGACGCCGGGATATTCCAGGAAGATCTTAACAAATTGTTCACATGGTCGTTGAAATGGCAAATGGACTTCAATAACTCAACGTGGAGTGTGTTAAACGTACGTTTACACAGCACAGAGAGGAGAGCAGATATAGTTTGGGTAACACCTTTTTAGAGAAAACTAAGTGCGAGAGAGACTTTGTAGTGCTAGTGAGTCCTGACCTTAAACCCAGGAAGCTGTGCATTAGCGCCAGGAAGATAGCTGACAGAGCATTAGGTTTCACTGCTAGGACGGTTACGAATAAAAGTGCAGAGGTAGTTATCAAACTCTATCTGTTGATAGTTAGACCCATCCTTGACTATGAGGTACAGTTTTGATCTCCGTCCTATAGAATGAATATTAATTCATTAAAATCAGTACAGAGGAGAATGACTAAAATGACGCATGTGTTCAGAAATTAACCTGCCGAGAACAGGCTTAAGCACCTTAATTTACATTCTCTGGAAAGATACAAAATGCGGGGTAATCTATTAGAGGTGTACAAGTGGATTAATGGTTTTAAGGGTGATGCAGGCATGGTCATCATATTAACACAACAGGGTAGGACTCGCAGCAATGGATTTAAATTTGACATATTTAGATTTAAGAACGAAATAAGCAAGAACTGGTTCACCAATAGAGTGGTCAACGAATGGAACAAAATTAGTAACCATGTAGTGAGCTTTGAAAACATTGGTTATTTTAAGATAAGTTTGATAGTTTTATGGATGGGGATGATGCGTGATAAAGGATATGAAACTGCCTAATATAGGCCTTATGGTCTTTCAGTCTACTTCATTCTTATGTACTTATGTTCAAATTAACCTAACCTGAGTTAGATTACGTCATGTTTAGTTAGGTTTGATAATTATCTTAGTTTATTCCGTTAGGAAATCCTATTCCACAAACTTCCCTACCCTTCCTCACTCCTCAACTCTTTCTCAATCTTCCTCAATCTTCCTCAATCTTTCTAACTCTTCCTCACTCTTCCTCAATCTTCCTCAATCTTCCTCAGTCTTCCTCAACCTTCCTCAGTCTTCCTCAGTCTTCCTCAGTCTTCCTCACTCTTCAGCAATCTTCTTCACTCTTCCTCAATCTTCCTCACTCTTCCTCAACTCCGGACCAGGTTGCTCCGTAAGGCTGAAGAAAACAAGAGAGTTTTAAACACTTAAGTTTTCACGAGGCGTTTTCCCTTTATTTCCTCTCAAAGAAAACGGGAGGCAGTCCACAGAAAACGGAACACCGGCAAGGGAAGACGGTCTGTCAGATGCTAATAGGTAAATACCTTGACGGGAGAGGGAAGAAAAAAGGAGAGAGAAGAAAGATGGGGGAGAGAAGAAAACGGGCGGTTCCACAGAAAACGGAATGTGGTGTAAGGGAAGAAGGGTCTTTAGATGCTAATATGGAAATACAGTATGCTCGAGAGAAAAGAGGACAGAGGAGGAGAAAGAGAGGGAAGAAGAATAGGAGAAAGGGAGTAAAGAAAATGGAGGAATTCCACAGAAAACGAGATGTAAGAACTTCGTTCCTTACCAGTAATTTCTACTTGCACAAGATGTAGGGTAAAGGTGACGAGTATAGTAATTGTTATGCAACTTTTGGCGTGAGCTATCTATATTTTGTATATCCATATACTAAACACACATTCACACACGCACACACACACACACGCACACACATACACGTACATACAAATACATTAACACACAT
>NC_134801.1:56316476-56318976 GCF_046742065.1 Oratosquilla oratoria
TTGTTTATTAGATTTGGTTTATCTATATTGTTATCTATTTATCAATCATTTATTCACTCATTTATTTGTATCTTTATTTCTTATCATGCATTTGTTTATTTGCTTCTTTTGTTCATTAATATATTGATTTATTTATTTATCTGTTTATTCGTATATTTACTCATTTTATCCATTCATTGATTTTATCTATTCATTTGTTTTCCTTTGCGTCTTATGTAACAGCAACTTATTTATTTTGTTAACTTCATAATTTCAGTACAGTATGTCATATTGGCAAAATGAATAATGGAATTCCTCACAGTATAAATATTTTCATAATATAGACCACTCAATTTCAATCAGGTACATATATGAAGCCTAACCAGCGTTAAGGGATTTCAGGGTCCATTACAGGACCGGACTATCCAGACAATACAACCCCGTTATCTTTACATGTGTAATGTATCATGGGTCTCTTACAGTTGGGGAGGCTATGTTAAAAATTTCCCTTACATCTTATTGACGTTTTTTTTTTTTTTTTTTTTTTTGTCTTTATTAGAATTCCCCCTTCTCAATATAGCTCTTCCCAGAAGTCTGGAATGTTTCATCACTTTCTTCTTGCTCCGTCTTTTTCTTCATCATTGCCGCTTCTTCTCTGTTTTTTTTCGCTTTTTTTTTTTTTGTCCTCGTATTTCTTCTTCTTCTTCTTCTTCTCCCTCCTTCTTCTTCTTCTTCTTCTTCTTCTTCTTCTTCTTCTTCTTCTTCTTCTTCTTCTTCTTCTTCTTCTTCTTCTTCTTCTTCTCCTTCTCTTTCTTCTTCTCTTTCTTCTTCTCCTTCTTCTTTTTCTCCTTCTTCTTCTTCTTCTTCTTCTTCTTCTTCTTCTTCTTCTTCTTCTTCTTCTCCTTCTTCTTCTTCTTCTTCTTCTCCTTCTTCTTCTCCTTCTTCTTCTTCTTCTTCTTCTTCTTCTTCTTCTTCTTCTTCTTCTTCTTCTTCTTCTTCTTCTTCTTCTTCTTCTTCTTCTTCTTCTTCTTCTTCCTCATCTTCCTCATCTTCCTCATCTTCATCATCTTCCTCATATTCATCTTCCTCATTTTCATCTTCCTCATCTCCATCCTCATCTTCTTCATCTTCCTCATCTTCATCTTCCTCATCTTCATCTTCCTCATCTTCATCTTCCTCATCTTTATCTTCCTCATCTTCATCTTCCTCATCTTCATCTTCATCCTCATCTTCCTCATTGTCTTTTTCTTCTTCTTTTTCTTCTTATTTTTTGTTGTTGCTATTGTTGATGATTTTCTTCATATTCATATTTTTCTTTTCTTTTGTTCTTTTCTTCGCCTTTTCCTCCTTCGCCTTCTCCTTCTTCTCTTTATTTCTCTTTTTCTTACGCAATTTCTTTATTCAAGTATAATCCATCGCTTCTATGTGACGAAGAAACACACTTGGCCCGTGGATAGAATCATCTGACGACATCTAAAATACATTGGAAAAGTGCCAACCAGAAAGGAAGGGCTATAGCCTCTGGGCTATTGATGGGGTGACGTTGGGGTGAATAAAATAGCCTGGCGACAGATGGGAAAGCACTACATGGAAAGGAAGGGGTCAGTTGAGATAAGGTCCCCTACTCCACTCCCTCTCTCCCCTCTCTCCCTTCCCTCCCTCTCTCTCTTCCCTCCCTTCCCTCCCTCCCTCCCTCCCTCCCTTCCCTCCCTCCCTCCCTTCCCTCCCTCCATCTCTCCCTTCTCCCTCCCTCCCTCCCTCCCTCCCTCCCTCCCTCCCTCCCTCTCTCTTCTTTTCCTATCTATTCCCCCTCTTCCCCATCCCTTCCTCCCTTCATTCCCTATCCCTCCCTCCCTTCATTCCCTATCCCTCTATCCCTTCCCTATCCTTCCCTCACCTTTCTCTCCCTCCCCTATCCCTCCTCTTTTCCCTCTCTCACTCCCACCCTCCCTCCCATGTTCATCCTTCTCTTTTCCCTACCTCCCTCCCTATCTCCTCTCTTCCCCTATTCCACCCTCTACTCCCCCCCCATTCCAGCTTCCTTCTCCCACTTCCTAGTTCCCCTTTCATGACCTTCCCCTCCCTATCTTCCTCTTCCCTATCTCCCTAGACTCTACATCCCCTCCCTAGCCCAACCACCCTCCCTAATCCCCCTCCCGTATCCCCTCCCTCACCTCCCTAACCCCCCCCCTCCCTCCTCAACCATAAATTTTCCTCTCAATTTCCCTCTGTATTCCTTCCCTCGCATCATAAACAGACCCGAACCCATCTACTCTCGGATGAAGCTTCCAGACTCATCCCCTCCCCCCCCTGGAACTGGAACCACTTGAGGGTAGCCTCCTCTCGGGAGGGTGACGTCTCCTGGAATGGAGGTCGCATTTGCTTACAAAAGCGAGAAGTTCGCAACCCAACCTCAATCAAGGCGGGACACAATCAGATGCGGTGCTGTCGACGTATGACAGAGGGAGGGAGAGGAGAGGAAGGAGATATCAATGGATGAACGTATACACGAAACATATAG
>NC_134801.1:56328976-56331476 GCF_046742065.1 Oratosquilla oratoria
TCTCTCTCTTTAACACTGTGTTTGTGTGTGTGTGTGTGTGTGTGTGTGTGTGTGTGTGTGTGTGTGTGTGTGTGTGTGTGTGTGTGTGTGTGTGTGTGTGTGTGTGCGTGCGTACTTGTATGTGCGTGTCTGTATGTACATGTGTGTGTACGTGTCTGTGTGTGTATGTGTGTTTGTTTATGTTTACGTGTATGTGTACGCGAACATGTATATATCTGTGTGTTCATGTTTGTGTTTCTGTTTACCAATCTTCTTGTACACAAGCAAGACTCCTTGCCAGCCTCCAAGCAAGGCTCATCTCTTTCGAAGTCCTCCCCTACTTCGAAGGCTCTTGAAGACAAGACCCTTATACTCTGCGTTGTCATTAGGTCTGATAATCTGAGCATGACGTAGGTGGTCTTCCTTCAGGAAGATAAGGACCCAAGGAACGAGAAGAGATATCCCGTATCGCCTGGGTTACGGCTCGAGCTTAGTGCGACCCACACTGACCGTGGTCGTGATACAATCTGCTTCCAGTCGCTCTCTTCCAGGTCGTTCCTCTTCCTTCTCCCTCTCTTCTGACGTCGGGGGGTCGTTTCCTGTACTGACCGAGTGGTCATGCACGTCGTCGACAAGAGACCATTTGGTCCATGGTGAGGTCGTATGAAAGGGGAAAGAGAAAACAAGGACGTAAACAAACAAGTAAACAGACGAGAAACAAAATGGCTTCCTAACGGCGTGGGGCTCCGTAGGATGCTCGTCGTATCAGCTCAAAGGAAGTTTGATATAAAACAAAAATCATGTTATCCGTTGGAGCAACAGTCTTGTCGAAATATTGATGGAAGTTGTGATGACGATAGTGTTGGTGGTGGTAGCGGTTGTGGTAGTTATGGTGGTGATGGTGGGGGTGTTGATGGTGGTGGTGATGGTGATGATGCTAGTGATGGTGATAGTGATGTTTGACAATGAGGGTGATGGAGGAAGCTGATGGTGATGGTGCTCGTGATGGTGATGATGATGGGGACAATGACGATGATGAAGGAAGCTGATGGTGATGGTGATGATGCTGGTGATAGTGACGGTGACAATGACGATGATGGAGGAAACTGATGGTGATAGCGGTAACGACAAGTGTGAACAGTTCAACAGCTTTGAACACAACGATAGCGATAGTGGTGTCATTGATGATAAGGGACATGGTGGCGAAAACGGTGCTGGTGACACTGACCAGCTCAACAGTGTTGGAGAAATTGGTGGTGATAGCGGTCGGCAATGTTGGAGCCGAGGATGATGAAGCTTGTCATTCATCCCGGCAGACTCTATTGTGTCTATTGTAACTCCAACACCGTATGTGAAGAAAAGGAAACGAGTAATCTTTTTTCAGATACGACCGCGGAGGCAAAAAAAAAAAAAAAAAAAAAAAAAGGGGGAAGGGAGGGCAGAGGGGAAGATGAATAGAAGCCAGACCTCACATGATGTGAAAGAGAGAAAAAATGAAAACAAAAGAAAAGAAAAGAAAAAATGTAAAAAAAAAAAAAAAAAAGAGGAGAGAGAAAGACTAGTCTTGTGCCCCAGAATTCGGCTTCTTGATTAGTCAATCATGCGTAACATAGTTTACAGTTTTAGATAAATATCACAGCAATTTATTCAGACTAGTTGACATCTACTTTTTTCTACATTTTAGTCAGATATAAAAAACACCGTACACTTTTGCCCTTTGTGTTTGGGCTTCAATATCATGCATGATCAATTTTATACAAATTTTGCATACACGCCCGAGACTGATAAATATATATATATATACATACATATACATATATGGAGGCCAGACCTCGCATGACGTGCAAGAGAAAAAATGAAAAGAAAAGTAAAGAAAAGAAACAAAAAAGAGAGAGAGAGAGAGAGAGAGAAAAGAGGAGAGAGAAAAAGAGAAAGGGAGAAGGAAACAAAGAGAAAGTGTAAGAGTAGAAATAAAACTAAGGGTAAGAGAAAGCATAATAGTAAGAGAACAACATCGGGAAAGACGAAGACAAAGACCAAGACATCGAGAACGAATACAAGAACGAGAACGAGAAAGAGAGATTGAAACCACTTACACTTGCGAGCAAGCGTTCTATATACATAAAACACGTTAGGAAACAAACCAGTCAAATTTCCAAGAAAGGGATCTTGACTGACAGGCTCGTAGCTGAGCGTCGAGGCATATTGTAAACACTAAATGCAAAGCGAGCTTTATTTTTTTTTTTTTTTTTTTTTTTTTTTTTTGTAAAATACATTTCGCCCTAAAGAGCTAAGAGCAAAATGCTTTTTGTGACTTCTTTGGATTGAAATAGATTTGAATAAAACTCAATACTTCAACTTGTGGTACAGTGTACGCATACAAGGTGGGCAAGGTGAGGGTCGTACGACAGGAGACGCTGAGTTGTCATGGCCGAAGCCGTCAGGTTTGCCCTGTTATGCGCTTTAGGGACTGTTTGGGCAGGTAACTAATAGGAATCGGAGAGGTGCGCGGGACTCGAAC
>NC_134801.1:56336476-56338976 GCF_046742065.1 Oratosquilla oratoria
TATCTATATATTTATATATATATATATATATATATATATATATATATATATATATGACTAGTTGTTGACTATAAAAGTAGGGGACAAGTATAATAGATATAAGTGTAAGAAAGGTAATGATAAGGTTATAAAAGACAAAGTTGACATCATTGAATTTTGTTATTAAATTCGTATGATTTTGCAAAAAAAAAAAAAATAGCATACATTATGTCTTGGCGACCCCAGGAAAAACGCTTGGCGACCCAACTTGGGGTCGTGTCCCCAGGTTTGAGAAACAGTGCTCCAATCCATCCCCCTGTGAAGAAAAAATGTATTACTATATGTGTTGTATCAATGTGAAGCTATTTATATGTCAACAGTTTACACAAATGAAGAGGTGGATGAAACGAAGGTTAAGTTAATAGGGAGAGTTCAAGAGATTGAGTGCCAGCCCCTCAGGGTCGCACCTCCAGATCAAGGTAAAGAATATGAAGATGAACAAAGGGGAGATCATTCACTCCGACATCTGCCTAATAGGATCAACTTTAAGAGGTAAAATTGATGTATCAATTCATTTGAGACAGATAGAATTTATATAATTCAGGTTGTCAGAGGTTATGTGTTGCCAATATATGTATATATACATAGATACAATTATACATATATATATATATATATATATATGTATATGTATATATATGTATATATATATATATATATACATAATATATATGTATATATATATATATAAATATATACATATATATATATACATAAATATATATGTATATATATATAAATATATATATATATATATATATATATGTATATATATATATACATATATATGATATGTATATATATAAATATATACATATATATATATATATATATATATATATTCATATATGTAATTTATATATGTATATATATGCAATAAAAACAATAGGAGCGGGAGTTCACAAATGCGCAAGTAACCACTAGGAAAAGTAAATTATCGAAGCAGAGCGCTTTCGTATAATTACATCCAGCATTGAAAATGTAATTATACGAAAGCGCTCTGCCTCGTTAGTTTACTTTTCCTAGTGGTTACTTACGCATATATATATATATATTTATATATATATATATTTATATATATACATATTATGAAGAATGACACATGCAAACTTTTGTCACTGCCTGTGCAGCAATGGGGTGGGCTTGACAGGAAACGTATAGAGCCAGCAACATGGCACTAATAGCGTGGTCCCGTCGTCACAGTGTCATTAATATGCAAAGTTGCTAATTAATTGTTTAAGTTCCTTTTAATGGCGTCATTACGATTTGTCGTTACTGTTTAGATGGTGTTTCTCATAACATGGCGAATGGGGTACTGGAGGAGTTGCCAAGTAATAATTTCCTTTATGTCATGGTTGCCACTAATGTATTTTATTGTTATTTTTATTATATTTGTTTGTTTGTTTTTTGCTCATTTGTTTTCTTAGTTGTCTGTTTATTTTTTTATTTGTTTATGTATTTGTTGTTAAACTATTTTATATATTATCTACCGTATCAGTTTTTGTATTAATTAATCTATCTATTTATCTATTTACTTATTCGTTTGTTTAGTCGTTTATTAATCAATTTGTTTATCAATTAATTAATTTATTTATTTGTTTGTTTATTTATTTATTCAATCTATATATTCACTTATTCATGATTTACCTATATATCTATTTTTTTCTTTTCTTATTTATTCTATTTTATTTTATTTTTTCCCATTACCCCTCTTATATACTATTTTGTACTATTTGTCTTTTTACTGTTGTTTTCTTTCAAACACCTAACACTTTCATCCAGTCTATCAATGCAAGATTTACAATTCTTTTTGTCCACCATGTTACGCTTGCACCTTTAATTATAATGAATTATCATTGCGACAGACTTGAATAGAAATTGTGGGTTTGAGCACTCCCGTAATTTAGGGAGTTTTAAAATAACGACCCAAATTTATTTATGTTTTTTTTTTTTTCGTTTTTGACAAATGGCATGGTCTCGGCTCAACGTGCCAGGGGTTTCTGAGTAGAACCACTTTCGACTATGAATCGCTGTTTAAAGAATTGCTCTTTAGAAAAAAAAGGCCGTGTTTAGTAAATAAAAATATACACATAAAAATTAACAACAACAAAAATCAAATTTGCATAGCAAAAATCATAGAACTCCTAAAAGGCTTCTAGAATGATACTTGGCTTGGTAACTAGAATATTATTTGGCTTTCTAAGCTAACCACACCTGTCTCTTAGGCGAAGGTCACAGGGCCATATTGCTCGTGCAGTGCTGATGAACCTGCATGATTGCTGATGACGTTGTAGCCGCGAGTATGCAACCATTGCGGAGGAGAATGCCGTGTGTGGTTCCAGGCTACAATTGGTTGAGCCTTTCCAGGTGGATTTGTGGTATGTGGTATGTTGTGATGCCGGGCCAAAGTAGGTCATGTTGTTTTGAAGGTTTCTATGTATTAAAGGGAGCAATTTTTATC
>NC_134801.1:56346476-56351476 GCF_046742065.1 Oratosquilla oratoria
TCTCCATTATCCATTGCTTCCCACGTCCTTTATATTTTGTATTCTCCTCTCCTTTTCCCTCTTGTTCTTCTATCCTCCCCTTATATTTCTCCCCATCTTCCTCCTCCTCCTCCTCCTCCTCCTCCTCCTCCTCCTCCTCCTCCTTCTCCTCCTCCTGCTCCTTCTCCTCCTCCTTCTCGTTTACATTCTCTACTTTCCGATCTTCATCCTACTCTACCTCTTTCTTTGTTTTTCTTTTGATTTTTCCCACTCCCCGTTTTCTTTCTCATTCTCTAATTCCTTATCTTCTTCCTCCCCTATTTTCACTCTTTTTTCTCTGTTGGCTTCTCTTTCTCTCCTTTTTCCTCTTCCTCCTCTTCTTCCTCCTCCTTAACTTCCTCCTTCTCCTCATTCTCATTTTCCTCCCCTTCTTCTTCCTCTCCCTCCTCCTCTTCCTCCTCCTCCCCTTCCTCCTCCTCTTTCTCCTCCTCCTCTTCCTCCTCTTCCTCTTCCTCCTCTTCCTCTTCCTCCTCTTTTTCCTTCTCCTCTTTCTTCTCCTCTACCTCCTCTTCCTCTTCCTCACCCTCTTCCTCCTCTTCCTCTTTCTCCTCTTCCTCATCATCCTCATACTCCTTTTCAACTTATTCCTTTTCCATCTTGTCATTTTCTTCGTTGGTTGACCTTCTGGCTTGCACGGAATGCGTGTGGGCAGTGACGAGGTAAAGAACTGATACAATAATCCCTTTTTATTTCCTCCTTTTTTCTTCTTCTTCTACCTCCTCCTCTTCCTCCTCTTTTATTTATTTCTTCTCTTTTTCTTCATTTTCCGTTTCCTCTTTTTTGTTATCTCTTCATTTGTAATGAGAAAATATTCAGCATATACACGGGCATGCACGCACAGGAAAAAATACATAAACACAGCAAGGTAAACACATATGCAGACATTCGTAAACAAACACACAAACACACACACACGCACACACACACACACACACAAACACACACACACACACACACACACACACACACACACACACACACATACATACATACATACATACACAAGGACAAACACACACATACACACACACACACAAACATACATACAAACACAAAGACAAACACACACATACACATACGCACCCTCACAAACACATACGCAAACACATACACATAGACAAACACACATAAACATACACACCCTCACAAACACACACACAAAACACACACATACACACACAAAATTCTTTCCCTTTGATCTTCTTCCTCCCTCCCCTCTCAATATTCTCACATCCTCCCTCTCCTTCTCCTACATATCGCCTGCTCGTGACCTAAGCTCCTGCGCTTCTTGTAAGCAGGGTAGGGCCCGGCCGAGTCGACCGACTCTCTTTCCTCATATTCTGACATACGAGAAAGACATTCTTCCTCTTGCAGAACCTCGCTTTATGGTTTTCTGTTTTCCCACTCCCTCTGTCTTCTTGTTCTATCTTCTTATTCATTCTAAGTTCTATTTTTTCTCCTATTTTTTTTCTTTTCTTTTTCCTATTCTTCCTCTTTCTTACCTTCTTCAGTTCTTCTCTTCTCCCCCTCTTCTCTCCTCTTTATTTCTTCCTTCTTCTTGTTCTCCTTATTTTCTCCTCGTTTTAGGTTTTTTCTCTTATCTTCTCTCTCATTTTCATGTCCTTCTTTTTCACCTCCTCACTTATATTTTCTTTCTTTCTTTCTCGTTTCTTCTCTCCTCACTTTTATCCATCTCTTCTTCCTAATCCTCCTTCGCTTCTTTCTCTTCCTCTACGCCTTCCTCGTCCTCTTTCCTTCCCCTCCATTCCCTCCCGTCCCCACCTCCTCCTTCTCCTTAGTCTTTTATTCTCTTCTTTTTTTATTGTTCCTTGATTTTTTTAATCCATATCTGTCCTTACCCAGGTTTTCCAAAATTTTGTTCATATACACTTCCTTCTTTATTCTGTTCTTCCCAAGTGTTCTTCATAGTTCTTCTGTTTTTATTGTTCTTCATTTATTGTCCTCCCAGGACTAATAACGGGTACATATAAATTGGAGTATTACAAGACGGACATCAGATAGAATCGTCTCCTTACCACCCAATTCAAAACCCGCCAACACACTCACCTATACATGAAGGTGCAGCCCTGAGTGGCTGACACACGATCATAGGACTGGGCCTAAGAACTCAAACAACTTCGAATGTATTTCCTTAGCCTTTTTATATAAGGAAACCTGATAACCGGCGACTGATCCTCCTCTTTTAGTACTACAATACGGTGATACAGAAACATCACCACATTAAGACATCTTAAACATCAGTCCAACGTATCTTCCCAGATAGATCTATAGGAACACCAGAGTATCGTTGCTGACCACTGCGAGTCTGCGGGTTTCTACCTAACAAAACTAATACTACAGTTATTGCTATTTTTTCTTTATGTTCTTCAAACCCCATTTTTCTTCAAAGAAAATAAAAGAGAAATTCCTCCCCACCCTCCGATTTTTCCTCCTTCATTTTCTCTTTCTTCTTCTCCTCCTCCTCTTTTTATTTTTCATTTGTTTTTGTTTTTCTTTCCCTTCTCGTTAAGCCGCATGAACACTATTGTCATCAGCTAATCCTTCTTTCTGTGTGTTTGTTTTTATTATTATTATTATTCTCCCTTTCAATTTTACAATGCATTTCTTTCAATGATTCTTCTTCTTCTTCTTCTTCTTCTTCTTCTTCTTCTTCTTCTTCTTCTTCTTCTTCTTCTTCTTCTTCTTCTTCTTCTTCTTCTTCTTCTTCGCGTTCTTCTTCTTCTTCGCGTTCTTCTTCTTCTTCGCGTTCTTCTTCTTCTTCGCGTACTTCTTCTTCTTCTTCTTCTTCTTCTTCTTCTTCTTCTTCTTCTTCTTCTTCTTCTTCTTCTTCTTCTTCTTCTTCTTCTTCTTCTTCTTCTTCTTCTTCTTCTTCTTCTTCTTCTTCTTCGTTCTTCTTCTTCTTCGTCTTCTTCTTCTTCTTCTTCTTCTTCTTCTTCTTCTTCTTCTTCTTCTTCTTCTTCTTTTTCTTTTTCTCCTTTTCCTTCTTCTTCTTCTTCTCGTTCTTCTTCTCGTTCTTCTTCTTCTTCTTCTTTCTCTTCTTCTTCTTCTTTTTCCTCTTCTTCTTTTTCTTCTTCTTCTTCTTCTTCTTCTTCTTCGCGTTCTTCGCGTTCTTCTTCTTCTTCTTCTTCGCGTTCTTCTTCTTCGCGTTCTTCTTCTTCTTCTTCTTCGCGTTCTTCTTCTTCTCGTTCTTCTTCTTCTTCTTCTTCTTCTTCTTCGCGTTCTTCTTCTTCCTTCTTCTTCGCGTTCTTCCTCTTTTCTTGTTCTTGTTCTTGTTCTTCTTCTTCGCGTTCTTCTTCTTCGCCTTCTTCTTTGCGTTCTTCTTCTTCTTCCTCTTCTTACTCTTCCTCTACCTCTTCTTCTTCTTCTTCTTCGCGTTCTTCTTCTTCTTCGCGTTCTTCTTCTTCGCGTTCTTCTTCGCGTTCTTCTTCTTCTCGTTCTTCTTCTTCGCGTTCTTCTTCTACGCGTTCTTCTTCTTCTTCGCGTTCTTCTTCCTGTTCTTCGCGTTATTCTTCTTCTTCTTCCGCCTTCTCCTTCCCCGCCTCCTCCTCCACCTCCTCCTGCTTCCCTTCTTTTTTTTCTTTTCTTCCTCCTCCTCAGTCAGGCTCAAGAAATATTGACAGAGGACAAACTAATGTGGAGAATATATCAATTAAGGTGAAATACAAATACATTAACTTGTGTGAAGACGTGGCCAGGGGCGGGGAAGAGCATGAAATAGGTAAGAAATGGCATTTATACGTGGAGAGTTGGTCCTTTTCAAATCCATGGCTTTTTATATTCGCGAGATTGTCATTAACGACTTTTTATATTCGCAGCATTTTGTTCTCGTAATATTGTTATTTGAAATTTTAGTATTCGCGATTATGGTGTTGGTTGTTGTTGTTGTTGTTGTTGCTGCTGCTGCTGCTGCTGTTGTTGTTGTTGTTTTGTTTGGAATTCTTTAATTTGTATGTATTATTTTCTTCTGAGTTGATTATGAAATTAATTTATCATATTTACTATTCTATTAGATATAACACATTCGTTTTTTCTTTCATTCACGACTGTGCTGCCTTCTATTACCTCACTAGGCACTTCGTCCCTCAGCAATCGGACTAAGATAAACAGCACACTGCGGATTTGTCTGGCTTGGACAAAACTCGCAAGCGCAAATTAAGGCTCGCTCATTCAGTTTTGCAAACTTTACCATTGGAGCAAGCAAAACAATTCGCCATCTGTGGCTGCATGCAGAAACCTGGAAGAGATAGAGGAGGAGACGATAAAGGACAGAGTAAGGAAAGGGAAGGAAGAGACGAAGGGAAGGGAAGGGGTAAAGAAAGGGGAGTGAAGGGGTGAAGAAAGGTAAGAAAAGGTACAGGGTAAGGCAAGTAAAGGGACAGAACAAAGAGAGGAAAGGGAAAATGAAGGGAAGAGACGGGGTAAATAAAGGGGAGTGAAGGGGTGAAGAAAGGTAAGAAAAGGTACAGGGTAAGGCAAGTAAAGGGACAGAACAAGAAGAGGAAAGGGAAAATGAAGGGAAGAGACGGAGGAGAGAAAGGGGAGGGAAAGGGAAGAGAAAGGGAAGAAAATTCACAGAGCAGAGGAAGTGAATAGGCAGAGCAAGGATAGGGAAGGGACGGACATAGGGTAAGGGACCGGGCAGAGAAATAGGAGAGAATGGACAAACGAAGGGAAGTAAAGGAACAGAGGAATTAGATGGGAAGGGGTAGAGAAAGGTAATGAAAGGCACAGGGTAAGTGAAAGTATAGTCTGAGAAGGGACAGATGAAGGTAAGAGATCGGGAGGACAAAGGAAATAAAAAGGGCAGATCAAGGTAAGGAAAGGGACAGAGAAAATGGAGGAAAGGACAGAAAAGAGGATCAGAAAAGGTAAGGTAGAGGAATATTAACCTTTGAATGAATAAGTAATGAATGAAAATACAAAAAAAAGTCTTAGATATT
>NC_134801.1:56361476-56366476 GCF_046742065.1 Oratosquilla oratoria
GGTAATAGTAAAAGATGGAGGACGAAGAGAGTAGAACATAAATGCAAAATGTGGGTAAAATTATCGGAGGCAAAATAAAAAAGAAACACTGAAAAAAGAATTAAGAGAAAAGAAAGTAGAAAAAGGAAGAAATATGAAAGAGAGAGAGAGAGAGAGAGAGAGCAACAAAAGTAAAACCCGAAAGGATTAAATACAAATAAATTTGACCTGTAGCTTAGAGCTCTTTCCACAATAAATAATAGATAGAATAAGACGTAAGACATATACAATGAATTTATTCTTGCAGGAAATTGATGACTAAAACTTCTTGCTTGTAAGTTCTTGCTCTATTAGACAGACCACGGAGCATCCACCCTCGTCCCCCACTCCCCCCACTCCCCTTCTCTCCACTCCCCTTCTCTCCACTCCCCTTCCTCTTTCACCCCTGTACTCCTCGACTGGCTTGCATTGTGTACATAAGTGATATGATTAGTTTGTTAATTTTGGGGTTAGAAGCGCTGTTAAAAATGATGATCTATAGGAACGATGCTCCTTCTCTCCTCCCTTTTTTGTCACGGACCGTCAACGTTCCGTATATGTTCCGTTAACGTTTCGTATACGTTCCTTCAACGTTCCGTCAAATGCTCTGTCAAACGTTCTGCTGGTGTTTAGTTACTCTTCCCTCAATGTTCTGCTAATGTTCCATTGCCTTTCCGTCGTGTTTCTGTCAACTTACTGTTACTCTTCTATCGCCGTTCTGTCAATCTTCCGTCAATCTTCCGTCAACGTTCGGTCAACGTTTCTCACTTGCGTTCAGAACAGAATTGTTCACACTGCAATCTTCTTCGAGAACCCTTTCGAAAGAACAATTCCTTGAACACATGAACATTTTTGGGATAAAAATAGCGGAACAAAGACGCCAAGGTATAACGAGGTGACATGAAGAAGAGTGTGAGTCTAATTTTGTTGTTGTCACAACGTGATTTCATTC
The DNA here is from genome assembly GCF_046742065.1 of Oratosquilla oratoria. NCBI lineage: Eukaryota > Metazoa > Arthropoda > Malacostraca > Stomatopoda > Squillidae > Oratosquilla > Oratosquilla oratoria. Next base: position 56,362,447 of record NC_134801.1, read on the forward strand.
ACTTGAAGCTTTGATCCTAGAATTTATACTAGTATATAGATGCTTACGTAAGCACATATTTCCATGTGTATATATATATATGCATGCGTGTATGAGTGCATATGTACACATGCATGTATTCATACATACATATGTACATATATACAAACGTGTATGTATATGTGCACGTGTGCACATGTGTATATTTTATATTTATATATATATACATGTATTTGTACATGTATATAAATATGAATAGTATGTTTTCTCGTATGATTGCTTGTGTGTGTGTGTGTGTGTGTGTGTGTGTGTGTGTGTGTGTGTGTGTGTGTGTGTGTGTGTGTGTGTGTGTGTGTGTGTTTGTTTGTTTGTGTGTGTATGTGTGTGTGTGTGTTTGTGTGTGTGTGTTTGTATGTTTGTGCTTTCTTAAAAAACCGTGTAATGAAAACTACATTCTATCATGAAAAGAACTTTATAACACTGACATTAATAGTAAAATAATAAAAAATGAAATTGATGTGCGAAACAGGGAATAAGAAAATGATGAATAAAAGAGAGAAAGAGAGGAAAAAGTGTAATATATAGACAAGTTTAGAAGAAGATTTTTCCATATTTGATCAAAAAACATTTAACTGATGTTTAGACAAAGTCAGAGAATGATAGAGAAAGAGAGAAAGAGAGAGAGAGAGAGAGAGAGAGAGAGACAAAGAGAGAGAAGAGACTGAAGAAGACAGAGAAATATGAAATATGAAATAATACTGGAAGACTAGGCTGTAAGACTTTGTTATGAAGACTCGACGTGGTTGAGAAAAGCCATAAAAGCTTGAAGAGAGAGTTAAAGAGAGAAAGAGAGAGAGAGAGAAAGATTGAGAGACGAAGATCTCAAGAGGATTATCCAAGTGGCGGAAATATTGGAGAGAAAGAAAGAGAAAAAACAAAAAACAAAAATGAAATGAGAATTTTTTTGAAAATTGGTTACCGTGGCTGCGCGAACGACGAAATGATCTTTGACTTCGATCAAAAAGAATTGAAGATTATTTTTTCTCTTCCTGGGTCATCCCAAGCCTGGGTCAATTGACTTCAATAGCGGAAAACTTGTCGATAAAAAAAAAACATATATTTTTAAATCATTACTTCAACCTCTTTCCTACAGTCTGAGCTTCTCGGAGATGGATAAAATGTTTTGAGGGCAATTACGTTCAACAGAACAGTATCACCTAAAACGGAAGGGAATCAGTGACATTCGGTGGTATTCTTAAAAAAATTCTTTCCCTTATATGAATTTTATATAAATCCTTGGAAGGGAAAGATTTATATATGGAAAAAATATTAAGAATACTACCGTAAACTTCTTACGGATCCTTAAAAAAAATCTTTCCTTATATAGATCTTTTCCTTCCAAGGATTTATACAAGATTTATACAAGGAAAGATTTTTTCTAAGAATACCACTGATTGTCTCTAACTGCAAAAACCGAATCCTTGGTTTATTGAGACAACTTAACTCTAACACTAACGCTAACATTAATATTAACATTAACACTGATACTAACGCTGATACTAATACTATCACTAACACTAACATTTACACAAACACCAACACTAACACTTACACTAACACTAACACTATCACCAACATAATCACCAACATAAACACTAACACTTACATTAACACTAACACTATCACCAACACATAATCACCAACATAAACACTAACACCAACACCAACCACAACCACACCAACATAAACACTAACACCAACACCAACCACAACTACACCAACACTAACACTAACATTTACACTAACACTAACACTATCACCAACACTAAACCACACCAACCACAAGAACACTAACACTAAACCTAACACTAACACTAAACACTAACACTAACACTAACACTAACACTGACACTAACACTAACACTAACACTGACACTGACACTGACACTGACACTAACAAATTTCTAACCACTGGAGTTCACACTTCAGGTGTTTAGAATCATCTGATTTTCCAACAACACACTTTGTCCATGAAATAAAGGAGTTAAATTAACCACTTCAACCTGTTACAATAGTTAACGGATTAACCTTTAACTGAGTCTATGCAATTTTAACTCGGTTGGGTGGTGGCCTGGACGCTTCAGAGAGTTAAGACATTTTGGTTGACCTAGTTTGACCTGTATATTTGTTACATATGCCGGGGAGCGATATAAATCATATTTCTATGGGGACCAATTAAAAATTAATTTTTTAACTAAAATATTACCAAAGGATTATACTTAGTTATAGACGTGTCACTTAACCCTCGAAGAAGTTTAACTGTACATCCTAAGTTAACTTCCCTTTAGGATAACTAGCAACATCTTGCAAGTGGGTTATATAGATTTGTTAAGCTCAGGTTGATAAGGATTATCTTAATATGATTTTTCGCTGTCATATCAAAGCAGTGTGCGCGCGTGCTCATGTGTATGTGTGTACGTTTTACCTTTTTCAATTTTATGAAAAACAACCTCATTCCACATATTCCCCACGGAGACCTAAACAAAAAATTAATAAATTGGTGAATAGATAGGAAAATTGAATAGATATATAGAAGAATAAACAGATATAAAAAATAAATAAATAAATAAAATTTGAATGAAAAAAAGACGAAAGACTTGCAAACTTAACAACTGCCCCCCCTTGAATTGCCCTTTTCGGGGACTATCAAGGACCCATCAGGGACCCATTAGGGCCCCATCAAGCGCCATTAGGGCTGCAGGGTCCTCGCCTAACATGTGGTCCCTATTCAGACAGCACATACCTTGAATTAGCTCTTCATACACGAGACCCCTCCACCCTTTAGCTGTTCAAATAATGACTGTAGATTCACATACGTGAACAAACAGACACGGATCGCAGTTATGGACGATTTCGCTTCCTCACCTACAGTTCGTAACAGATCCCAGAACCTTTATTGCTTTTGCTGGTACAGTGGTAATAGGCGAGCGTTCTGTACACGAGAACCCGGGTTCGAGACTCCGTGACTGCTGGATTTGGGTATTTGGAAAACGTCACTATAGCTAGTAATAATTCGTATATATATATATATATATATATATATAGATATATATATATATATATATATATATATACATATGTACGTATATAATATATATATATATATAAATATATTTATTTGTAAATATATACGTGTATATATATATATATATATATATATATATATATATATATATATATATATATATATATATATATATATATATATATATACAAGGAATAATTCATTCGTAAAAATGAGTTTCAAATAATCCGGCCGTAGCTGGGGAATAGATCTGGGGCCTAGCGTGATGCTAAACCAACGCTATACCAATAAAGCTAAAGGAGCTACATAGCTCCTATAGTTTCATTGGTAGAACGTCGGATCATCATCAAACTAGACCCAAGATCGATTCCCGAGCTACGGCTGCATTTTATATATATATATATATATATATATATATATATATATATATATATATATTATATATATGTATATATATATATATATATATATATATATATATATATATATATATATATATATATATATATATATATATATATATATGATTCCCGAGAGACCCAGAATGGAAGGTGGAGAATATTGCAGTCCGAGACGAGAGCTCTACTCACTGGACCATCACACCGTGCACACTAGATGAAGGAATTCGGTTTCATTCCTCCTACTCTTCCTCCTCTTCTTCAATCCTCCTCCTCCTCCTCTTTCACTTTCTTTCCCTCTTCTTTCTCTTCTTCCTGTCTCCTCCTTCTCCTCAAATTCCCCCCTTTTTTTTATCTTCTCCCTACTTTTCCTCCTCCTATTCCTTCTCCTCATTCTCCTCTTTCTCCTCTTCCATATCCTCTTCCTTCTCTTCTTCCTCCTCCTCCTTTTCCTTCTCCTCCGCCACCTTTGTTCCCATAGATTCATCCTCATCATCATCATCTTTCTTTCCCTAACCTTCTGTCTTCTTATTTTCTTTTTTCTTTCTCACATTTTTCTTCTTCCTCC
>NC_134801.1:56376476-56388976 GCF_046742065.1 Oratosquilla oratoria
GGATTGAGGGAATGAGTGAATGAGAGTATGAGGCTGAGAATTTTTTTGAAGAGAATGAGTGGAAAGGGGAAGGGACGGGAGAGGAGTAGAGGAGAGGAGGGGAAGGGAGGAGGGGAGTTTGGGAAGGGAAGGGTAAGGAAGGGGAAGATCAAGGGAGGAGAGATGCTGGATAGGGAAGGGTGGGGAAGGGGCGAGAGGGGAGAAAGAGAGGAGAGGAGAGGAGAGGAGAGGAGAGGAGAGGAGAGGAGGGGAGGAGAAGGGAGAAGGGGAGTTGGAGAAGGTAAAGGTAAGGAAAGGGGAAGATAAAGGGAGAGGAGAAACTAGATAGGGAAGGGTGGGGAAGGAACGGGAGAGGAGGAGGAGGGGAGAGGAGAGGAGGGGAAGGGAAGAGGGGAGTTGGAAAAGGTAAAGGTAAGGAAGGGAAAGACAAAGGGAGGGAAGAGGCTGGATAGGGAAAGGTGGGGAAGGGACGGAAGGGGAAGAGGAGAGGAGAGGAGAGGAAGGGAAGGGAAGGGAGGAGAGGAGTTGGAGAAGGTAAAGGCAAGGAAAGGGGAAGGTAAAGGTAGGGGAGAGGCTGGATAGGGAAGAGTGGGGAAGGGAAGGACGGGGGAGGAGGAGGAGGGGAGGGGAGAGGAGAGGAGAGGAGGGGAGGGGAGAGGAGAGGAGGGGAGGGGAGAGGAGGGGAGGGGAAGGGAGAAGGGGAGTTGGATAAGGTAAAGGTAAGGAAAGGGGAAGGTAAAGGGAGGGGAAAGGCTAGATAGGGAAGGGCGGGGATGATGACACGGGGTAGAAGGAAAGGAGACGAGGGAATAGGGTATTGGTCTTCGGCTTCGTGTCCGGTCTGTGTGAAGTGCCTTGGCCGAATGGCCCCGGCTTTGTTGCTGCTGCCCCGGCTAACGACCCGACTGGCCTCGTTATGACTCGACCCCTCGACCTAACCCCCTCCACATACACACCTCCTCCTCCTCCTCCACTCCATACACCTCCTCCTCCACTCCACACATCCCAAAACCCGCATCCACAACCCTTGCTCAATGCCCATTCCCTCACTACCTCCTCCTCCTCCTCCTCCTCCTCCTCCCCTTCCTCCTCCTCCTCTTCCTCCGCCTCTTCCTCTTCCTCTTCCTCCCTCTCCTCCTCCTCCTCTTCCTCCTCCTCCTCCTCTTCTTCCTCTTCCACCTCCTCTTCTTCCTCCTCTTACTCCTCCTACTACCCTTCCTCCTCCTCCTCGTGTCTTTCTTTGTTCTCCTCCTTGTGTCCTCTATTCTCCTGCTATTCTTCCTCCTCTTCCTACTTTTTCTCCTCCTTTTCCCCCTCCTCCTCCTACACCTCCTTCTCCTCTTCCTCCCTCTTCTCCTCTTGCCCTTCTTCCTTCTTCTCCTCCTATTCCTCTTCTTCCACCTCTTTTCCTCCTCCTCCTCCTCCTCCCCCATTCATTTGTTCCTCTACCTCTTTCTCCTCCATTTGCTCTTCTTCTGCCTTTTCCTACTCCTCCTTTCTCTTCTCCTCCTCTCCACCCCAGTATTAAATTCCCATGGGGCACCTCTACGGGCCAGAGGTACACAGAATTATTTCATGATTAGAGACTAAACTCCCCTCAAAGAAATATGCAGATCACTTTCGTCTTCTCTAACTCCTTCTTTCTTCCACCCTCCACACTCCCTGCCTCCTCCACATTCACCTCACCCTCCTCCTTGTACTCTACCTCCTCCTCGACTCAAACTCTTCGCTGCGATATTGTCCGTAAGGATAGAAGCGCTGGTTGTTGCCAACAAATCCTTTCTTCCTCTGCCTTCTCCTATCCTCCTCTTCTTCCTCCTTCCTTCTTCTCTCCTCCCTCTTCCTCTCCCCACCCCTTCCTCCTTTTCCCCCCTTCCTTCTTTTCTCCTCCTCTTCCTCCACCCACTCCTCTCTTCTTCCTTCTCCTCCTCCTCCTCCTCTACCTCCTCCTCTACCTCCTCCTCCTCCTCCTTCTCCTCCTCTACCTCCTCCTCCTCCTCTACCTCCTCCTCTTCCTCACTTCCTCCTCCTCCCCCTCCTCCCCCTCCTCCTCTTTCCCTCTCCTTCTTTTTCTATCTATCCTTTTCCTCCTCCTTTATTATATTCTTGCATTCACCCGTTATCCCTTATACTCGTTGTCCTCCATACAGACCTCCATCCCCCTCCACACCCACCTCCATCCTTCTCCACATCATTTCCTTTATTCCCTTTTACTCCTACTCCACTTCTCCGCATTAGTATTGGTGATATTGATATTGATACTTATTGATACCATTCATAGTGTTGACACTCATGATGATGATATTAATGATGACACTGGCAATAATAATGATAAAGGTGATAATGATGATGATGATGATGATGATGATGATGATGATGATGATGATGATGATGATGATGATGATGATGATGATGATGATGATGATGATGATGATGAAGAAGAAGAAACAGGTAAGATGCAGTAATTGTTTCAAATATAGATAATATGATGATCGTGATGATTACCATTCTTATCAATATATCATCAGTACTGAAACAAAGAAAACCGTTCTCCTGCCTCAGCCAGAGACCTACGCTTTGACTCCTTCTGGATAACTTAAATGCGAGTCCCCTATGGTCTCTGGGGAGCCCAAAAATGACCCCAAGCTCCTATAATCATCTTGATCTCTACTCGTATGTCCCCTCCACACACACATCCTCCTTCTCCTCCTTCTCCTCCTCCACACTCACCTTCCCCTCCTCCTTCCCCACATTCTCATTCTTCTTGTCCTCCTTCTTCTCCTCCTCCTCCTCTTTTTCTTCCTATTCCTCCTCCTTTTCCTCCTCCACATTCACATCCTTCTCTTCCTTCTCTTTATCTTTCTCCCCTCCTTCTCTCTCTCCTCCTACTTCTCCCTCTCCTCCTCCTCCTTCTCCTCCTCCTTTTCCTCCTTCTCATCCACCTCCACATCTACCTCCTCTTCCTTCATACTCACCTCTTCTCTTCCTCCTCCTCCTCTATCTCACTCACCTCCACCTCCACAAAGGCATCCACCTCCACAAAGACTTCCTCCTCCTCCTCCTCCTTCAACATCTGACAGTCTCAACCTCCACCTCCAAGTCCACCCTCCTTCTCCTCCACAAAGGATTCCACTTCTGTGTCTTCAGACAAGTGGTTCTCAATTTCTGTTTTCTCCTTCAGTCTTTAAGAAATTTCTTTAAGAAAAAAAAATCTTTAAGAAATTTCTTATTTTTCCCTTGACATGAACAAGAAAAAAATAGCCAAACTAAAAAAATTACTTTCTTGATCATACAAGTAGCATATCATATGTAGAATTAATAGTAAATGAAAATATTCTCCCTTTAGTTGAAAATCAATTAAGAACACTTACTTTGTAATATAAATAGAATTATATACAAAGAGTCTAATTGAATTTTGGGGGGACAAAAGCCCCCATAAACTGAAATATTTTTAATTTCCCCCCCCCCCAAAAAAAACAAGAAAAAAGTGGTCAAAAACTAACCTCACTTTCTTCTTCAGACTCGCCTCTATTTCCACAACCACTTGACCTTTCCCTCCATTTTTTTGCCTTTATATCCATCACCACTGCCTCCCCCACCTCCATCTCCTCCTCCATCTCCATTTCCATCTTCTCCAACTCCTCATCCTCCTCATCCTTCACCTCCTCCTCATCCTTCACCTCCTCCTCATCCTTCACCTCCTCCTCCTCCACCTCCATCTTCATCTCTACCTCCATCTCCTCCACCTCCTCTTCCTTCTCCTCCTCCTCCTCCTCCACCTCCACCTCCTACTCTTCCTCCTCTTACTCCTCGACCTCCATCTACCCCCATCCACTTCCACCTCCACCTAGATCTCCTCCTCCTCCTCCTCCACCTCCTCCACCTCCTCCACCTCCCTCTACCGTTTCCCAGCGCAATCTCCCTCCACTTCCAAGTCCCTTTACCCTCCACATCCCTCTCCCCCTCTACAACCACTCCCTCCCCCTCCATACCCAGTAGCCTCTGAAGAAGCAGCTTAAGTGTAATTGTCTCGTTAATCTTTTCACTGTTGTTCAAAACCTATAATTTCGTTTCGGGTACCATAAGGCGATTTCATTCAGCTGAGGGAAACATGCCAGGAGGGAAAATGTCCCCTTACTTGACTATAGGCTCAACAGACGGATAACTGATTCCTCTAAATATGGTGGTGGTCTACTGTCCGGAGCATGCTGGGTCAGGTGGGAAAATGTCCCTTTGGTTGACCCGAAGACTAATAGACGAGCAATTGGTCCTTCTCAATGTGGTGGTGTTTTATTGTTCAGAGCATGTTCAGTCAGGTGGGAAATTGTCCCCTTGTTTTACTGAGGTCAAACAGACAGACAATTGGCTTCTCTGTATTTATTGCTGTTCTTAAATAATAGAATAAATGAAATGTAATATCGAATGTCCATGATCTCTTTCTTATGTAAATTGTACCCAACATCTTAAGCTTCTTAAATTTGCTGCAGAAAAATTGAAAATGCTTGAAAGGAAATTATTAACTGGGAATGCTGTTCTGTTTCATTATTTTCTGACTGGGGATTAATCTCGATTCAAATTATACTGATCACTTTTAGTTCTGCCATCTATTCTTCCTTTTACTCTACTTAATTCTCTCCTTTACCACCACAATAACTACCTATTAAGTGCAATATTCTCTCCTAGGATAGAGACGCTGCTTTGTATGAGAGAGAGAGAGAGAGAGAGAGAGAGAGAGAGAGAGAGAGAGAGAGAGAGAGAGAGAGAGAGAGAGAGAGAGAGAGAGAGAAAGGGTGAGTTTGCCTGTGTGCTTGTATGTGTATGTGTTGCTTGTGTGTGTGCGTGTGTGTGTGTGTATGTATGTTTGTGTGTGTGTGTGTGTGTGTGTGTGTGTGTGTGTGTGTGTGTGTGTGTGTGTGTGTGTGTGTGTGTGTGTGTGTGTGTGTGTGTGTGTGTGTGTGTGTGTGTGTGTGTGTGTGTGTGTGTGTGTGTGCGTGTGTGTGTGTGTGTGTGTGTGTGTGTGTGTGTGTGTGTGTGTGTGTGTGTGTGTGTGTGTGTGTGTGTGTGTGTGTGTGTGTGTGTGTGTGTGTGTGTGTGTGTGTGTGTGTGTGTGTGTGTGTGTGTATTGCTTGTGTATATATGTGTTTGTGTTTTGTGTATCTGTATCCTAAGAATCCAGAAACTTTTATCGGCAACTTCCCTGGGACCTTTCTGCCTTGGGGTCTTAAATGCGTGACCGGATTAATCCCCTTTCAGAATTTCGAGAGCCAATCAGGAGTCCCGTCTCGGGTCGACGTCTTCAGACAATCCCTTGGACTGCCAGGGTTGATGGAAGGGGAGTGGGAAGGGGTGGGAGTGTGGGAGTGGATATGAGGTGAGTGTGTGGGGAAGGGGGTGGAAGAGGGATATCTAATCTGGTAAAGTGGCTTCTGGCTGGCTAATGGAGATTCTGTCATTCCAGGGGGGTTGCTGTCTTGGACAGGTTTCTGTCTGTCACAGACTCGTGTGTGGGTTCGGGTTACGTCTGTCTCCGTTGTCCTTATTTCTGTCCACACCTGATTACCGTCTGTTACCAATAACTCTGTGTACAGCTTCAATCTGTCACCGAGATCTGACTTTCAACGGTTTCTGTCTATCTTTGATATCGCTCTACCCGTGAGTTACGTTGATCACTGTCACCCGTCTGCTTCCTTATTAAGGACATCCTCAAGCTCAGTTTCTTCCTTAATCCCGTCTCTCTTCGACGTCTCCAACGTCTCTCTTTCCCTAAAATCCCTCTACTCACGACCACAGACATTTTGAGTCTGTACCTTGCTTAAGTCGGTCCCAGCTCCCTTCTTTTTTCACCTTACGCTCGACCACAAATTGCGTCTACGTCCAATTTACGTCTCTGTCCAATTTCCGTCTGGAACAATCTGTTCCTGTCTTTGACTTTTATCTGTCCTTAAATTGCTTCTGACCCCAGCTTACGCCTGTCCCTAGTTTGTATCTTTTCCCAAATCGGGTTCGTCTACAGCTCGTATTTGTCCCTAATTTGTTTTTGTCCCTTAATTTTTGCCCTACTTTTGTATCTGTCTCCGAACTCACGTTTGCTCCCAGCTTCCGTCCGTTTCCAGTTCGTATCTTTCCCAATTCGTATCTGTCCCCAACTTAGATCTAATCTCATTTTTCTCCCTAACCTGCTTTTTCCCTGTTTTTATAGCTTTTTCCAAATTCACGTTTCTCCCCAACTTAGGTTTGTCCTTAGTTTGCATATTTCCCCAATTCGTATCTGTCCTCAACGAATTTCCCCTAAACTTGTTGTTGTCCCCTATTTTACATGTCCCCGAACTCGTGTGTCCCCATACTTGTTTTTCCCCTATTCTATGTCTGTCCCCGAACTCAAGTTTGTCCCCATACTTGTTTTGTCCCTATTTTACATCTGTCCCCGAACTCGTGTGTCCCCATACTTGTTTTTGTCCCTATTCTATATCTGTCCCCGAACTCAAGTTTGTCCCCATACTTGTTTTGTCCCTATTTTACATCTGTCCCCGAACTCGTGTGTCCCCATACTTGTTTTTGTCCCTGTTTTATGCCTGTCCCCGAATTCAAGTTTGTCCTCATACTTGTTTTGTCCCCGAACTCATGTGTCCCCTTACTTGTTGTTGTCCCTATTTTATACCTGTCGTCAAACTCGTGTACCCATACTTGTTTTGTTTTTTTCTATTTTATATCTATCCTCAAACTCGTGTACCCATACTTGTTTTTGTCCCTATTTTATATTTGTCCCCAAGTTTGTCCCCAACTTGCGTCCATTTTCCCTAGGCCCGCCTGACGAAAGGCTGGAGAACGTCCAGGCTGTTAGTTACTGACGGCTGTTCACCGGCTCCTCTGCCTTTATGGGGTTATTGTCCGGGGACGGTAGCTGGTACGTAGCCGGCATTGCCGTGTTCTTTGAGCTTATGGACCATAAGGTCCCACAGTCTTGTTCTTTGATGGGTTTACTGTCTCCGTGATATCGCTGGCTATCTCAGAAATCTCTGCTATTATGACTAAGGATAGTTAAAGGCTTATGCTAAGAGGCATTTAACTGCGGCCGAAGCATTCGCGTTTCCTCTATTTGCGACTTTAATAGCCAGGGCGAATAGCAGTCACTGGTAATTTTAAGGAGGATTATTAATTTATATTTCTAAGAGGGGCATACGCCAGGAGGCCCGTAGCTGAGGCTTCAGCCGTCACCTTTTGACCTATTATGCGCTTTTGGGGCATATAATAGTCACTGCTGGGAATTGCAGAGGAGTGCAGGACTCGAACCCACAACTAAGCAAATGCGAGACCAGCACGCTTCCGATTACGCCACTAGATGTAAAGAGAAATTAATATTTCAAGAAAATATAATGATTATTACACAACAATCCAGTTTGTGTGTTTTCTTGTTTACTTGTGTTTATAAACAATATTAATTAATGATCCCCACATTGGAGAATTTGTTCTGGCTGAGACCAAATTACTTTATTCAGCTCATAGAGGAACCACTAAACGCTGATATGTTAGTGAAGAACACTATAAATCATGGCCTTAACTGCAATAGGCACTAACAGGTCATTCAATCGAGTGGTTAGCGAGAGAGGCTATAAAAAACATTTCCCGAACTGCAGCCTTACCAAAAGTTGCTTCATCGCTGAGGGCCGATGTTAGATTTATGGGGTTTGTGACTCACTGGCAATACGGCCGTTCCTAACACCCTCAACTAGCTCCGCCCCCTCGACCGGCCCCGCCCCCTCAACCAAACTTTCGGGTGGGCTCTCTTGCCCACCCCTCCAGGAACCAAAATGACCTCATAACTTTCTATAACGCAACTCTTTATAGTCTTCCTTCCTTTATATATCATCCTTTGGGTTTTATCGCCAGGATCTGCTGTCACTTTCTCTTTATTATGTCCTCCTCGTAGGCCGCTTGCGGCAGTCTTGCGCGTAAGCTCCACCCCCTTTTGATGACTTCGATTATTGCCTAGGCCTGATTGGCCGAAACCATTTCATTAAAAAAATAAGCATTTTCGTGTTTTTATAAGTGCTAATATTGAGTAAACTCAAATTTACATACTAAGTGTAGCAAACCATTTCGCTATTAAATAGGGAACCACGGCGACAAATAAAATCCCTTGCGGGCAGACAAAATAGATGAAATAAAGTTATCACATAGTAATAAGAAGTAGGCGTGGATTAACTGTCTGGATAAAATGAACGGATTAGATTTTTCATTATCATTCTTTTGCAATTCGATAGTGTTATCTTAATCCCTATGAAGTGGATGAAGAGAGGAGAGGAAGAAGAAGAGCAACAGGAAAGAGAGGAAACTGAAAGAGAAGTAGTAAGAAGGTAGCAAAGAGGAGGTATAGGAGGAGGCGGAGAAGGAAGGGGAAGAGGGGGAAGGAAAATAAGAAAAAGAAGAAGAGCCAAAGAGGAACAGGTATAGGAAGAGGAATAAAAGGCGAAAGAATAGGAATAGAAAGAGAAAGAAGAAGAGAAATCGGAAGAGGAAAAGAAAAAGAAGAGAAAGAGGAATAGAAAACGAAAAAGGAAGAGGAAGAGGAGAATGAGAAGGAGGAGGAGGGGAAGGAGGAGGAAGAGAAGGAGGAGAAGGAAAAGGAGGAGGAGGAGGAGGAGAAGTAGGAGGAAGAGAAGGAGGGAAAGTAGGAGGAAGAGAAGGAGGAGAAGGAGGAGGAGAAGGAGGAGAAGAAGTAGGCGAAGGAGGAGGAGAAGGAGAAAGGGGAGGAAGAGGAGAAGGAGAATGAGGAAGAGGAGGAGGAGGAGGAGAAGGAGGAGGAGAAGGAGGAAAAGGAGGAGAAGAGAAGGAGGAGAAGGAGGAGGAGGTAGAGGAGAAGGGAGAAAAGAAGGAGGAGGAGGAGAAGGAGGAGGAGGTGATGGTGTCTGATGTGGCTAAAGTTGGCGCCACAGCCTTGGAAACCACGTGTCATTTACGAGCCATCATCGACTGAGGCGCTTTTCCCCTGTGGGTCAACATTACTGACTTCAACGCGATTCAACTCTACTGACAGAGAGAGAATGGAATACTGATGACGCCATACCTCTACTCGTTGATTTGGATGAATTAAATCGACTGCCGACAGGTTGGACAAAATTGCGAGGTGGCAGTCTGAGCTGAATAAGAGTTGTAGAGAAAGATTGGGTCCTTTTAAAACCTTTCGTTTTCTTGTACGACTTTGGTCGTCGATTCTGACTCCTGTCAGGTAATTTTATTCAGATGAGGTAATCTCTTCATACATACATACATACATATATATATATATATATATATATATATATATATATATATATATATATATATATATATATATATATATACATACATATACATACATATATATACATGTATATATATATATATATATATATATATATATATATACATACATACATACATACATACATACATACATACATACATACATACATGCATATATTTGTACACACATATATCCTGGTAGTACCACATTCATTATTCTGTTTTTCAGTAGAAAGTTTCTTACTAGTACCATAGGTTTCTCCTTCTTAATGACATAATGTAAAGTATCTTTACAACACTCAACCTCAAAAATGTAATCAAGACTGCCAGCCACGTCTCATACGTACACCAAATGTGCCACTTCTGTTACAGCACTTTGTGTACTAAAAGTAACCAATTAGTAAAAATGGCTACCAGTAATTGCACGTGCTATACGCCATGTTTGTTTACGGTGATGAGCCATCACCAAGGCCATCTGGCGGTAGATAAGCCAACTTCCGTCATCAAAACAGATGTCAGCTCACCGTGAGCTTGCTGGTCTTATATTCGCTCATTTCTGGGCTCGAATCCCGCACTCGTCTCCGAGCCCCAGTAGTATCTGTTTCCTGCCTCGACAGTCCATAAGCATAGGGCATATGTAACGGCTTCAGCCGCAGCTACTCATCGCCTCCTGGCGTGTGCTCCTCAATGTCTTTCCTTCAAACGGTGTCTCAAGATACGAACAATGCTCTTGTTATGACGGTCCGGGATCCTTTCTTAAAGCAGTTGGAGGTCTGACCACATCTGCGCTGACCTTCGCTGACGGAGAGCAAGACTTCCCACCGTCAGCTCACGAGTGACAAGTGACCCACCAAGTGTCAGCGACACTCGCCCTCCTGAAGAAGACGGAGGAGGAGGAGGTGGAGGAGGAGGAGGAAGAGGAAGAGGAGGAGAGGGAGGAAAGAGAAGTTGGTGGTGGCAAAAGAGGAAGAAAAGGCGGAGAAGAGGAGAAAAAATAAGAGGAGGAGGAGGAGAAAGAGAGGAGAGAGAATAAGTGGTGGCGGAGGAGGAGGAAGAGGAGGAGGGGAAAAGAAGTATTAGGTAGCGGCGAAAGTGGAGAAAAAGGTGGAGGAGGAGGAGAAAGAGTAAGAGGAGGAGGAGGGGGGAAGAGGATTGTGTGGAGAAGTAAGTAGCGTCGAAAGTGGAGGAAAAGGCGGAGGAAGAGGCAGAGAAAGAGGTAGGGGAAAAGGAGGAGGAGGGAAAGGAGGAAAAGGAGGAAGAGGAGGAGGGAAAGGATGAAAAGGAGGAGGAGGAGAGAAAGGAGGAAAAGGAGGAGAGGAGGAGGGAGGAGGAAGAGGAGGAGGAGGAGGAGGAGGAGGAAGAAGAAGAAGAAGAATAGGGTTCCCAAGAAACCCCCAAACATGACTTCTCCAAGAGAAGATAACCTTCAGATTTGGTGGAGAGAGACTAGAAGAAACAAAAATGAAGAAAAGAAAATATAAAAAAATATGATGAAGTGGAGGATGAGGTTGGAAAAGAAGGGTGAGGAAGACTAGGAAGGAAGAAGAGGTTGAGGAGGAGGAGCAGGAAGAATAGGAGGAGGAGGAGGAGAATAAGAGCAAGTGGACAAAGACTTCAAGAAAAGGTAGCAAGGGCAAGTATCAGCTTTCATCTCTAATGAAAAAGTCTTCAAGAAAGGGCAATGGTGACCTCTTCTTCCCTTCTCCCCCAAGAAAGGTGACGAGGAAGAGGAGGGTAAGGAGGAAGAGGAGAAGGTGGAGGGGAGGAGGAGGAGGAGGAGGAGGAGGAGGAGGAGGAGGAGGAGGAGGAGGAGGGGAAGGGAGCTGTCAGAACCATCGCTGAGGCAAGAGCACCTGTCAGCTCTACAGAAAACGTGATGTGTACCGCATGCCCGTTTTCTATGAAACCTGAAACGTCAGCAGGGTTGCCAGCTGTTGTCGGTGGGCTTTGAACACGCTCGTTCGATAAGGTGAACCCTCTTTATATCTGTGATTCTATTTCCATAGGGAGATGGTGGGGGGGGGACTCGTTCAAGAAACTGTCTATACATTGATTGATCACTGTGGAATGCTTGATAGACTTTGTTAAGGCTGACGACAGGCGATTTTATTTATCTTCGCAACTAGTTGGCTCCAGGTGATTTTATTCAGTTAAGAAAATCTCCTCTGGATATCAACAGACTAGATATATTTCTGATATTCCTCTATCTATCTAAATACCAATAGACTAATCTATTTCCGATATCCCTATATTATCTATATCTAAACGTCAATAGACTAAATCTATTTCCCATATCACTGTAATATCTATATCTAAACACCAATAGACTAAATCTATTTCCAATATCCCTGTAATATCTATATCTAAACGTCAATAGACTAAATCTTTTTTCCGATATCACTGTAATATCTATATCTAAACACCAATAGACTAAATCTATTTCGGGTCATCCCATGAGTTCTATATCTTAAGACCAATAGACTAAATCTATTTCCGATATCTCTGTAATATCTATATCTAAACGTCAATAGACTAAATCTATTTCCGATGTCACTGTAATATCTATATCTAAACACCAATAGACTAAATCTATTTCGGGTCAACCTATGAGTTCTATATCTAAATATCATTTCTATTCTGGATGTCACGAGGTGATATTATTTAGCTGAAGGGGGCAAATTCCCGTTCTCAACCTCTGCTCAGGGACTTTAGAAGCATTGGGTATCTAAAAGTAAGTAGATACAATTGTCTACCAATGTGATATGGTTTGACGTCACAAACTCCCCCCATCGGAAGGCTAAGACGGTGCCCCTTACAGTGGACTTTGTAGCGTGGAATTTAATGAACTATGCCCTTGGTTCAACTTCGCCAGTGGCAGGATTCGAACCGCCATCCCCTCGATCTTCGCCAAAAGTAACGACGCCCTAACCCGCTCAGCCAGCGAGGTTCCTTGTCTACCAACAACCAGAATAAAATCTGCAAGGTTTTATTGTATCATTGTATCTTATAATCATCGCTATCGTATCGTACTCTATCGTTACTCAACCGTTATTGTACCTTTATTGTATTGTTATTGCAAAGTTAATGTATCGTATTTCTATTGTTATTCTATCGTATTATTAGCGTTATTGTACCGTTATTTTATTGTATTATCAACCGTTGTTGTATCGTTATCATATCGTGTCATCGTCGTTATTGTATTGTTATTTCATTGTATT
>NC_134801.1:56396476-56398976 GCF_046742065.1 Oratosquilla oratoria
TGTGTGTGTGTGTGTGTGTGTGTGTGTGTGTGTCTGTCTGTCTGTCTGTCTGTATGTTTGTGTATGTATGTATGTATGTATGTATGTATGTATGTATATATATATGTATGTATATATGTATGTATGTATGTATGTATACTGACGTATGGAAGGTATATGAGTGGCATAATGGTGAGATAAACACATAAAATTATAATAAATCTCCAACTGTTTTCTCTGTTAACCTCACCATCCTTCCTCTAATATATTTATACATATACACAGGCGAATATACCTTCAGTACGCCATTCATACATTCTATTCTTTCTTTCTCCAAATCATTTAACTTGGAGCGTCCTTCATAGTAAACAGAATTGACCTCCCGACCTGAGCTGAGAGCCTCGCGGAGCGAAGCAAACCTGAGTCAACTACACTTTTACCTTCGCAAACTCACTTCCCATGAGCCCAGCAGTCTTTACTTAGACCTTTCAAATACTCTTCGGGCCCGAAAGGAATGCCCCCCCGGATCCGGAATACAAATGATCCTCTTCTGGACGGAGAAAAACCTTCCAGGTCTCCTGAGACCTGGAGCGATGTCCTCCAAAGAGAATTTTCGAAGAAGGGTCGAAGGACTTCGAGACGCACGAGAGGTCAAAGATCTTGGAGAGAAGCCTGAGATCAATGACTTCGTGCTCAAAACCAAGGGTCTTCGAGCAAACTGGAGACCAAGGGTTCTGTGTCGCTCTGGAAACTGGGACACGCGAGAGCTCTTGAAGAGCACTGGAACCAGATACTTCCAAAGACTTCGTGCTGGGAACCAAAGACTTCGTGCTAGGAACCAAAGGTCTTCAAGCAAACTGAAGACTAAGTGAATTGAGTGGTACTGTAGATCAATAGTCTTCAGGCTCACTAGAGACTAGAAATGTCTTCAAGTTAAGAAAAAAAATCCCGAAGTTCCGAAAACCAAAGATATTGAGGCTCACTAAAGAACAAGAGTCTTGAAACCCAATTAAAGGCCTCAGCTCTTCAAGGTATCTGACCTTACAGGAGTAAAGGTGTATGGTTTAGCTAGAATTAGATCTAGAATAAAAGTGATTAGAAAGAGTGCAAGGACAAGCTGCAAAACTCATGCGAAATATGAGCAAAAAAGAATACTACAATCGTTTAACATTTCATCCTACTCTCTTAAAAAAAACGAAACTTAGAAGGAACTTAATACAATGATAAACACAAACTATTTTATTCAGTTGAAGGTCAGACCCCCCAAACTTGAACGAGTTCCCAGTCGATGGAGACCCAGTCCATGCCAAGGTCTAACTTTCAAGTGGATAATATAGCTTCGTGTTTGTACGAAGAAGATATATAAAGTGAGTCAAGGAGATGAATTGTTCATTATTTGGAATACGAAGCAAACATGCCTGCACACACACACACACACACACATACACACACACACACACACACACAAACACACACACACACACACACACACACACACACACACACACACACACACACACACACACACACACACACACACACACACACACACATATATACAGATATATATATATATATATATATATATATATATATATATATGCATATATAATGGATGTGTGTGCAAGTCACATCTCATCTGTAAAAAGGCACAGGAGAAAGCAAAGCTGAAATGGTAAGATTTCTCTCGTCTGTTGCATCAGATACCTGAAGAACTAATGCCCAAAAGCTCTTGTCGTCTCAGCCTTACTTTTGCGTCTATATCCCCCCAACACACACACACACATAAATACACAAATAGATATTTATGTATATGTGTAATGTAGCCGAGTACAGTGACGCGTCCTATTAAGCCGGGTTCACACTTGCTGCATTTCCACGTACCACCTAGTGATACGATACGGTGCAACAGGGTATTGTACCTACTTGTTGCGCATCCGTATACAGCAGGCGGATACGTAACATGTGGGTACAATACCGTGTTGCACCGTATCGTATCACTGGGTGGTACGCAAAGATAATACGATACGTGGAAATGCAACAAGTGTGGACACCTGGCTTTAAGATAATTTGTTTTGTTATATTTGGGAAATAATTTCCTCTTTCCGTAGCTACGACTCACGTAAGCTGCAGTCCCGTTCTGACCATAAGTCCCTTGGAGGTCGAGCGCACTTCGACCTAAAGGCGAGCCCATCAGCGTTGATGATAGAAAACGCGAGAGCGAGTGACGAAGGAGTCTATCGATGTCGGGTCGACTTCTTGGTGACAGCGACCCGGAACGCCAGAACAAACTTGACGATTATCAGTAAGTAGAGTAACTAATTGTAAGTAATTATGAGTAAGTCACTGTTGTAAGCTTTCATGATAACGTCAGTATGTGTGTAAGCAAACAGTGCCCATGCGTAGGGAGGCGGGGCTTAGGTGTGACGTCATATCGTCCGCTTAAATCATTGGCTGTCATCTCAGGCTAGTGGTAGAATCAGTACATTTTAGTAACGACTATTTATCAAGGTTACATTAT
>NC_134801.1:56416476-56418976 GCF_046742065.1 Oratosquilla oratoria
CACCCCAGCCCATTCCCCAGCCACATCAGTCTCACCTCCTTCCTCACCATGCACTACAGGCAGCAGCTGCCCAGCAACAGTCACATCCTCTTCAACCGCCCCAGCAGCCCCCGATGCCGACCCTGCAGGCCCTGCACCACCCCCCACAGCCACAGCCACGCCACCTGCACCAGCAGCCTCCACAGCTTCACGAGGACGACGAACAAGCAACCGCAGAGACGCCTCTCATGAACCACAAGGAGAGCGAGGTGTGACTATAGAGCGACGCGCCACTACGCGCATGCGCAGATTCGTGTAAGGGTGAAAGGAGAAGCAGCCAAGGCACTGCCATCGTGTCACAGCCCCACGCTTGCGTTGGCACCACTGCCAACCGGGTGCCAAGGCATGGTGTCATTTTCAACCGCCTGGCGCCAGGTCGTGGTGAGGATCTTGTCACCATCAGGGTGACGAACCACGACCCTACCCTTGCCTGAGTGGCGCCGGAGATAACGTGACACTACTTTCGTCAGATCGTCACGGCGCCACCAACTATCGCCAGCGTGTCACGTGGCGTCGTCGCCGTCGTCGTCGAGCGACAGATTCCCCCACACACCCCACACCCCGAGTTCCTGCGACGACATCGTGGCGACCAAGTTCGAAGATGATCTTCCTCTTGCTCAGCAAAAGGTCTGGAGCATCTCTCTGATGTCGCATCATAGTCTCTGTTTAAAAGAGAATGGAGGAAGCTTTTAGTCGCGGCTAGTTGGACGCTGCCAACGACTTTGCGAGGGTTCTGAAGGCTGAGGAACGGAGTTCTGAAAGCAAAAATGATCCCATTACGGCGCGGACGGAGTGATCTTCTCGGAGGTCTCGGGTACTCGTCTGTCCGGTAACGGTCGATCAACGGTTCTTCGGAACCCATGAGCACTCATCAATCTTTTACGTAACGTGAACTGTAGAATCAGTAGACAAGGGCATGGGGAACGAAGCATGCCATAGACCAAGTAATTGGAACAAAAATATATATATAATAATAATAGAGGGCGACGTTGGAGGTTTTGTGGGTCTGTGTCAGAGGCCGTTTTCAGTCCCCAAGTCGCCCTTGAATGTGTATATGATAAACTTTGAATTTATCTCTCGAACTGTACAAAGTCATTCTCCCGAGGTCTGCTCTAGTCCACAGTGTCTTTTTTTATCATACCATGTGTAGTTGGATGAATATACGTGACCATATAAGGTCAACTCAGTGTAATATAGTAATCGTGACGTCACAAGGGAGAGACACGAGGTTTGACGTGTCGCGTCGAGTGAGTGACGATCAGCAACTGCTGTCCTGGCGGAGTAAGGCTTCCGTCCAGCCCTTTGTTTCCTCAGTTGTGCCCAAGACAGATGGAAAAACAAACCACGAGAAAGAGATGAACAGTCTGAAAGACATGCGTCGAGAAGTCGTGGGTTTGGGCAGATAGGATCTGAATGTTGTGTATCTGTCTCCCTGACAAGGGGAACCAGTCTAGCTTAGGTTCAGCTATGGTGAACGACCGTATTATTCGATAATCGAGTCTACATTGTTTTCCATTTTGTAAATTGAGTTTCAGGTCCTTCGCCATGGCCATATAAGAAATAAATAAAAAAAAATGACGAAAACGATGAAAAAAATGAAGGTTTTCCATCAACGATTGTGAGGGTGAAAGTTTAAAGTACGTGTAAGTGTCGGCGTGTCCTTGAGTGTAGTACACGCATCTGGAAAAAAAAAAAGTGTAAAAAAAAGTGTTATAGGTGAACACTGATTAATTTCCATAATGCCAGCGTTTGTGTCTGAATGAATCTATGTTCTATATTAGTACCCATAAGAGACTTTTTTTTAATTGTAGGTTAATCTAATAGCGCATTTACGCGCTCTAACGCGCGTTTATGCGCGGTCAGGAGCAATTTTCACCTATCAGGCGAAGACAGAGATAAGAATGGTTTACGTGTTTTAATTTTGCATTTTCTAGAATCGTTGAAAACTACAGTACTGTTGAATTTCTAGGAGTCCTTTCAGACTAAGCTGTTAAGAGTGGTGCTGCGTTGTCCGGGTAACAACAATTCTTTCCAACCCTTCCCCCATCCACTCTTGACACCCTTTCCCCTTTTTTTTCTAGTTTAGTTGTCTAGGTTGCAACGTCCCCTCTCCCAATCCCTTTCTAGTTCACTCTCCATTCTTGTCAACCTTTGCCTCTTCCTATATTCTCAACCTGTCTCACCCTACTACCCTAACTCTAACTCGTTTCCTGTCTAGGCCTGGCTTACCGGACATGAATCGACGGTTCGCTGTGTTACCTACGTCTTGATACACCTCTTTATTACAATCATTTATTGCTTATTGTTTCCATGTATCTAAATTATTTCCAGAGCCTTCCGAAATAAAGGAAAAAGAAGAAGACACCCAATGCATCCACCCGAAAGATTTGCTTCTTCTCTTGCCCTTAAACAATACAATTCGGATTTGTTTTTATACATTTTATGTTACTGTATGATTCTT
>NC_134801.1:56423976-56426476 GCF_046742065.1 Oratosquilla oratoria
TGGGTGTGTGTGTGCGTGTAAAGTCATAGCATTACCCATAGATCGGTCATACGAGCTCTGAGCTCTCTTCCGGGAGGGAAATAGCTGTCTATCACGAGTCCAACACGTGATCCAAAGACCAAGGTGAATACACTGACGATTCTGTTGTGGACGCAAATGCCTCATACCCCATCAGCATGACCTCCTCTCGTGTATGACCTAATACGAGTATTTACGTCAGAAATGTATATAATCCGTATATGTTTTCATGTACGTACCATTAGCTGTTCGCACAGAATGAATTTTGCATCCAGCCAAACAGAACTGTAGTACATTGTGGCAACGCAAAATTGTACAAAATGCTTGAAATGTTAATGATAAGTTAAACAACGTTGGACTAGTTCCATCCGGATTTTACGAGGAACATAGCATACCTGCAACATTATTCAAACGTATTTCAAACGTTCTGCCTCCCAAACGTTCTTTAGAGATAGTCTCTCTCAACACAATATTCATTTCAATGTATGTCTTTTCGTTCCTGGAGGACAGAGTCGGAGCAAGAGACTGTTTGAATTCCCGTGTCTAGTCCGAGATATCAAAATTCTAGTCCGAGATATCAAAGTTCTTTTATTCTCGGTTGCTTTTGCGCACGAGGCTCTTTTGCGTGTAAAAGCTCACTACTGTTCCATAATATGATTTACTTCCATACCTATTTGGGACTTCTGCTTTGATACAGTCATATATTCTTTGTGCTACATGGCAAAGTCGTATGTTCTGATGTCAGCAACGCATTCTCGTTTGATTATTCTATTATTAAGCCCACAAGAGATACGGAATGAGATATGTGGCAATTGCCCTGCTACATATATAATGGCACCCTTGGACCCAGCCACCTCGCATTTACCTCGAGGTTGCCCCGACATAACTCTCTCCCTTTGGAGCAAGTTTGAATCAGATAGCTCCAACTCGCGGTTTTGGGTAAAATTCATAGCCTTTGCCATTTTCTGGGGTGGGGAGGGGTATTCTCTCGACCTCCCACAATTTGGCCAACGTAGCCAGGTCCAGGGCTATTAGGCCTCGTACGGACTTAAGTTCGACACCGCTCAGGTCAAAGGTGCGGCCTGCGTAGACGGGCATGTAAATGGAAAAGAAAGGGTAGTCAGTGCCTAATCTTTGGTTGGGTCCAACGTATATGCCTCAGGGTCCAGATATTTTGCATCTATTTTACGCTATCCTGGCCACGACTCTTTCCCTGTGGGGATAGTTCGTCTCAGATTAGGAGACCTTACAATATTGTCAAAAATAGAATAAAAAAAACATAACTTTTGATATTTTGGGAGAGTAATTTCCCAGACCTCCGATTTACCCACCATCTCGCCCACAGTTCGAGAGCCATCAGGTCTACTGCGAAGTTGACTTCAGACAGCCCAAAACAGTCATGAAAGCACAAGTAGTGACCAGGGGCTTAACATGTAAAAATGAACACACACAAACTAAGGTTGATATATATACATACATATACCAAGGCTTTTTCCCCCTTACAAGGGAGGTAGCCAAAAAGGAAAAGGCATAAAATCATTCCCACTCATTCCATCCCTGAATACACTCCACACCCCTCCACCCTCCCTCTTATCTTAGCACCTCCTGGATGACGGGTCATCCCTGCACCTTGCCCACTGCCCTGGGTCAGAAGCAGTGCCGCAAGACACAGCACATCCACAGCAAGGCCGCTTCATTAAATCGGCGACACCCCCTCGCCGTCCCCCCATGCATAAAAGGAGATTACGGGGAGAAATCCCTTCTAAAAAAAAAGTAATTGCTCAATGCTCACCTCACGCACACTTAACCTAACTCTTTTGCATGAGAAGGTTGGGACTGCTAGATGACCTAACTTGTCCAACTCAACTTTCTGAAAGCCCTCGTCTTTCCAGCCCCCTAAATCTTCATCTTCCAGCCCCCCAGCCCCTATTTCCCTCCCTAGCCTCTTCCTGGGGCTTCTTGAGAACCAAACTTGGCTAGACTGAGAGCGAACACCAAACATTTTTTTTTTCGAACTGTTCTTCTTGTTAAAGTCAGGACGGGTAAGAAGGCCAAATTTCGTGTCGTAGAGCAATGACTTGACTATTAACTCCAGAGGGTTATATCTAATTTAGTTTGCCTTGCTCGGGAAAAACTAGAATAAAATGTATAGACTTCCCACTGCAGAGGGACTAGCCTCTAATGAATAGAATATCCTTGAGGAAGTTCGAATATATACTAAAGCTGTAAAATACTATCTTTCCATATAATATTGATTAACAGACGTACAGTCACAAGCAAAAGTTTTGACTAATCCATATGTTTTTCATGATACATAATTATTGTCTCACTTTATCTATTCAAGAAAATTACCTAACTGTAAGCTAAACACTACATAGGAAAATATATCACGAACTCGAAAAAAAAATCCTATTGACGCTGTGGTTAGTGTTCTGTGGATCAAAACTTTTGTTCGTGACTGTACGTGCAATATATATACCTC
>NC_134801.1:56436476-56438976 GCF_046742065.1 Oratosquilla oratoria
CAGTGTGTGTGTGTGTGTGTGTGTGTGTGTGTGTGTGTGTGTGTGTGTGTGTGTGTGTGTGTGTGTGTGTGTGTGTGCGTGCGTGTGTGTGTGTGGACTTATTCGCTTATGAAAAGATGTTCATGATTTCACTATAGGTAGACATTACTCCTAGATCCCGATTTCGGGTACAAGACCCTTCTTCAGTAGCTTAGAATATTCTTTTTTATGGTTAGAGTAAGAAGATTCAGATGGATGGTGTTATGATGCATAATATTCTATGTTTGAGTTCATACTCGCTCTTCATTGGGTGAGGTTAATGGATAACTGGATGTGGTTAGCGGGTAAATGAGAGAGGTTATCGGATAAATACATCCAAGATCTCTATGCTTTCTTCTAGTATGCTTCTAGTCAGGGTTATGCCATGTTCAGCTCTTCAAGCATAGCCCTGACTAGAAACTTGCTAGAAGAAAACACTGATATCTTAGATAGCTGTACAGACGATAGACGCTTACCAATCTTAGAGGCATTATTTATCAAAGAGTAAAGCCCAAACTTAAACATACAAGCAGAGGAGCCCAAGGCCATCTTAAACACGCGACCAACCGCCACAAACCTAAGTATGGGACAAAACACCACAAATTCAATATGGGGCAAAACGTCACAAAACCAAGCACGCGATATTTCGTCACAAACCGAAGCCGGAAGGTTTCCCAAGTGTATAAAAACCCGTCACTACCCAAACTATCCCATAACCTCTCCCGGTTACCCGATAAATTTCCCACCGAAGAGCAAGTATGAACATAAACATGAAAAAATATATATTATCACACCATTCATCGGAACATTCTTAGCCTTATCATAGTGAAAGAATGTCTCAAACCCCTGAAGAGGGCTTTTGTACTCAAAATTGCTATCTAACAATAATGGGTACTTACAGTGAAGTCATAAGAATCCTTTCAAAGGAGAATGAGTCCATAGTAAGGCATGTAGAAAACAATCTTAAGAAAAGGATAAGCTCACAATCAAACATCACTTTTATTGAGGTATATTATATATGCATATATATATCTATATATATATATATATATATTCATATATTATATATATATATATATATATATATATATATATGTGTGTGTGTGTGTGTGTGTGTGTGTGTGTGTGTGTGTGTGTGTGTGTGTGTGTGTATATGATGAAGGTGGAAAAAGAAGTCACGGGTCTAGTTCCGAGTTTCTGAGTTTATTCCTGACCGGTTTCGTTCTATGCTTCTTCATCAACTTGTCACAATGTACCAACATATATATATATATATATATATATATATATATATATATATATATATATATATATATATATATGAGCTGATAATCCCACTACTGGATAAAAGAAAGGAATTTGTATGAAGATACGTGTATTGCAATCACTACCTACGATCCTCTACATTGTAGCTATACAACTAGGTGGTAGCTTTTATATATACTAGGAGGGGATACACAGAGTATATGTAAGTTCACACGCTCATTTATATAACCACGCTGAAGAATATCACAGATAGTGAACGCAATATACGTATCTTCATACAATTTAATGGGAACTTCAGTTCATTTTCCAGTGTGTTTAAACATCCAACTCTCTTGTATATATATATATATATATATATATATATATATATATATATATATATTTATATTTATATATATATAAGTATATATATATATAATAAGTATATGTGTATATATATGTAAATGAATATGTTTTTATCTATGCATATATATATATATAATATAATATACATACATACATGTATATATATATATATACATATATATATATATATATATATATATATATATATATATACTGAATTGAACACCACAGCATTTTCACAGTTATTAATTTTCTTTTATTATTTTCGAGTGTCCTCACTAAAGTTCTAAGATAGGGAGGATGACCGGAAACGAAATTTCCAAAGTTCTCCATTTTAATAAATTTGACGTTTCGACTACAAAGAGTCATTATCAAGATACAAGAACAGTTAAGGCAACACAATTTAAAGATACGTTACATGGTCACAGGAAAAATTAGAATGCTACACTCTTAGGTCAAGCGCGATCTTTAAACCTCCGATGAACTGACCCTGGAAAACTTTCTCAGAGCTTGAGGAGGGGGAGGGGAAGTGGGAGGGAGAGGTGAGGGGGGGGGGAAGTGTAGGAGTCGGAGTAAGATGAGGTGAAGTAGCGTGTTTAGCATGCATAGGGAGGTTATGTGCAACATGTCGCGTGGACGTATTGAATAAACAAATTAGCCTGTACATTGATCACAGGAGACAATTTTCTTATGTACACAGCCTCTAACATTTTCAGTTCCTTAATATTATTACAATGGGCTAGCGATTCAGTGTTATGAACAACGGTTGCTCTATCCAACACAGACTTGTGATACTGTTCAAAATTATTTTTAATGGCTCCCTGTTGGAGGTGGAGAGTTAAACATCTGCTAAGGCTCCATGTCGTATATG
>NC_134801.1:56451476-56456476 GCF_046742065.1 Oratosquilla oratoria
CCTCCTCCACCTCCTTCCCCTCCTTCTCTCCCCCTCCTTCATCCTCTACCTCCTCCTCTTCCTCCTCCCTTTCTTCCTCTCTTCCTCCACCTGTTCTTCATTTCCTTCTCTTTCTCATTTTCTTCTTCACCTTCATCCAGTTCTTTCTCTTTGTTTTCTTCCCTTTCTTCCTCCTCCATCTACAGTCCTGATCTCCTCTTCCTCTCCCTCCCCTCCTCCTCCCCTCCTCCTCCCCTCCTCTTCCCTCCTCTTCCCTCCCCCTCCCCTCCTCTTCCCTCCCCCTACTCCCCTCCTCTCCTCCTCCTCTCCTCCTCTTCTTCCTCTACCTCCTTCTCTTTCTTCCCATCTTCCTCAACCTCCTGTGACTCTTTTCATTTCTTTCCTCTTTTTCCTCTTTCTCTCTCATTCCAGTCTCCTCTTCTTTGGACCGCTTACCTTTATGTCTCCAAAGTCTCCCAGGAGGCGGGGGCTGGAACGGCACAGCCTGAAGCCGAATGGGTCATAGAGGTCAGCGTTAACCTACTTCTCTATGAGTTCTTAAGCTTTACCGACCTGCCCTAACAGACTCTCTCGGTCGATCGAGGAAGCCGCGTTATTGGACGAGGGAAGGGATGACGTCACTCCAAAGAGAGATGACGTCATCGGAGGAGGGGGAGGATGTTATTTGGAGAAGTGACGTCACTAGGAAAGTAATGACGTCATTCGGATGTCGTCATATGCGGTATGAGATGATGTCATTCAAGAGGAATGATATCATTTGGGGAAAAGGATGTCTATGTGTGTATGTGTGTGTGTATATGCCTGTGTATGTTTGTGTGTGTGTGTGTGTGTGTGTGTGTGTGTGTGTGTGTGTGTGTGTGTGTGTGTGTGTGTGTGTGTGTGTGTGTGTGTGTGTGTGTGTGTGTGTGTGTGTGTGTGTGTGTGTGTGTGTGTGTGTGTGTGTGTGTGTGTGTGTGTGTGTGTGTGTGTGTGTGTGTGTGTGTGTGTGTGTGTGTGTGTGTGTGTGTGTGTGTGTGTGTGTGTGTGTGTGTGTGTGTGTGTGTGTGTGTGTGTGTGTGTGTGTGTGTGTGTGTGTGTGTGTGCTTGTGCGTGTATGTGTATAAGGTCACAGCATTAACCATAGATCGAACCATACATGAACTACGAACTCTCATCTAAGAAGATAATAGCTGTCGATCACAAATCCAACACGTGATTCACGGTCTTGGCGAATCAAAATAACCAGTAAAAGTTTAATTAAGCGAGTGACTTAATTGAAATGTATTTAAAATTTCAGGCACAAAACCTCACTATTTCTATTTTTTTTTGTCATTTTCAGCAACAAGTGTACTCCCAATAACATTTAAATATCAACTACGATCTATTACACATTATATATACCTTGACTAGTTCATTCTTCCTTGTATTGCCTAACAGAACAGTAATGACACAAGCATTGTAATCATACTTACCTTTTCTCTGAAGTACAGTAAATCAATTGATTCAATAGAGTAATGACTGCTATTACCACTAAATTACCCCCTACCCTCCTAGGTAATCATCCCTTATTAGGGACTCTGTTCCGAGAATCCGACAAGAAATAATGGTCTTAAACTGTCAGGAAATAGATTTAATTTGTAAGTGGGTAGAAACAACTTCCCCAACCGTGTAGTTAATGAATGGAATAAACTTCCTGCAGAGACAGTGCAATGTAGTTCAGTTCGAAGCTTTAAGATTTGTTTAGATAAACACCTAAGCAAGATTCTGTAATGCCTGTCACTTATTTTAAACTATTTATTTATTTGTTATCATTTGTCTGTTTATTATTATTTCCTTGATTATATATCATATATTATTATTTATCTGTCAATTTGTTATTATTTACTATGTACCTGCTTGTTTATTATCTAACTTTCTGCCTATTTATCTATTTACTTATTTACTATTATTTATATTATTATAATTTCTATTTGTTTATCTATTAATTCATTTATCTTTTTTTTTTTTTTTTTTTTTTACCAACCCAGTTATGGACCAAAAGGTCTCCTGTCAACATGCTCCTCCTCTGTAATCCTTTATTAGAGTCAGTTCATCGTCGATAACCAGAGCTTCTATCCTAAGAACAATATCCCTGTGGAGAGGCTTGTGAAGTCATAAAGACGATAAAAGAGGAAGAGAAGAGGAAGGTGAGGACCGCACACCAGGAGACGCTGAATAGCTGCGTCTAAAACCGTCAACTTTGACCTTTTATGCGGATTTTTTTTTTTTTTTTTTGGGGGGGGGAGTAGATAACTGACAGTCACTGCAGGGAATCGGGGTGAACTGAGTGCGGGATTCGAACCCACAACTAAGCGAATGCCACCATTATGATTCATTGAACAGGGATTCGTGTGTAATCATACAAGAGCTTATATCACGTGGGTCTGGTCCGTAGGGGCGTGACTACTTATTCAGTGCTCTGAGGCGAATAAAACCCTCTGGGATTAGCTAAACTCCTGAAATGTATCTAAACTCCTCTGAACGTGCAGTTAGGATTTAACTTAGATCCTACAATCGTAAAAGTTCAGAGAATCGGATTCCAAGCTCTGGTAACGACTTGTAACGCCTCTGCTGAAGTCCTGAAGTCCCCGAAGTCCTGAAATTGTAGATTGTTTGATTGGGCTTCGCTGAAGTTCTAAGCTTGGTGACTAGAACTTAGTCTTTCCTAGTTTACTTCAAAGATTCTCTTGATGTAGTTGTTACTAAACCATTTAGTCAATTTTTCCCACACTGTCATGGGTAATATCAGAGCTGGTCGCGTTCCTCTTTGCGTTCCTAGATGCGTTCCTCTGTGTCCTGAGCAAAGTCATACCAGTCAGGACACAGAAGAACGCACATAGGAACGCGCCCAGCTTTGGATAATAGAATCAGTTGACGAGAGGGGTCAAAGTAAGTGCGAGCTCTCACGTGCCGCGAGATGAATAAAATCACCTGGCGACAAGCGCACTATGAGGGTAAGTACCATACCGTACGGAAGGCGTTAATGTTAACCATCGTCTCCTCAAGTTTTACTGAATGAGAACCCGCAACCCCATAATACCCGGCAACGGTCCTCGGCGGGCCTCCCGTAGATCTGCCTGAGATGAAACGTTGGACTGTAATTCGCCTTCCGTACCGGGTGATACTTTCCCTTCTGTCTTGACTGCCGCCGGGCTATTTCATTCACCTCCTCACTGATTCCTCATTGAAGAGGTTCAGGTCCTGAGTAATGTGGATTTGATCGACGTTGTAAAGAATTCGGGAATTTACAATGTTATCATTTACAATGTTGGAAGCCAGAGGACCGTGAGGAGCCTACGCCAGGAGGCGCTGAGTAGCCTATCTGCGGCCGATACCGTCACTATAACTGCCTAGTGTAGGTCTTATGGTCTCTTGCAGTCTCCTTTCCTCTTATGTTCTTTGTCTTATTATGTGCTTTGGGGACTGTTGCGACAAGGAACACACAGTTACAGCTGGGAATCAGAGAAGGGCGCGGGACTCGAACCCACACCTAAGCGAATGCGAGACCAGCACGTCTCCGATTACAACATCGCAAATTGGATCCTTATAACGTCGTAAGTTACGATATCGTAGGTTGTAACGTAATTTACGACGCTGTAGGTTGCAACATTGTAAACGTAAGCTCCATCGTAAGTTCCAGCGTAATCTATAACTTTGTAAGTTGTTAGTGTCGTGAGTTGCAATCCCATAACTTACAACGTCGTAAGTGCAACGTCGTACTCTAGAACGTCGTAAGTTAGAACGCAGGAGATTGCAAAGTTATAAGCTGAAGCATCGTAAGTTAGAACCTAGTAATTCGCAGCATCGTAACTTACAACATCGTAAGTTACATCTTACTTCCTTAATCCACTCCCAGAGTCTGAACCGATCTCATTAACTAAGTCGTTCCTAAACTTGAGTAGAACTCGATCAGCGGATGTGAACAGCTCACATCTTTATTCACTTTACTCAGATAGCCTGGGCAAGTGGCCGTTACCAATAAAGAGGACAATTGAATACGACAGGGAGTGACCTAAATCGAATGTCTATTACAGTCACAACTATTTGATGCGGCTAGAAAGATGGTATCAGATGGTATTGGCTCTTTCATCTGCGATGAAGGTACTGTGAAGTAGACCCTTACTCTCCCAGAGAGGTACCACGGAGATGAATGAAATCGATTACCGGAAGAGGGAAGGCGAGACAGAAGTCCCCTTTGTAAGGAAAAGGGGAGACTGGGATGAGATGTCACCTTCTCGTCTCCAAAAATGATCACATGGAAATGGATAGAATAGCCTGACACCAGATGGAAGAGACTGGAAGAAGCTCTCCCGGTGTTGAAAGGGTCGGAGACTCGTAAACAGAGTTCGAGTAGTAGAAGAGAAGACCCGGAGGAATGCTGAGGACAGCAAGACTCTGCCAATAGGCTCTTGGGTCCTCAGTGGATACTTCCTGAGGTTCTTTGCCCCGAGATGGGTAATAAGGATACTGTCAAGCAGTTTCATTTCTTTTCTCTCGTTTAGTCTGTCCAGATTTGCGGGTGGAATGGAAGGGTGAGGTCTGTCCTGAGCTGAAGAAAATTGTCTATAGCTATCCAGGAAAGATTCTTTCATTAAAGATTCTTGGGGTTTTCTTTTTAGCTGAATAAAATCGCCTGAAGGCAATCATGGTAACAATGATTCGTCTGATGCCCACCAGAATGAAATATTCAAGGTACGTCACAGTAAGAAAGGGGTTGATTAAGAAGGTTAACCCGAAATAACTTAGAGGTTCTTGTAGATTTAGTAGAATCATCTGCTTTCACCCAGAATAGAATATATAAGGTATATATTGGAATCTAGTCAAATCCGTCTTGTAGGAGAGCCTAGAAACAATAGATGAATAGATGAATAGATAGGTGAATAGATAAGTAAACGAATAAATTAATAAATCCAAACTGACCTAGATAGTCAAAGGGAATTGAGGTCAGGAAACATGAATCGAACACGAATTAGATTAGAAAT
>NC_134801.1:56466476-56481476 GCF_046742065.1 Oratosquilla oratoria
GGCTCAACTTCGCCGGTGGCAGGGTTTGAACCACCATCCCCCCCGACCTTCCCCGCAAGTAACGACGCTCTAACGGGCCCGATTGATATAAACTATAGAGAAACGCCACAGAAATGGACAGAAATTAATTTATATAAATCATCACCCTTTTGCCATTGACTGGGTCCCACAGGAATGAATAAAATCGTCCTGGCGGCATAGGGAATGAGTGGGAAACGTACCACTTGGTACGGAAGGAGCTGCTCGAGGAATGGTCCTCAATCTTTTCCAGGTCATTGGATTCAAGGGACACAAAATTTTTATCTAGGACTTCTTCCTAGAACGGCCCTATACAGTTAGAGACCCATAAGTACTATGGCACGTCATAAGATTTTTTGATTTTCTATTTTTCTATTTATTTCTTCTCCGTCTCTTTCTCACTTATTTTCTATTTATTTATATATATTTAATTAGTTGACGTTTGTTTATATATTCATTACTTTATTTGTTTATTCATGTAATTTTTATATCTATTTACTTATTTGCCTATTTTATTTATTCACATGTTCATTTGTTTGTCCATTTATTGGTTGATTTATCTATGTATTTGTTTATTTATTTATTTAACTATGTATTTATTAGATATCAATTAGAAATATACATTTACTCGTTTATATAATCCTTCACTTGTCTGTTTCTCTTCTCCCTTATTCATTTATTTCTTTGTTTCTTGCTTACTAGTTTGTTCAATTATTCGCTTACCTACATATCTTTAACCCGTATATATTTCAGTTTTCAAGACGGGAGGTATGTGTTTCTTTCGCGCGTACGCGTGTGTGTGTGTGTGTTGTGTGTGTAAAAAAAACATGATGCTAAGAATGTGGTTCTTGGGGTTACAGAGAACATAGGAACATAAGAATAAAGGAGATTGCAAGAACCATAAGGCCTACACTAGGCAGCTCCGTATCTATCACCACCTGTCATCCCCATCCATAAAGTTGTCTAATCGTTTTTTAAAACAACTGATATTTTCAGCGCTTACTATATGGTTACTAAGTTTATTCCATTCGTCGACCCCCCTATTAGTAAACCAATTCTTCACACCAAAGGTTGGAGGTCACGCACCCACGTTCTTTCACCATCGCAGCCTTACTCAATGTGTGGTGTGGTGTGTGTGTGTGTGTGTGTGTGTGTGTGTGTGTGTGTGTGTGTGTGTGTGTGTGTGTGTGTGTGTGTGTGTGTGTGTGTGTGTGTGTGTGTGTGTGTGTGTGTGTGTGTGTGTGTGTGTGTGTGTGCACGCACGCGCTTGTGCGCGTTTATTTGTATGTGTGTATGTATACGTACATCCATATGTATATGTATATATACATATGTATATGTATATGCACAAAGTGAATGAAGCTTAATGACTAAGCGATACAGACACACACACAGACAGAGAGATGTAAATATAGATAGAGATAAAGTGTGTTGCAATTTGACAATAACAACCACCTTTTCCATCCTTGTGTATATTATCAAACCAAATAGGTTCCCATGGGAACAGAAAAGGAAAACAGAGAGAGTAAAAGCTAGAAATAGTTAGATAGTAGATCGGCATTTTTTTTTTTTTTTTTATCAGAGACCAATCTCCAACCATAAAAGAATACTAGGTGACTCTGGGCCGTAGGGATGTTATTTAAGTCACTGGAATATTGTCTGCATAAAATGTGTAGTCAGTATTCCACACGTGATAGAAATAGAGAGATATAAATAGATGTGGAGAGATAGAGATATATGTGTAGAGGTACACACAGAGCTGAGAAACAGAGAGAGAAACAAAGACAGAGAGAGGGACAGAGAGTTAGAGATAGAGATAGGGATAGAGATAGAGATATATATAGAGACAGAGAAACGAACCCCTCTCCAACACGCCTACACACACACACACGCACACACACACACACACACACACACACACACACACACACACACACACACACGCACGCACACACGCACACGCACACACACGCACGCACACAAACACACACACACACACACACACACACACACACACACACACACACACACACACACACACACACACACACACACACACACACACACACACACACACACACACACACACACACACACACGCATATTTCGCTCACTCTTAATGGGTAAAGCAGTCAATGGCAATCCGAGATAATTTGTGCTCCGGTGGAGATTCTTCCCGTGAAAGAAATTTTAATGGTGCCAATTTAGCACGGGGTCTGCCTGTGTGTGTGTGTGTGTGTGTGTGTGTGTGTGTGTGTGTGTGTGTGTGTGTGTGTGTGTGTGTGTGTGTGTGTGTGTGTGTGTGTGTGTGTGTGTGCGTGCGTACGTGTGCGTGCGCGCGTGCGTACGTGTGCGTGCGTACGTGCGTGTGTGTGTGATTCACCTCGGTCTTTTTATCACGTGTTAGACTCGTGATCGACAGCTATTTCCTTCCCGGAAGAGAGCTCAGAGCTCGTATGACCGATCTATGGGTAATGCTATGACCTTACACGCACACACACCCAACTCCCCGCCCACGAGAGTTGAAGTAACGACTCAAAGCGCAGCGATACTGAAATAATTTCAGCCCTGGGCAGGATTCGAACCAGGTACCACCGGTACCGCCATACTGACAGTCTGGGACTCTACCAACCGCGCCACCGTGTGTGTGTGTGTGTGTGTGTGTGTGTGTGTGTGTGTGTGTGTGTGTGTGTGTGTGTGTGTGTGTGTGTGTGTGTGTGTGTGTGTGTGTGTGTTTATGTGTGTGTGTATGTGTGTTTGTGTGTGAATGTGTGTACGAGCGTCCGCGTGTCTCAGTTTCCAACTATGTTCTGCAGAATCCCAATTAACTCCTGGCTATAATATCTAGAGCAGAAAGCTATGCATCTATTCCCGTTATCTTTATCTGTGTTTATTTACGTTTTCATTCATTTATTCATCTACTTGTGTATTTGCGAATCATTAATATTTTTATCTATATATTTTGTTTTCATATTTTATTAGTTTATTCTTGTGTCATACTTCTCTTATTTCTGTTTGATTTTATTCGTTTATCTTATCACTATTTATCTATCAATCTGTCTATCTATCTATTCATTTACTTATCGGTTATTTCTATTGAACTATTTTTTCTTCTTAATTTTTAATTTTTATTTTTTAGTTTCTCTGTTAATTCATTTATATATTTATTTATCTATTCTTACTTATATATCTGTTTATTTAACATTAATTTCATAACTTCATGATTTATAAATAAGGGACTTTTTTTTTTATCAAACAAAGCTGTTCGTTGTCCAAATGGGCCTCTACAGGATTTAATACATTGTACAGGGTAATTCAAATCTCAGGACGCACAATAAATAGATACATTATTTTTCCCTCTGTGTCCTGACTTTTGAATAACCTGTATTTCATATAGTTATTGTCTAAGAGCTTTGAACAGGCTGATTAGAATGTTAGAACACAAAATAAGAAAAATATAGAGTCATGTCATCCATGTATCTCAACTTTTGAATAAACTGTATTTCGCAGAGTTTTTGTCCAAGAACGATAGTTGAAATAACAAAGTTGAAAACGAAATAAAGATCGAAAAAGATGAATAACTTGGGCGAAGTTGATCCAAATTTAATCTTGGATCTCACTCCAAAACAATTGTGTTCTTGTTACACCTTTTGTATTGGATGACGCTTTAAACTTTCACTATGGTTGTCATTTTTTTTTTTTTTTATTCCGTGGTACCCCCTTTGGGAGTTCGTTTATACATTTATTTAGTTTTATATATTTATTCGTTTTATATTTATTTGATCTTATTCTAATTTAGTTTATTTCTATTTTATTCTATTTTGTTTCATTTTACTTTATTTTATTTTATTTTATTTTATTTTTATTTCATTTTATTTCATTTTACTTCATTTGATCTTATTCTATTTTTATTTTATTTTATTTTATTCTATCTATTTATTCTATTTTATTTTATTTCATCTTATCTTATTTTTTTATCTTATGTAGTATCTTATTTCATTTTTCTTTATTGTAGCTTATTTCATTTCATTTTATTTTATTTTCTATACTATCTTATATTGTTCTGTTTTTAATTGATTTGACTTGATTTTTCATTATGTTTTATTTTGCTTTGTTTTAATTTAACTTTATCTTATTTGGTTTTATTCTATTTTACCTTATTTTATTTATTTGTTTATTTATTTATTCATTTATCTATTTATCTATTTATTTATTTATCTATATTTGTTTGTTTGTTTATTTATCTATTTATTTATTTATCTATTTATTTATTTATTTATTTATTTATTTATTGTTTTATTTATTTACTTATCATTTACTTATTTATTTATTCATTTATTTATTTATTTATTATATATTTATTTATCTATTTATTTATCTATCTATCTATCTATCTATCTATCTATCTATCTATCTATCTATCTATCTATCTATCTATCTATCTATCTATCTATCTGTCTTTTTATTTCTGTTATTATTATTTCTAACCCAGGACAGTGGGCGAGATGCAGGGATGACCCGTCATCCAGAAGGAGCCAAGATAAGAGGGAGGGAGTGGGAGGGATAGGAATGGAGTATGTGGGAATGGGATGGGTGGGAGTTGTTTTTATGCCTTTGTTTTTTGGCTACCTTCCTTGTAAGGGGGGAAGAGCCTTTGGTATATGTATGTATGTATTATTTCTTATGACCTATTCTATTCATATTAGTGCAACCTACGGTGGTACTGACCTATCACCGTGGGAGTCCATCGTAAGAAAATAGGTCAGATCGACAGAGTCAGGTCATATGATACTTTCTGTAAACACAGCGAACTGAAAAAAAAAGACAAAGGACACATTGTACCTTGTTTACTAAGATCCTTCTAAGGGAACTTTCCTTAGAAGAATAAACTACAGAGGATTGGCTATCCTCCCCTCTTCTCCCCCTTTCCCTACCCCTTCACTCTCCCCCTTTAATCCTCCCCCCCGTTTCATTTTCCCCCTTTTCACTACCCACCTTCACTCCCCCCTGTTCCTCCCATTCCCCTGTTACCTTCAATTAAACTTTTCTCTTTTTTCCCCTTCCTACTCCCCTTTCCCCTTTTCCCGTCCCTCTCCTACCTCCCCTCCCCTCCCCTCCCACCTTCCCTTTCCTCTACCCCTCCTCTCCCCTACTCCCCTCCACCAATCTCTTCTCTTTCTCTTCCTTTTCCTTCTCGTTTTCTCCTCTCTACTCATTCTTCCTCCTCCTCTTCCCCTCTTTCCTCTCGTCCTTCCTATCCTCGTCCCTACTCCCCCTCTGTTCCCCTTATTTACCTTTATCGTTTCCTTACCTATCCTCTTTCCTATGTATTTGTCTAATGAACACGATGTATAATCATAATAAGGTGAGAATCTTACGCCTTGAGGCGCTGAGTAGTAGCGGCCTGAGCCGTCACCTTTGACTATATGCACTTAGGCTGTTTAGGCAGGCAACAGTGTCACTACAGGGAATCGGAGGGGAGTGCGGGACTCGAACCCACAACTAAGCGAATGTGAGTCCAGCATGCTTCCAATTACGTCACCAACTCATGATGATAATTAATGTTACACATATTTTACAAAGAATGTGTACACTACCAAAGGCTTCTGTCCTTTGTAATAGAATAAAGCAACCTAAAAGTTTATCACAATGGACTTTCATGGACTTCACTAACGCCGACAAATGAAAGTTCATCTGAGTAGACAAATAAATAAACGAATAAATAAATAAATAAATAAATAAATGAATAAATAGATAAATAAATGAATAAATAAATAAATAAAATAAATATATTGAATAAATAAATAAATAAATGAATGAATAAATGGATAAATAAACAAATAAGAATAAGTAGATAGATAAATAAAATAGAATAAGATCAAATAAAATAAAATGAAATAAAATAAAATAGAATAAAATAAAATAGAATAAAATAAATTGGTTACAATATTTAATTTTTCAAATCTCCAAATACCAAATTATCTTTCCGTCGTATATAACAAATCTGAATGATGAACTAACAGATCATAAACCTACACGACTATTAGACATACTATTGAAGTGTTCTTAGAGAAGTCTAGGTTTAAGTAAACGAAGTCATAATCTAGTTCAGTGGTTCTTAACCAGTGGGGAATTCCCCACTGGTGGGGAATGGCGGAGTTGCCAAGTGGGGAATGACCGGTCGGACAGAAGAACCACTGTCTTTTTTTTTATCGATGTGTTTTTATTTCTTTTTGTTTGTTTCTGGTGTCTTCTTGTCACTGATGCTGTGGTGGGAAATGGAGAGTTGGCTCACTAAAAAGTGGGGAATTGGAGAAAAAAGGTTAAGAACCCCTGATCTAGTTATTCAAATAGAGGTTGGAGGTAGGGTGTCGAAGGAAAATATCCCAGTATGATAACCCCTTCTCCAGCGCTTCTATCCTATTTGAGGACACACTATCGCTATCACGTGTTGTAGCATCTTAAGGGAATAAAGGTTTCAGCTTTGATAGAGAAAAGGGGATCTACGTCTACGTATACGTAATTGGATCCGTTTATAAATCCTACACAAGGGTCGATCGTCTTCCGAAATGATGTACTAAGCATGTATCTGTAGGTTGTAACTTTTACGATACGACTATCCCTCCGAGGTCGTAAATGACGTATTCATGTCGTAGAAGTACGACCTGACCTTATAAGCTGCTCACAATTCTCTCCGTTTTTTTTTTTTTTTTTTTTTGTAATCATCAAGTTCACTGAAGGATTGATATTTTCGTCTTATTCATCCAATCTCTTTACCCTCCTCCTCTCCCTCCTTCTCCTTCTCCTTCTCCTTCTCCTCTTCCTCTTCAAACCCTTATTTCTCTTCCTTCTACTACTTCTCCTTCTCCTCCAGCTTCTCCTCTCCCTCCTTCTTTTCCTTCTTCTCCTTCTCCTTCTCCTCCTGCTTCTCCTCTCTCTCCTTCTCCTCCTCCTTCTCCTTCTCCTCTTCCTCTTCCAACTCTTATTTCTCTTCCTTCTACTCCTGCTTCTCTTCCTCCTCCTAACCAGCTTCTCCTCCTTCCCTCCTCCTCCTCCTCCTCCTCCTCCTCCTCCTCCTCCTCCTCCTCCTCCTCCTCCTCCTCTTCATCCTCCTCCTCCTCATCCTCATCCTCATCTTCCTCATCCTCCTTCTCCTCTTCTTCTTCCTTCTCTCATTCTTGTCTCTTATCCTCTCCCCTATCCATATCTTCCTCTCTCCTCTCTTTTCTCCTCTCCAATTTCTTCCTCCCCACTTCTTGTTCCCTCCCTTTCCTTCTTTCCCTCTTCTCCCTTCTCTAACTTTCCTCCCACTTCCCTTTCTATTTCTTTTATTTACCTTTATATTTTTCTTCCCTTTTCACATTTCTTCCACCTCTCCTCCATGCCTTCCCCTCTTCCTCTTCCCTTTCCCCTCTTCTCTCTGACCTTCCCATTTATTTACCCATCAATTCTTCCCCTCGTTTACCTTTCTTACCCCTCACCATTCCCCTCTCTTCTCCCTTTCCCTTTATAATCCTTTACCTTTACTTCCCAACCATCCCCATAAATCTTGAGTCAACTAGCCTTCTCACCACCCATACCACCATCCTCTCTCCCCCATTCTCTCTCTCTCTCTCTCTCTCTCTCTCTCTCTCTCTCTCTCTCTCTCTCTCTCTCTCTCTCTCTCTCTCTCTCTCTCTCTCTCTCTCTCTCTCTCTCTCTCTCTCTTTACTCCCTCACCCCGACTCATAACACCACCCTACAAGGACCACGATGAGAACCTCACCCCCCAGCTCACCCCAGTTCACCCTAGCACACTTTAATTCACCCCCTGGGGGAGGGGGGACTTCCCATAGATCACCCTATTGGGTGACTTTTTTTTTCTTTCTTTTTTTTTAGTATTAGTAGTAGAAGTAGTAGTAATAGTGGTGTGTGTGTGTGTGTGTGTGTGTGTGTGTGTGTGTGTGTGTGTGTGTGTGTGTGTGTGTGTGTGTGTGTGTGTGTGTGTGTGTGTGTGTGTGTGTGTGTGTGTATTCAGGTGTCTATGTGTGATCGTGTGTACATGTGTCCGCGCGAGAGAGAGCGTGTAAGTTTCAGTTTGTGTTCAGATTAACCTGTGTACACAAACACGCTTGAATGTCTTTGTTGGCCAATAACACCAGACTCATCCAATATGTAGGTACCGACTAGGGAGGGGGAAGGGGGTCGTGGTGGGAAAGTTAGGGCAAAGTGGGAGGGAGGGAGCAATTCCTTCCCCCATTCCCATTCCCATTCCCATTCCCATTTCCACCTGATCACGGGATCACCAAATCCATTGTTCCCAATTAATCTGAATAAAATGGAAATTTACTTCGAGAAATAAAACCACAGGTTAGTTAACTCTTCCCCCATTCCATCACTCCTGGTATCGTCATTGAAGGAAAGGGAGGAGGAAAGGGAGGAGGAGAAGAAAGAAGGGAGGGGAGGGCAG
This sequence comes from Oratosquilla oratoria, assembly GCF_046742065.1. Classification (NCBI taxonomy): domain Eukaryota; kingdom Metazoa; phylum Arthropoda; class Malacostraca; order Stomatopoda; family Squillidae; genus Oratosquilla; species Oratosquilla oratoria. Next base: position 56,474,944 of record NC_134801.1, read on the forward strand.
GAGGAGAGGGTAAACGGGAGAGAAGGTAAGAAAGAAGGTAACAATGACTAGGAGCGTCATTGGAGGGGAAATATTCAATGATGATGATAGTGATGATGATGATGATGATGATGATGATGATGATGATGGTGATGGTGATGGTGACGGTGACGGTGATGGTGATGGTGATGGTGATGGTGATGATGGTGATAATGATAGTGATGGTAATGGTGATGTAGATACTAATATTGATATTGATGGTGATGTTGATGGTGATAGTAATAGTGATAGTGACAGTGATAGTGATAGTGATAGTGATAGTGAAAGTGACAGTGACAGTGATAGTAATGGCAACAGTAATGGTGATGGCGATAGTGATGGTGATAGTGATGGTGATAGTGATAATGATGGTAATAGTAAAAGTGATGGAAATGGTGATGGTGATAGTGATGGCGATAGTGATAGTAATAGTGAGAGTGGCAATTATAATGATGGTAATGGTGATAGTGATGGTGATGATGAGGATAATTGTGATAGTGAAGATCGAATTATGAAATTATGAAATACACGAGGGAGAGTGGGAGTGAAGGAGGAAGAAAGATCCAAGGAAAGGGAGGGAAGAGAGAGAAAAAGAGAAAGATAGAGAGAGATAGAGAGAGAGGGAGACGGAGAGGGAGAGGGAGAGGGAAAAGGAAAAGGAGAGGGAGAGGGAGAGGGAGAAGGAGAGGGAGAGGGAGAGGGAGAGGGAGAGGGAGAGAGAGGGACAGAGAGGGGAGAGAGAGGGACAGAGAGAGAGAGAGAGAGAGAGAGAGAGAGAGAGAGAGAGAGAGAGAGAGAGAGAGAGAGAGAGAGAGAGAGAGAGAGAGAGAGAGAGAGAGAGAGAGAGAGAGAGAGTGAGAGAGAGAGAGAGAGAGAGAGAGAGAGAGAGAGAGAGAGAGAGAGAGAGAGAGAAAGAAAAGAGAGAGGAAGAAAGAGAGAAAGGAAGAGAGAGGAAAGGGAGAGGTAGAGGAAGAGGGAAATGGAGAGAGACAGAGAGAGAGAGAGAGAGATAAAGACAGAGGGAGAAAGAGAGAGAGAGAGAGAGAGAGAGAGAGAGAGAGAGAGAGAGAGAGAGAGAGAGAGAGAGTGAGTGAGTGAGTGAGCTAAGGTAACAGGTTGTCACCTGTTCCAAGTGTAACCATAAAGTACTATCTTTGTAGGGGACCCTTCCCTCTTCTCTCTTCTCCTCTCTTTTCCCCTCTCCCCTCTTTCTCCCTCTCCCCTCTCCTCTTCCCTTTCATCCTTTTACTCCTACTATCTTCTCCCTTCCCCTCTCTTCCCCTCTCCTCCCCTCTCTTCCCCTCTCCTCCCCTCTCCGGTCCCATATCTATCTTCTTCCCCTCTCTCCTGTCACCCCTCTCTCTCTTTCTCTCTTCTCTCTTCCCTTCCCTCTCCTCTCTTTCCTTTTTTTCTCATACTCTCTTCTCATACACTCTCCGTATTATCCCCTCTCTCTCCATCTCTCCTACTTTCCATTCCCTTCCCTCTTCTCTCTCTTCTTTCTTCCAAATATTTCCTCTCCTCCTTTCTCTCCTTCCTCTTCTCTCTCTCCTCTCCTCCTTTCTCTCCTTCCTCTCCTTCCTCTTCTCTCTCTCCTCCCCTCCACTTATCTTTATTCCTTTCTTTCTTTCTCTTCGCTTTCTCCTTTTCTATCTTCTCATCCTTTCCTCCTCTCCCCTCCTTTACCCTCCTCTTCACTCCTCTCCTCCCCACTCCCCTCCCCTCCCCTCCCTTCTCCTCCCCTTCCTCCTACAAACCCTCCTCTCTCTTTCCTCTACCTTCCTTTCCTCTCCTTTCCCACCTGTACCCTCACCTCCCCATCCCTTCCTTTCCCATTCCCTCCCATTCGCTCCCTTTCCTTCCCCTCTCTTTTCCTCCCTTCCCTTCCTCCCCTACCCATTCCTCCCCTCCCCTCCTCCCCTTCCCTTCTCTTCCCTCTTCTTTCCTTCCCTTCCCTTCCTTCCCCTTCCCTCCCCTTCCCTCCCCATCCCTCTCCATCCCTCCCCTTCCCTTCCCTTCCCTTCCCTTCGCTTCCCTTCCCTTCTCTTCCCTTCCCTTCCCTTCCCTTACCTTACCTTACCTTACCTTATCTTCCCTTCCCCTTCCCTTCCCTTACCTTACCTTCCCTCCCCTTCCCTTCTCTTCCCTTCCCTTTCCTTCCTTTCCCTCTCCTTCCCTTCCTTTCCCTCCAATTCCCTTCCCTCCCCTTTCCTCCCCTTCCCTCCCTCCCGTCCCCTTCACCTTTCCTTTCCCCTAATTTCTTTTATTCCCTGTCTTTTTAGAAAATGTACAGGAATTAGATAAAAGCAAAGGCCATAAAGACTCACAAACGTGTTCGAGTTAACATGCGAGAGGTTTTGTCCTTGTATGGTGAGTGGGGAAATGGGACATTTCGCCACGGGGCGAGCTGTCCCCTTCAACACAAGAGTTTACATTAAAGATTACCTTCTTGTTGGTGTTAGGTGGTCGTTGTCAGTAGACTTGGAAATATGGATTCACACACACAGACATGCATACACAAGCACACACACACACACACATAAACACACACACATAAACACACACACATAAACACACACACATACACACACACATACACACACACACACACACACACACACACACACACACACACACACACACACACACACACACACACACACACACACACACACACACACACACACACACACACACACACACACACACACACACATACATACACATACACATACACATACACACACACACACACACTGGAACAAAGAAGAGAAAGAGGAGATCTACTGACTATTTATAGAATCATGAAAGGAATGGAAATCCTAGACAGAGAGGATTTACTAAAATGGGAAAACAGAAAAACAAGAGGACATGAAAAGAAACTAAAGAAGGATAATTGTAGAGGAGATCTGAAAAAATAGCTCCCCACACAGAGTAGTGAATACCTGGAATAAATTAGATAAGGCAACAGTGTGTGCAAACATCATTCAAGAATTTAAAAACAAAATTGATGCTGAAAGACGGGTCACTATGAGCATAGCTCCCTTCCCGTATAATACAACTAGGTAAATACAACACACACACACACACACACACACACACACACACACACACACACACACACACACACACACACACACACACACACACACACACACACACACAACTCGTGGCGCAGTTGGTAGAGTTCCCGGCCGCCACTACGGAGGTCCGGGTTCGAATCCCGGCCAGGGCTGAAATAATTTCAGTATCGCTGCGCTGCGAGTCGTTACTTCAACTCTCGTGGGCGAGGAGTTGGGTGAGTATGTGTGTGTAATGTCAGCATTACACTATAAATCGATCATATACGAGCTCTGAGCTCTTTTCCAGGGGGTGGGGGGATGTCGATCACGAGTCCAACACGTGATCCAAGACCATGGTGAATCACACACACACACACACACACACACACACACACACACACACACACACACACACACACACACACACACACACACACACACACACACACACACACGTACGTATGCCATGGCTGAGTAGTAGCTTGCACGGGTTCGAATCCTGACCATGGGGCAGAGGTTAGGAAGAGCACCTTCCTCTCTGAGCAATAAACTCGAACCAGGAAAAAGCAAATTCCTTCCGAAAGGCACCGTGCCCTTGACTCTAGATAAGGAAGTTCATGTCGCTCGCACAACCGAATCATCCTCATCATATTCATATATGCAAGCATGTATACATATGTATTCAGTATACATACATGGATATAGACATGAGTGTAGATACATATGCATGTGTGTGTATATACATATCAGAAAACATTTAGATTTTGCTGTTGCATTGAAGTCTGTTAATATTGAATGAAAGTAGACTGAATTTATCTGTTTCTTCTTATCTATTTGTTCGTTTGTGTGTGTTGATGTTTTATTTTCGCTGTTCATTTCAGTTGTTTGTTTTAATATTTTTAGTTTTCTTCTTGTTTACTATTTTCTAATTGTTGGTTAGCTTATTCAATATTATATTTTTTCATTCATTCATTTTTTTTTTTAATATTGATGTGTTTATTTATTTACATTTTTAATTTATCTATTCGTTTGTTTGTTATCTATCTATTCATTTTTATATATTTATCTATTTCTTTAGTCATTTATTTATCTATCGATTTATGTATGTATGCATGCATTTATGTATGTATATATGTATGTATGTTTGTATACATGTATGTATGTATGTATGTATGTATGTATGTATGTATGTATGTATGCATGTATGCATGTATGTATGTATGTATGTATGTATGTATGTATGTATGTATGTATGTATGTATGTATGTAAGTATCTATATATGCATGCATGTATATATGTATACATTTATGTATGGATTACTATTCTTTTCTATTTTACAATGCGACTTTAGTGAAATATTACTAGTGTTGGTATCTCAATGCATTTCACCCTCCCTTAAGGCCAATGAACACAAACTCGTATCATATCTAGGCTATGTTAGGACTTAAAAGTCACCTGCTAGTCTTTGATTTAATTCTATTGTAATGTATCGTGTTCTATATCATGATGTAGTGCAGTATTTCATTACTGCACTGTATTTTGTTGCATTGTTTTTGTGGTATTGTATTATGTATTGTATTGTATTATATTGCATTGCGTTGTATTGTATTGTATTATGTTGTATTGCATTATATTTCATTGTATTGTATTGTATTGTATTGTATTGTATTGTATTGTATTGTGCTACATTGCGTTGCGTTGCGTTGTACTGTATTGTATTGTATTATAATGTATTATACTGGTATTGTATTGCATTGTATTGTATTGTATTGTATTGTATTGTATTGTATTGTATTGTATTGTATTGTATTGTATTGTATTGTATTGTATTGTATTGTATTGTATTGTATTGTATTGTACTGTGTTATATTGCATTGCATTTTAAAATGCTACGAATAGTTGCAGAAAATTTATGAATAAGATGAAGGTTTACAGACACCTGAGAGACTATTTGATAAAGAATTAACTTTTTTCAAAATAGATCGTTTCCAGGAGCAAGCGCTTCGTTTCAGACCTCCTGAGATTGGAAATATTTTCGAAACAATCAGGGAATTTGATCGAAAGACAACGAGAAAAGAAATATAAGAAAAAAAAAATACATACCCGAGCGAAGCATGCGAGGATTGAAATTAAAAGATTTTTTTTTAACATTTTGAAACTGAGCGAACATAAAGAGTCACGTTAAGTTTGCGTTAATAAGTAACTTATAGAACAGATATGCACCTACTTATAAAGTTCTGAGCTTATTGCATTGTCCCAAGTCTCAGGCAACGTGTTGTAAAAAAAAAATCCAAAAATGTTCGGGCTGTTGCAGAAAAGTTCGTCTTTGTTGACGTTTTTCGACAAGTCTACGTATTGTGAAGCATATAGACTATGTCCATTACTTCTCTCTGTCTGTGTGTGTGTGTGTGTGTGTGTGTGTGTGTGTGTGTGTGTGTGTGTGTGTGTGTGTGTGTGTGTGTGTGTGTGTGTGTGTGTGTGTGTGTGTGTGTTTGTGTTTGTGTGTGCGTGCGTGCGTGCGCGCGCGCGTCTTTACCTAATTGGAGTATACAGGAAAGTAGCAACATTCATGGGGTTCTGTCTCTGTTCTCCAATTGATCCTACCTGCCTTCAAATTCATACGTGGTTTCAATTTGTCCTTTATCTTAATTTCCAAATATCATACTTAGGTTTAGATTGATGTAGTATTTCAGCTTGGGCTATATCATTAGTCTATTCTAACTAGGTTGTATGGAAAAACGTTCATATCTCTAAGACATTTAGTCTTTCTCAATTTGTTCTCGTGATCTTCTAAAGCCTTCTCATCCCTAATAAAGAGATCTCTTCTCAGAAAGTAGTTTATACAAATATCACCTCTTTCTCTTCGATCCTTCAGGGTTGACAGACCCACTACTTTTGGTCTCTCTCCATGTGGTTTATCTGCCAGTCTGGAAACCAGTTTGTATGTAGACTTTGTGTTCTCTTCATCTTGCTGATGTACCTTCACTTTGTGTGGGGACTAGACAATTGACATATGTTTTATATTCTTGTGTGCATGTGTGTATGTTTGTATGTGTGTGTGTATGTTTGTGTGTGTTTGTGTGTGTGATTAACCATGATCTTGGAGAACGTGTTGGACTCGGGGTCGACAGCTATTACCCACGCGGATGAAAGCTCAGAGCTCATATATGACCGATTTATGGGTACTGCTCTGTGTGTGTGTGTGTGTGTGTGTGTGTGTGTGTGTGTGTGTGTGTGTGTGTGTGTGTGTGTGTGTGTGTGTGTGTGTGTGTGTGTGTGTGTGTGTGTGTGTGTGTGTGTGTGTGTGTGTGTGTGTGTGTGTGTGTGTGTGTATCTTTTTGTTATTGTGCCTTTATCTGAGTCTTTATGTTTATTTTTGCCCTGTGGGCTGGCATTTGGTCCCCGGGCCAGACCCAAGACGCCTCTCATTCTCCACCAATGTCTACACAAAT
>NC_134801.1:56506476-56511476 GCF_046742065.1 Oratosquilla oratoria
GTACATATAAGTTACAAAATAAATTACAAATACAACTAAACAGGTAGAACAAAAGATATATAACGAGAGTTATTACTTACTTTCCTTGTAGACGTAAGTAATAACTCTCGTTATATATCTTTTGTTCTACCTGTTTATTTGTATTTGTATTTTTGTAATTTATTTTGTAACTTATATGTACCAACATTTGTATTCATTATTGCAGAAATTTTGTCAATCCTGATGATGTCTCTTTGAAGACGAAAGCTCGAGAATATTAAATGGAAAACTTTGGAGAACTTGTATCAGCTCACCCTACAACTGGAAAAAAGTTGATAAGACAAATAGAAAACATTAAGAAAAAGTTTAACAATTGTCAGAATGCTGTCGTATTTAATTCTACATATATATATATATACATATATATACATACATATATATTTTTGTGTGTGTGTGTGTGTGTGTGTGTGTGTGTGTGTGTGTGTGTGTGTGTGTGTGTGTGTGTGTGTGTGTGTGTGTGTGTGTGTGTGTGTGTGCATATATAAAAACACATAATATATACATACACATATATACACTAACTTATGCATATAAATGTGACACCTCGTTTTGATATTATTATTTTTTCTGAATTCTTGGGTACAGTATCAATCGAAAGCATCGATCGCGGACGCATTTGTATTGCTTAGGTGGAGCGTCGCTGGAGGTGAGAAATCACAGTAATTACGGAGAAGACACATCGACGATTCCATTCCAAGTTACACCCACTCGTATTCCTTTCTTTTTTTGTTTTATTGTTGTGGAAATGCAAACACAGAGCAAATGCATATATATATATATATATATATATATATATACATGTATATATATATACATATATATATACATATATATATGTATATATATATGTATATATAATAAATACATGTATGTATACATATATATATATATATATATATATGCATATATACATGTATATATATATACACATATATATATATATATATATATATATGTATGTATATAATAAATACATATATGTATACACACACATACATATATATATATAAATATATATATATATATGTATATATATGCATATATACATGTATATATACATATATATATATATATATACATATATATATATATATATTGTATACATACATATGTATGTTAATACGAACACGAGTATGTGTTTCCACTTATACAAAGTAGACCATTTGGAAAAAGCAACTAACGAAGCAGAGCGCTTTCATATATTATATCTTCACTGCAAAAGTACTTTTTGCCTTAGAAGTAATTTACGAAAGCGCTGTGATTCGTTAGTTTCTTTTTCCAAGTGGTCTACTTTGCATACATATGTATGTGTATATATACATACACACACACACACACACACACACACACACACACACACACACACACACACATATATAAATATATATATATATATATATATATATATATATATATATATAAACAAAAATTTAGTAGCACATTTGTAAATGACACACAGGAACCCACAGTCGGAGAAAATCAACTTTGAATAAAGATATGTTTCGGCTATCAACTGTAGCCCTCTTCAGGAAAGTACATAGAGTAGAAAACAGAGTGGACATATTTTTGACATGAAGAAATACAGCCGAATTTTCTTGCCCATACCTAATTGACCTTTTATGTTCTGCCAATCTAGTGTTCAGGTCTCTCGCGGTAAGGCTAGGGCCAACCATTTTAAAACTTCCGTCCCCTCAAGTTTTCACCGCTCCTTTAAGGACATTTTAAAAATTCCATTTAATAATACCATCAGTTCTTCTACTAAATTGTTTCCTCATGAACGTCTCACTATTGCCTATCACTATCCTAACATCGTGCGTAAGCAAATTGTGAACGTTCAACAAAAACCGAAGGAAGTTGAGTCACCTGGTGTTTATTGTTTGCCCCTGCAAAGATTGTGTTTTGGTTTTCTTGGGTCAAACCGGGAGAGACCTGAACACTAGATTGGCAGAACATAAAAGGTCAATTAGGTATGGGCAAAGAACTCGGCTGTATTTCTCCATGTCAAAAATAAGAATCATTCTTTCAATTGGGGTAAGGCCAGATTAGTGTCCACGTCCCACTGCGGTTTCAGGAGGAAAATAGTTGAATCAGCATTAATTGAGGAATGCCCTAATATTAATATTTCTAAAGGGCAGTGGACACCTGACATTATTTCACACACGGCAGTTAACAAGCTGGTACAGATATATCAAACCCCCCCTCCTCACCCCCTCCCCATCCCAGTTTGCCCCGCGCCTGAGTGAGGTCATCTGTCCACATCTCTTCCTCTCTGTAACTTATAAGTCCACTCTGTACTCTACTCTATGTACTTTCCTGAAGAGGGCTACAGTTGATAGCCGAAATATATCTTTATTCAAAGTTTATTTTCTCCGACTGTGGGTTCCTGTGTGTCATATATATATATATATATATATATATATATATATATATATATATATATATATATATATATATATATATATATATATATACAGTGTATATATACATGTGTATGCATATATATATATATACATGTATATATATATATATATACATATATATACATATATGTATATATATTTATATATGTATATTATATATATATATTTATACATATATATGTATGTATATTATATATATATATATGTATATATGTATATAAATATATATATATATATATATATATATCTATATATATATACATATATATATATATATATATATATACGGAAGGAGGGTGGGAGTGGATTTTATTCCTTTTTTTTTTTTTTCTTTTTTTGGTGGGGGGTCCCTTCTAAGGGAGAAAGGCTTTAGTATATGTATTATATGTATATATATATATATATATATGTATATATATATATTATAATATACATATATACATATATATACATATACATATACATATATATATATACATACATATATATATATACATATACATATATATATACATATACATATATATATATTTGTACATATACATATATATATATATATATGTGTGTGTGTGTGTATGTGTGTGTGTGTGTGTGTGTGTGTGTGTGTGTGTGTGTGTGTGTGTGTGTGTGTGTGTGTGTGTGTGTGTGTGTGTGTGTGTGTGTGTGTGTGTGTGTGTGTGTGTGTGTGTGTGTGTGTGTGTGTGTGTGTGTGTGTGTGTGTGTGTGTGTGTGTGTGTGTGTGTGTGTGTGTGCGTGCATGCATGTATCTTTACATACACATGAATATATACATGCTTGCATAGATTTTTACATGTATAGGTGGATAGAGAGGTTGACAAATAGATATATAGACAGATAGATGGGTAGATATACAAGTTGTTAGATAAAATGATAGATACATGCACACATACTTGCATGCATATATGCACACATATATACATACATTCATACATACATGCATACATGCACACATACTTGCATGCATACATGCATGCATATGTACATACATACATACATACATACATACATACATATATATACATACATACATTCATACATATATACATACATACATTCATACATTTATACATACATACATACATACATACACGTATACATACATGCATACATACATACATACATACATACATTCATACATATATACATACATTCATACCTATATACATACATACATACATACATACACGTATACATACATACATACATACATACATACATACATACATACATACATACATACATATGGCCCCTATATGCAATATTGTGCATTCCGCTTGATATTGAATACAATAACATAAATATTCTTGTTTTACACAAAACAGAAATAAAAATATTCAAATATTTCGTGGCCAGTGTAGAGAGAGATGAAAGCACGAGGTCAGCAGCCTACACCAGGAGGCGCTGAGTGGCTGCGACCGAAGTGGCTCCCTTTGCTCTGTGTGCTTGTGCTATTGACGCAGGTTACAAGAATCGGAAAGAGGAGTGCGGGATTCGAACCCGCAACTAAACTATACGATATCAGCTTGCTTCAGATTACGCCACTAACGCACTGAAAGTACAAGGCAGGGATCAATTGATGAAAAGATGGATGGAAAGAGTAGAGTAATTGATGTGAATAAAGACGTTTCCCTTTAGTTAAAAGTACTTGTGGTGGAGAGCACAGTGGATGCAGTCCTTTGCTATGAGAGCGAATTGGGAACACTCGGGGGTGTTGATAAGGTGAAGATAAGGATTTATATAAATCAAAGGATAATTCTGAGAAGAAAGCTGAGGATGAGAGATACTGTGCTAGTGTCTGATTCTGTATGGTGTCGAGTTATGGACTTTCAGTGTTGCAAATAGGTAAAAAATAGGGGAAGATTGTAAAGGACAAGAAAGAAGCGTTTACTTGATATATATACTTTTTTATCTATTTATTCATTATTGTCATTTATTCTTTGTAAATGTAATGAATAAAGAAACTTGTGAAGGTAATAACTAAGAATTTCTGTTCTTTCAGGAGTGGTAATTAATTAAGGGGACTTTTGTGTTCTGTTGGCTCTTGCTTGATTTCTAGAAAGAAAAAGTAGGGCAATATCAGAAGCGTACTGGTCCTGCATTCGCTTAGTTGTGGGTTCGAATCCCGCACTCCTCGATTCCCAATAGTGAGTGTTACCTACCCCAACAGTCTGGGAAGTGTATAATAGGCAACTACCGGCCTCGTGGCGTAGGAAAAACATTCGATTAGTTGTGGGTTCGAATCCCGCACTCTTCGATTACCAGCAGCGACTGTTACCTACCACAACAGTCTGGGAAGCGTATAATAGGCAACTACCGGCCTCGTGGCGCAGGATTCCTGCTTTAATGACGAAGGACATACTGAAAGACACACAAATGGAATTCGTTTCAAAATGGAGCTTCTGGCCTAGTGGCTTCTTTTTCTTAAAGAAAAAATCCAAAATTTTTGTATCCTGACGTTTTGACCCCTCCCCATCCTCCCCCCCCCCCCAAAAAAAAAGAAAAGAAAAAAAACGGCCAATC
>NC_134801.1:56521476-56523976 GCF_046742065.1 Oratosquilla oratoria
ACTCTCGCTCAATCCCTCCCACTTCACTCCCTCCACTCCACTACTCTACCTCCCTCCACTCCCAATTTCCTTTCCACTCCCACTTTCCTTTCCACACTCTCCCTTACTCCCTCACCCTCCACTCACCCTTTCCTCCCCCTCCCACTCCTTCCGTCACTCTTTTGCATGTGTGTGGGTCTTTTCATTATATTCATAGTCTCCTCCCTCCCCTCCTCCCTCCTCCCTCCTCCCTCCTCCCTCCTCCCTCCTCCCTCCTCCCTCCTCCCTCCTCCCTCCTCCCTCCTCCTCCATCCTACCCTTTCTCTTCCATGCTCCTCCCTACCTCCTCCCTCCTCCCTTCTCCCTCTTCCCTCCCCCTTCGTTCCTCTTCCCTTCTCCCTCCTCCTTTGTTTCTCCTTCCTCCCTCTTTCCTCTTACCTACTTCCTCTTCTCTTCTCTCCTCCTCTTTCCTCCTTCTTCCTCCCTCCTCCCTCCTCTCTTCTCCTCTATCCCACCCTCTCTCCTCCTCCATTCCACCCTCTCTCCTCCATGCTCCTTCCTACCTCCTCCTTCCTCCCTCCTCCCTTCTCCCTCTTTTCTCCTCCTTCGTTTCTCCTCCCTCCTTCCTCCTCCCTCGTCCTTCCTTCCTCCTCCCTTCTCCCTACTCCCTCTTTCTTCCTCCTTCCTCTCTCTTCCTTCCCCCTCCTCCCTCCTCTCTCCTCCCTCCTCCCTCCTCCCTCCTCCCTCCTCCCTCCTTCCTCCCTCCTCCCTCCTCCCTCCTCCCTCCTCCATTCTCCTTCCTCCTTCCTCCTTCCTCCATCCTCCTTCCTCCATCCTCCCTCCTCCTTCCTCCCTCCTCCCTCCTCCTTCCTCCCTCCTCCTTCCTCCTTCCTCCCTCCTCCTTCCTCCCTCCTCCTTCCTCCTTCCTCCCTCCTCTCTCCAATCTCCTCCTCCATTCCACCCTCTCTCCTCCATGCTCCTCCCTACTTCTTCCCCCTTCCTTCTCCCTCTTCCCTCCTCCTTCATTCCTCCTCCCTTTTCCTTCCTCCTTCCTCCCTCCTCTCTCCAATCTCCTCCTCCATTCCACCCTCTCTCCTCCATGCTCCTCCCTACTTCTTCCCCCCTTCTTTCTCCCTCTTCCCTCCTCCTTCATTCCTCCTCCCTTCTCCCTCCTCCCTCCTCCCGCGTTCCTCCTTCCTCCCTCTTTCATCTTACCTACTCCCTCTTCTCTTCTAACCTCCCCTTCTCTCCTTCCTCTTCCCTTCTCCCTACTGCCTCTTTCTTCTTTCTTTCCTCTTCCTTCCTCCTTCTTCCTTCTTCCTTCCTTCCTCCTCCCTCCTCCCTCCTCCCTCCTCCCTCCTCCCTCCTCCCTCCTCTCTCCTCTCTCCTCCCTCCTCCCTCCCTCCCGTCCCCCATCCCAATCCCTCTCCCCTCCCCATTTTCCTCCTCCCTTCACCATCCCACTCCCACCCTATCCTCCCATCCTCCCTCTTCCCCCTCCCTTCTTTCCCTTTCCTCCTCCTCTTTCCACTCTTCCCTTCCCCCTCCCCTTTACCTCCCCTTCCTCATTACCCCTTCCCCTTCGGCCGACACTCCCCCCTTCCCCGTTTTCACTCAATTCCGAAGGCCCCGGAGACGTAGTGGAACGGAAATGTTATTTGTATTCAGCAAAAGACAAGAGAGATACAACCATTCAATCACGTGATAGTATAATTCTCCATAGTTAAAGTTATAAAAACATAAGAACATAAGAATGAAGGAGACTGCAAGAGACCATAGGGCCTACACCAGGCAGCTACGTATCCATCACCACCTGTCATCCCCATCCATAAAGTTGTCTAGTCGTTTCTTAAAACAACTGATAGTTTCAGCGCTTACTATATGGTTACTAAGTTTATTCCATTCGTCGACCACCCTATTAGTAAACCAATTCTTGACTTAGCTATAACCATTTAAGGTTAACTCTTTTCTACACTGTGATCAACTTAACCGGTTCTGTTTTTGGTTAACGGCAAGAAGATTTAAGTTACAAAGAGGCTAAGATAATCCCTAATTCATTCCTGTTAATTGGTGACTGCCTTTGAATGTATTTTCCTGGCTAGAGACAGAATTTTTTTTTTTTTTATAATGTGTTTCCACGGTCTTTTAGAGATTTAGTTATGGCTGCCGTCTGGTGATTTTATTCAGATATGGGGTCCACATGAAGGTTACCTGCCACTCAGCCTTTGATGTTAACATGTTAATGTTAACAATGACCCTCTCACTTTTGTTAACGAGTAGATTAACATTAATCAATGCTTCTTCAGATTTGACCCTCCTAATTATGTTTCCGATGCCCTCTCGGGCCGATTAATTTTAATGCGGCTAATTAGATATCATTACCACATTAATTTGTCGCTTGTCCATTATCTGTGATTAGAGCAAATGCCACTGAAAATCATCAGAAATGGAAAAAATATACATACTTTTAGTATAATGATGAGGAGAGAAAAGGTCATCTTTATCATAGTGATGTTATGTT
>NC_134801.1:56528976-56538976 GCF_046742065.1 Oratosquilla oratoria
TTTCATACTTAATGATCCTTTTCATCAGAAAGCTTAATCATCTTCGTAGCAATCTTCGTCAAAAGAGAGGTTAATTTTCAACGCTTTAGATTAACTTTATTTTTACTTCAAAATAGAAAACACTTCTGATACTGAAGGTATCATATGAATAAAATCGGCTGGCGGCAGATAATATAAAAGGGAAGGTACCACCCAGTACGGAAGTAACCTAAAGATCAACAAAGGTCTTATGTCATCAATCCGTCAATTTAACCGATAGATGGATAAAAGCAATTTGGTTTTGAAATTCCATTGCACTTTGATTCATTGTTCTTCACGTCTATTAGGCTTAGCATCAATCATTATTATTTTTTCTTTTCCTTTTTTTCCAAAAATGGGTCTCCTATTGTCAACAACGCTCTTCAAGATTAGGCACTTTCCTGGCAGACCCTCCCAGAGGCAAATATGACAAAATACACAAGGGTATACCACCTCTTCTTCTTTCTCTTTCCCTTCCTCTTCCTCTTTTTCTTCCTCTTCCTCTTTTTCTTCCTCTTTTTCTTTTCTCTTCCTCTTCCTCTTCCTCTTTCTCTTCCTCTTTCTCTTTCTCTTCCTTTTTTCTTCCTCTTCCTCTTCTTTTTTCACTTCCTCTTTCTCTTTCTCTTTCTCTTCCTCTTCCTTTTTTTCTTCCACTTCCTCTTCATCTTCCTCTTCCTCTTCCTCTTCCTCTTCCTCTTCCTCTTCCTTTTTCTCTTCCTCTTCCTTTTTCTCTTCCTATTCATCTTCCTTTTCCGCTTCCTCCTCCTCTTCATCTTCATCTGCCTCTTCCTTTTCCTCTTCCTCTTCCTACTCCTCTTCCTCTTCCACTTTCTCTTCCTACTCCTCTTCCTCTTCCATTTTCTCTTCTTTTCTTCTTCCTTTTCCTCATCTTATTCCTCTTCTTCTTACTTTTCCTCCTCATCCTCATCCTATTCCTTTTCTTCCTGCTCCTCCTCTTTCTCTTCCTTTTCCTCCTCTTCCTCCCTATCCTCATCTTTATCTTTTTTCATCCTCTTCCTCTTTATCTTCTTTCTATTCATCATCTTCCTCCTTCTCCTCCTCTTCTTCTTCTCCCACTCCTCTTACTCCTCTTTCTCTTCCCCTTCCTCTTTCTTCATCTTCTCCTCTTCCTCTTTTTCTTCTTTCTCCTTATCTTCCTCATCCTCCTATTCCGCTTCCTCTACCCTTTTCATCTCCGTTCCTCATCCTAATACTCTTCCTCTTCCTCCTCCTCCTCCTCTCCATCCCTCTTCTTCCTCCTAATTTCCTTCTTCGTCCTTCTTCTATTCCTCCTCCTCCTCCTCCTCCTCCTCCACCTCCTCTTACTTCTCCACCTCTTCTTCCTCTTCCTCCTCCTCCTCCTACATCTCCTCCTCCTCTTCTTCCTCGTCCTTCTCTATCTATTCTTCCTCGTCTCCCTCCTTTTCCTCTTACTCTTCCTTTTCCTCTTCCTCATCCTCCTCTCCTCTCCTCATCTTCCTCTTCTTCTTCCTCGTACTTTTCTTTCTATTCTTCCTCCTCTTCCTCCTCTTACTCTTCCTCCTCCTCCTCCTCCTCGCGTAGATCTTGAGTACTTCGATATCATCCTCCTCCTTCTACGAGATCCACCGGGATCCCGTGGGACCTTACCCTCTAGCGACTTCGAGGGATTTGTTCCCGACAGGTAATCAGGTTAGGAACTTTATTGAGTTGTTCTTATCCCCCTTGTGACTCGTCCGTGAATATCAAAGCATCCTATTATGCTTGTTTAATGTTGTTTCGAAACTCGTCTACGAGATTTGTTCCTGTGCTGTGTGTGGGGGGGGGGGTAGACGTCGGGTAGGATTAGCTCCCTCTTCATCCACCTCTAAAGGACTTGGCAACCGGACTTAAGGCCAAGTCTAAGTCCGATTTATTATTTTTTTTTTTCAACTCCAGATTTCTTTCATGAGGAAAGTTGTAAACCCGATACTGCTCTTACTTCGCGTCCTCCTCCTCCTCTATCTCCTCTTCCTCCTCCCTCCTCCTCCTCCTCCTCCTCTTCCTCCTCTTCCTCCTCTTCCTCCTCTTCGTCCTTTTCCTTTTCCACCTCCTTCTCCTCCTTTTCTTCCTCTTCCTTTTCCGCCTTCTCCTTTTCATTCTCCTCCTCCTCCTCCCCCTCCTCCTCCTCCTCCTCCTCCTCCTCCTCCTCCTCTTCCTCTTCCTCTTCCTCGTCCTCCTCCTCCTTCTACTACTACTACAACTACTACTACTACTACTACTGTTGCTAATACTACTATTTCTACTACGATTACAACAACGACTACTACTTTTGATACTAGCAATATTATTATGGTAACAATAGCAGTAGTACGGCTATAGCTATTGCTACTGCTACTGTTGATATCTCTACTGCTACTAATTTTACCCCAACTGCTCGATAACAAAGAAATCCCCCAACGGTCACACAACACAGGAAGCAATCAAAAGCCTCTTTACGAACAGTGCAATGGGAGGACTTGAGGACTGTTGCCAGATAGCGTGGGGCCTTGGTCAGAAAGACTTGAGCATTTTTTTTTTGGTGATTGAAAAAATCACCTGCTGATACCACATAGAGCAGTGTAATCAGTGCTTCCAGTGTGTACAGTATGTTTGTGTTTTATGAAGACTTTTCTTCTCGAAATTTTTGAAAACAAATTTTAATAATTTTTTGAATTTTTGAAAAATTTTGAAAAATTTTATTTTATTTTATTTATTTATTTTTCTTTTTTTTTGGGGGGGGACCATCTTATGAGTGTTCCCCAGAAAGCTCTCAAGGGCACCGTCTATCTATATCTTCAAGATCCTGATCATTTGCCGGGGCCCCATTGACTATAGCGGGACCGGCCGACTATAGTGAGGCTCTTCAAGTTTCGACCTATTCAGGATTCTGAGCATTCTTGAGGAAGCTGATATTCTAGACTGAGGACAAGAAATTTTATAACCATGCTAAGAAGTTTGGTGAGTTTCTTGTAGCTAACTTTATTATTTATCTTCAACTACTGAATCATCACATTAGCCATTTTGATGAAATGGAGTTCTTAGGTGAATAAAATCGTCTGCCGACAGAAAGAATGAAAAATCTAAGGAGCGTTGTCGTAGATAAGGGAGGTCATAGAGATAAATGATGTCAACATTATTTCATGAATAAAATCAACTGACGACATTCCACAAAGCGTCATCGGAGGATTTTTTTATATTGTTTTATTTTATTTTAATTTATTTTGTTTTATCTTATTTTATCTTATTTTATTTTATCTTATCTTATTTTATTTTATTTTATTTTATTTTACTTTATCTTATTTCATTTTATTTTATTTTGTTTTATTTTATTTTATTTTATTTTATTTTATTTTACTTTATCTTATTTCATTTTATTTTATTTTGTTTTATTTTATTTTATTCTATTATTTTATTTTATCTTAGTTTACTTTATTCTGTTTTTTTGTTTTTTTTTTATACTCCGGCTATGATATCTTCATCTTTTGTGATTTTTTTTTAAATCTTACAAGAGAAAACTATTAATATCATGACAAAGAATTTTGCTTAGTAAGGAGCCATTTTTCTCATATTTATGAGACTTTGAGCAACACTATGAATCACCGAAGCTTCATCTTATGAGTACTGAAGCCTCATGAATATGAGATCTGGTCTTTAGGCGCATTTTTTTTTTTTAATCTATATGACTCTTTTGGCTGTATTGTTTAAAGGATATCCGAAGTGATTTTTCACTATATGCACGCACACATAAACAAACACACACGACTCGATGGCACAGTTGGTAGAGTTCCAGGCTGCCACTATAGCGGTCCGGGTTCGAATCCCGCCCATGGCTTGAATCTTTTCAGTATCGCTGAGCTACGAGTCGTTATTCCAACTCTCGTGGGCGGGAAGTTGGGTGTGTGTGTGCGTGTAAGGCCACAGCATTACTCATAGATCGATCATACGAGTTCTGGGCTCTCATCCGGGAGGTTAATAACTGTCGATCACGAGTCCAACACGTGATCCAATACAGTAGTGAATACACACACACACACACACACACACACACACACACACACACACACACACACACACACACACACACACACACACACACACACACACACATTAACACCATGCCCCCATAATTCGAAACAGGGATCTGTCTTTATATTTCGAAGCAAATCTCATTTTGAAGCATTGACGCTGCGTGTTGGTAGGCGAAGAGTGCCCCCATAATTCGTAATATGAGGGATATTGGAGGGTAAGGAGGCGTTGGATAGGTTCAGTGTTTACGCTTGATATATGGATCCTTAATGAAAAGCAAATTTCACTGAACTAAAAATTCCAGGCGTGATTGCTGGTGTATAATGAATGGAGGAGGAGGAGGAGGAGGAAGAAGAGGAAGAAGAGGATAAGCAAAAGGAGGAGGAAGAAGAGGAAGAAGAAGAGGATGAGGAAGAGGAGGAGGAAGAGGAGGAGGAGGAAGAGGAGGAGGAGGAAGAGGAGGAGGAGGAAGAAGAGGAGGAGGAAGAGGAGGAGGAGGAAGAGGAGGAGGAGGAAGAGGAGGAGGAGGAAGAGGAGGAGGAAGAAGAGGAAGAGGAAGAGGAGGAGGACGAGGAGGAAGAGGAGAAGAATGTGAAAGAAGTAGAAGAGGAGGGGGGAGAAGGAGGAAGAGGAGGAGGAGGGACAGGTGGAAAAGGACGAGAAAGCAGAAGAAAGGAGAAAGAGGAGATGGAGAAAGAGAGGAGAAAGACGTGGATTGTGTGTAGGAGGAGGAGGAGGAGGAGGAGGAGGAGAAGGAGGATGTGAAGCAGGAGGATGTAGAGGAGGAGGAGGAAGTGTAAGAGGAGGAGGGGAGAGATGTGGAGGAGGAAAAAGAGAAGATAGAGGAGGAGGAGGAGAATGACGAGGAGAAGGTGGAAGAGATGGACGAGGAAAAGGTGGAGGAGGAGGAGGAAGAGGAGCAGGAAGAGGACGAGGAAGAAAAGGAGCAGGAGGAGGAGGAGGAGGAGGAGGAGGAAGAGGATTAAGATGTGAAGGAGGATATAGAGAGAGGAAGGAAAAGAGGAGGAGGAGGAGGAGGAGGAGGAGGAAGAGGAGTAAGATGTGAAGGAGGAAACAGAGAGGAAGGAGGAAGAGGAGGATTGTGTTATAGATCAGTCGAGTCTTTCATCCCAGCTTTCAAAAATCACTAGCACTTAGCCTAGCTGGGATTGAACATTCATAATGTTGACTTAGGTAAGCTGGGATTTATGCATTACCACGTTTATTCCCAGCTACAGTTTTATCTCGTACAACTTTGTTAAAAGGATAGACCCCATGAGACGCTTAATGACTGGCACTATATGCCAATGGCAATCGATCTGATAGCGATAATGATATAAATATGAAAAAAAAATAATTTCCATTTTTCATCTGGTGATGCGTGTTGTGTGTGTGTGTGTATTCACTTGGTCTTTTTTTTTTTGGATCACGTGTTGGACTCGTGATCGACAGCTATTTCCCTCCTGGAAGAGAGCTCAGAGCTCGTAGGTCCGATCTATGGGTAATGCTATGACCTTGCACACACACACACACACACACACACACACACACACACACAACTCCCCGCCCACGAGAGTCAGAGTAACGACCCGAGGCACAGCGATACCGAAATAATTTCGGCCCTGGGCAGGATTCGAACTGGGTACTGGGAGCACTTCTACTTCCCAGTTCAGCGCTCTACCAACGGTGCCACCGAGTCGTGCGTGTGTGTGTGTGTCTGTGTGTGTGTGTGTGTGTGTGTGTGTGTGTGTGTGTGTGTGTGTGTGTGTGTGTGTGTGTGTGTGTGTGTGTGTGTGTGTGTGTGTGTGTGTGTGTTTTCATGCTCTTATTCATCAACTATTAACCTTGCTAATTGTCACAGGACAACATCAGGTTCGTAATATGCCATTTAATTCATCGGTGCAATTGAACCCAAATGGAACGTTCAGGACATCAACTCAGTCCATTAACCTGTTCATTACGTTCTGGGAAATTTGAAGTTATTATATTCTGTCGCCAGGCGATTTTATTCACTTATGGGTTCGACAGCGTTCAAGATTCCTTTGCAGACTCTCCCGCAGCTGAACAAAACATTTAACAAAACGAAAATGATCAGCGGCATTAACGTAAACACGGTCACTCTTTCCATATTGGTTGGTACGTTTTATTTTATTTTAGTTCTCATCAGGTGATTTGATTAAGCCTATTACGTGTCTTTCTTTGCGTATCTGATGGCGCTTGAATATTTTCTTAGGCTACTGTCAGTTGTTTTTTTTTGTTCACTATTATAATTTTTCTTGACAACCCTTTGGTAGTAAACACACACACACACACACACACACACACACACACACACACACATATATATATATATATATATATATATATGTATATATATATATATATACATATATACATATATATATATATATATATATATATATAAACCACAATACACTCGAATTCTAAGACATCAACATCGAGATACTCGAGGAGACCAACATGCAGAAACTGAAACGTGGTACGGCCAAGGACTCGAACCTGGACTAGCACGTGACAAGTGTTAGTGACTTAGACGATTGCGCTATGTAAGAAGCGTGCTGTCCTTGCATTCATTTAGTTGTGGGCTCGAATCCCGAACCCCTCCACAATTTTCAACACTGTTACCCGCTCTGAACCTCCGGAAACAAAGGGCAAAGTGGAGGGCTTTAGCCGCAGCCACTCAAAGCCTCCTGGTGTAGTCTCCTCATTTTCTATCAGCTATGACCCACAAAGCAAAGCAGCTAGGCTTAGGATAGGTAAAATCACTCCCCCCCCCTTTCACCCCTATTAAGCGCGTTTCTGTTAGTTATCTCCTATTAATCAAAATGGTGCAATGATCATTGCACCTCATTTTTGCTTTCATTAATGCCAGCTCATTACCGGTGGACCCCTCTCATAGAAGAGGTCATCACCCTGAGTGTAAGCATTCGTTTCCAACTCCCTCTGTCACTCGCGAACGTTTTTTCTTGTTCGACATCCTTACCAAGAGTTCTTGAGGCTTCAACCACTCACCCGTTTTCTTTGGTCGAGGTTATCCATAAGGATAGAAACGCTTGTAAACTAGAGTCCATAAGAGTCTTTTTGTTCTTATTTCCAGCACTACCAATGAGTGTGTCTTTTAAGGATATCTACTTACGTCTATTCTCATAACATAGCTATTCCAGTTCAGGTTGCCCTGTTGTATTCTTTCTCCCATTCCTGTCTTTCCAGAGATTCTGTAACTCTTTTCGTCATTTTACTAAAATCGGCGTATAACCCTCAAACACCAAATCTCCACCACTCTGCATGATTTCTTTATCTTGTATTCACCACCCAGCTCTCATTTCCATACATAACAAGAGGCACACAGTAGCTACTGCTTTATACATTCCTCTCATCACTGACATCCCGACATCCTTTCATCTCTTCCTACCGCTCATAGGACACCTAACCTCTCTCCCTCCCTCACTCACTCACTCTGTGACCAATCTCTTGCTCCAGGCTTCCAAGTCTGTGTACATTAGTTCACAGATATCTACCACTGTCTACCTGGTTCTATTCTTGCTGTATAACTAAAGGCATACATTATCTCCTCTATTCTAGGCTACCACTATAACATTAATCTTTAATACATTAACGTTCATATATATATATATATATGTATATATGTATATATATATATATATATATATATATATATATATGTATATCGGAAAATTTTGAAACACTGGACTCAGAGTGACAGAAATTATTACCGACGTTTCGAACCCTGTCCGGGGTTCGTCCTCAGGGTTATACATAGTAAGCAAAAGGATTCAATTATATATTATACCGATGTTCTCTGGGACAGGTCCCATCGGATTGAACAAATTTGAACAAAATCAAAACCTATTACGAATGACAAAAGGAAATTAATTTCAAATTTGTATAAAGCGTCACTCAAATGAAAAGAATTGATAAAAATCAAAAGGGTTCGAAACGTCGGTAATAAATTCTGTTACTCTGAGTCCAGTGTTTCGAAATTTTCCAATAACATGGCTCCTGGACTCCAGCTCTTTACGAACACACACACATATATATATATATATATATATATATATGTATGTATATATATGTATATATATAAATATATATATATATGTATATATATGTATATATATATATACATATATATATATATACATATATATATATGTATATATATATAAATACACACACATATATATATGTATATATATATACATATATACATACATATATATATATATCTTTAAATATATATATATATATACATATATATATATTTATATATATATCACTCATTTATTCCACCACCCACGCTTCCCTCCCCTTATAAGACTTCTGAGAACCTCTTGAAGAAACTTCTTGAGGTACAACCAAAGCGACTTCCACAAGTCCATCAGGATGGTACAGTACATTACTAAGTTGTACTTTAGGTTGTACTTTTGCGGGCTATAACATGTGCTACATTTATTCCTCAAGTTCCCAATTCAAGACCTTTTACCAGTTGTAGATACATATACATATATTTGTAGAAGTTAGGACTAAGTTACTTCTCACTAATCACTAAATCTTCTTCTTTTTTTATATTCAACTATAAACCCAACTTGTACTACAAAATCCCTTTTCTAGATTTCATAACTAGAATTCCGAAGGACCAAATTAGATCATAACAACGACAAGAAGACTCACATAAGACTGAATGCACCTAGCAAATATCCCCTAACAATGCAATTCGGATGTTCTCAGTCGCGAGATTGTCCATGAAGACAGAAGCGCTGGTGAAATACAGTCTGTAATATGAACATTCCTCAGACGCCTCCCAGAACTGCGCTTTCCGGAACTCGCTTCAGCCAAAACTCTTTCGAACAAAAGAAATACTTGTCATGGACGGCTATTTGAACTCTGTCATAAACAAAGACGAGGATTCTTATGAAATGAAATTAAACGGTGTAAAAAAAAAAAAAAAAAAAAAAAAAACAGCGGCTTACTAAACATGACAAGGCCAGCCCTACCATGGGTTTTTCACTTCCAGTGAATGGGAGTGGGATGCTAATTTGGACGTGTGTTGAAACAACTTCGCCAACCGTGTAGTAAATGAATGAAATAAACTTCCTGCAGAGGGAGTGCAACGTAGTACAGTTCGAACTTTTAGAAATTATTTAGATAAAAACCTAAGCAATATGCTGTAATTCTTCCCATTTATCATATTTTATTTTATCTATTAATTTATCATTATTATTTGTTCATTATTATTTCTCTATTTGTTTACCATTTATCATTATTTATTTTTTATCTTATCAAAAAATTTATTATTATGATTTTCATTTATTTATTTATCTATTTATTCATTTATCTATTTATTTAGTTACTTATTTATCTATCTATTTATATATCTATCTATTTATCTATTTATTCATTTATCTATTTATTTATCTATTTTTTCGCATCCGACCTAGTCATGGACCAAAAGATCTCCTGTCTGCGTGCTCTTTCTCTATAATCCATTGCAATCCTTTCTATGTATATATAATATCGGCGATTAAAGACGATAGATGCTCTACCCAGCATATAACGCTGGCGCCCTCAATTATGTTATCGCTATATTCGTTCCGCCGGAAAATCTCCGCATTACGCTATAACGCCTTTGTTGAAATTCCTCTATGGCTTGCGGAGGCGGGGATCGGATTAACGCTACTACTGTGTGGGACGGGAATTGAGGCTTAATGAGTAATTTGCCCAGGGGTAATTATTCCATGGCATAGTATACCGCATCGATAAAGAATTGTGTCAAGCTTTCCTTGCAAGCTCGATACAGTGGGAAAATGTTGTTTTTATTTTATTCAAGTATTTATTTCTTATAAATGGTTGCACACACACACACACACACACACACACACACACACACACACACACACACACACACACACACACA
>NC_134801.1:56551476-56553976 GCF_046742065.1 Oratosquilla oratoria
TTGTTGTTGTTGTTATTGTTGTTGTTGTTGTTGTTGTTGTTGTTGTTGTTGTTGTTGTTGTTGTTGTTGTTGTTGTTGTTGTTGTTGTTGTTGTTGTTGTTGTCGCTATTGTTGTTTTTGTTGCTGCTGTTGTTACTCTTGTTGTTATTGATATTGTTCTTGTTGTTGATATTGTTGTTGTTATTGTTGTTTTTCTTTTTTTCTTGTTATTGTTCTTGTTATTGTTATTGTTCTTGTTCTTGTTCTTGTTCTTGTTCTTGTTCTTGTTTTGTTGACAATCTCGTGCAGCTGCCTTTAGTCTGCTTATGTGTGTCAAAGCGGAGGCTCTTTCTTCCTCTATTCGTCTCGCGGAAGAAGATATCTCTTGCGTAAATATGGTAGTTGAAAGAAGTCCTGAACCTTGAACGTCTTCGACTGCTGTTTGGTCTGGTTCTAAGACTGATGTGAAGATGTTTGATTTTTTTTTTTTTTTTTTTTTTTTTTTTTTTTTTTTTAGTATCCCGATGAATGAAATGTCCTTCTTAGGCAGAAGCTCTGGAATGACCGCGTTAGTTTGATCGTTCCTCAATTTGTACAGTATTCGTGACAAAACATTTGTTGGCCACCAGTCAGACATAAGAGCATGAGAGCATAAAAATGAAGGAGCTGTAAGAGACCATAGGGCCTACACTAGGCAGTTCCATGTCCATTTCCATGTATCATTCCTATCCAAAAAGCTGTCTAGCCTTTTCTTAAAAGCTTTTTTATTGTATGACTTGTATTCATACAATAATAAGAACATAAGGCATGTCAATTTATGTTTAAGTTTTAGTAATAAGTTTACACAAACATAAACTATTACAGTTAATGAACGAATCACGCATTCATTTGAATATGTGTGTGGGGGGGTATGTGTGTATGTGTGTGTGTGTGTGTGTGTGTGTGTGTGTGTGTGTGTGTGTGTGTGTGTGTGTGTGTGTGTGTGTGTGTGTGTGTGTGGTGTGTGTGTGGTGTGTGTGTGGGTGTGTGTGTGTGTGTGTGTGTGTGTGTGTGTGTGTGTGTGTGTGTGTGTGTGTGTGTGTGTGTGTGTGTGTGTGTGTGTGTGTGTGTGTGTGTGTGTGTGTGTGTGTGTGTGTGTGTGTGTGTGTGTGTGTGTGTGTGTGTGTGTGTGTGTGTGTGTCTGCACGCTCTCCTTCTGATCTTCCATCTCCTCTTCCTTCTCTTATCCCTTATTCTCCTCTTTCCTCTTCCACTCCTCTCCTTACTCTTTCACCACCTTTCCTCCTCCTCCTCCTCTTTTCCTCCTCTTCCACCTCCTCTTTTTTTTTCTTCCTTCAACTCCTCCTTCCTCTCCTACTCCCTCTCCCACGCCTACCCTTACTTCTTATCCTTTTCATCCTCTTTTTTCTCCTCTTCCTCCTCCACCTCCTCCTCTTCCTCCACCTCCTCCTCTTCCTCCTCTTCGCGGTAGAACAGCGGCAACACGCCCAGGGCGCCAGAGTCTTAGATTCTTGTGAGCTTTGAACTTTGCTTGCTTGCTTGCTTGCCTACTCACACCCTGGTCGTGAACAATGTAGTAAGTGCTCAAGGGCTAACACACACGCACATGCACGTACTCGTACACATCTATGCACGCACACAGATAGACAGACAGACAGACACACGCACACTATATATACATGAATGTATTATATACCGGTATATATATATACATATATATATATATATATATATTCATATATATTTATATATATATACATATATTTATATATACATATGTATATATATATGCATATATTTATATACATATATATATATATATATATGTATATACATATATACATATAAGTAATTTTGAATAATTCATTCTGGTTACTGCCAGGTTATTTCATTCATTTTCTGCCCACAAGAATAGAAGCGCTGTTAAAGTACATCATATATACAATACCCCTTTCTTATTTTATGGTACTTTTCCTTTCATTATGGATGTCGTCAAACGATTTTATTTATCTCTGTGAGAGCCCCCAGTCACATATATGTGCACAGTTAACACCACTTCAAAGTGCTTCACTGGGTATTTCTCTCTCTCTCTCTCTCTCTCTCTCTCTCTCTCTCTCTCTCTCTCTCTCTCTCTCTCTCTCTCTCTCTCTCTCTCTCTCTCTCTCCCTCTCTCTCTCTCTCTCTCTCTCTCTCTCTCTCTCTCTCTCTCTCTCTCTCTCTCTCTCTCTCTCTCTCTCTCTCTCTCTCTCTCTCTCTCTCTCTCTCTCTCTCTCTCTCTTTCTCTTTCTCTCTCTCTTTGCAATTGAAACAAGCCTTACAATTACGATGCCAATAACTTAACAAGGTCGCAAATTACTCGTAAATTTACGATCCAGAAAGACACACTTCCCTCTGTAGTACTTATGAATGAAAGTATCTGTACATCTTGCTGTTTGTATGCATTGGGCAAAACTTTAGCGTGTTCCACCTGCTCGCACTATATGGGTGATGTGGCACCAGTGTACGTGTGTTCACGTGTAAA
>NC_134801.1:56561476-56568976 GCF_046742065.1 Oratosquilla oratoria
TTCATTCATTCATTTATTCATTCATTCATTCATTCGTTTGTGCCATTATAGGAGAGTTCATTTCCATTCATTCATTCATTCATTCATTCATTCATTCATTCATTCATTCATTCATTCATTCATTCATTTCATTCATTCGTTTGTGCCATTATAGGAGAGTTAATTTCCACTCATTCATTCATTCATTCATTTGTTCGTTCGTTCGTTCGTATGCTCATTCATTCACTCATATGTTAATTCGTTCTTTCGTTCATTCATTCACTCATTCATTCATTCATTCGTTCATTCGTTCGTTCGTTCGTTCGTTAGCTCATTCATTGACTCATACGTTTATTCGTTCTTTCATTCATTCATTCATTCACTCATTCATTCTCTCATTCATCCATTCATTCACTCATTTGTTTATCTACTTTTGTATTAAATGATTAGTTAGTTTATTTCTTTATTCATTATTTGTTTTCAGTTTTCATATCTTATTTATTTATTTACCTATTTCATTCCTTATTCATCTATTTTTCTATTTATTTGTTTGTTTATTTATCTATTTGTTTACCTATTATTCATTTATCTATTCATCTATCTATATTGTTTTGTTTATTACCATGTGCTTGTTGTGTTAGGATATTCTGGGTAAGTGTTGTGTTAGCGTGGTATGCTGTATATCATACCATTATTATTCTACATTGTACTTGTGTGTTGTTTCCCCCTCTTTATAAGATTGTCATATGTTTTGTTGTTTGTTGTTTTATTATTTATTGTGATTATGGGTAATCATTGTGTATATTTGTAATTATATTGGATATCGCAAATGCGACGCACGTCTTTTCGCGCCAATTGTCAGCTTGGCGTCAGTTCGGAGCCAGCTCTCTTTGTATTCACACGCATTAACTGTCAGTGGTATCAGTGATTACAGTGTACTTCCCACTATTTTTCTTTCATTTCTTGTAGTCACCCAGTACAGTGTTATTCATTGGTAACTATCGTAGCTACAAAGCGAAACGATGGACCATTTTGCTACCACTGGAGCACTAATAAACTTAATAAAATCGACTGGCGACAGCGAGACAGAAAACTTGATCATCTCCCACTATGAGGGCAGTGAAATTATATCCTAAGATGAAATAAGATTACATTAAATCAAATTAAATTAAGATAGAATAAATGACATCAAATTATATTAGGTAAGGTAAAATGAAACATAATTAGATAACATTGTGTAAAGTAAAACAGAATAACATAAAATCATTCTTTGCTTTTCGTTAGTTCGACGAAGCTCGATCAGAAGGAGTCTCGTGTGTTTTTATGTGGTTTCCGTTCCTTCTTGGTGGTCTTAATCCAGCGTTTCTCAACCAGGGTTCCCCGGAACCCTAAGGTTCCGCAAAAGGTCCCTAAGGGTTCCGCGAGAACAAGTAAGATAAACTAATGCATTTTTTTTTCATATATGTAATATAATTAAACACGCACGATATATCCTTGGTTAATGTAATAATATGATATAGACATCATCCTATCTAACCTATTATTACGATGAAAATAAAATGAGAAAGATATGGTATATGTTTTTATTGCGCAGGGGTTCCTTGAGACATGCAATTTATTTTAAAGGTTTCGCAAGGGTGAAAAGGTTGAGAAACGCTGCCTTAATCCTTTGTGATACACCAGGAGTCACTGTTATTCTTTCCCGTCTGGTTGTCCCTCTGACTATTCTGTTTACTTCCTCGGTACTGTCCATCTACGTGGCAATGACAAAAATAGATAAATAAAAAAAATAGTAATAATAAATAAATAAATAAATAAATAAATAAATAAATAAATAAATAAATAAGAATAAATAAATAAATAAATAGATAATCAATAAATCAATAAGTGAAAATAAATAAATAAATTTACATTATAAGATATACATTATAAATATACATTATAGATATACATTATAGATATACATTATAAATATACATTATAAATATACATTATAGATATACATTATAAATATACATTATAACTATACAAATAAATATACACGATGGCCTTCTCACCCTGACCTCCGCCAGGCTATTTTATTCACCTCCGCGGCACACTCCACCCCCATCGGTACTGAATGGACTATACATATCCGGAGCCCCCAAGGGATTCCCTCAAGACGGGGACAACCCAATTCGCAATAACACAGTTACTTCCCCTTCCGCGAGAGTAAATGAGAGCCCAGGGACTTGAACCAATAGGAACTTCTCACCTTAGGCATTGCACAAGCTGGCCCATTTATCCTCACACTTGTTTCCGTGATTGCCAAAACGAGATACCCACGCTTCGCTTCTCCCGTCCTCGGCCACCCGCCTTCTCGGGAGAGGAAACCGGCGGCAACAATTTTCGACACGAGAATACTTTTTTTTTTTTTTTTTTTGAAAAGCCATAACGATGGCTAATGATTATCTGGGGGTGACGTCACGCGGGGGAGTCATTACCGGTGCTAATAACCTTCGATTTATGGTTATAGGATACTGCGACAGGAGGAGGGTGAGGTCCGATTTTACTTATGTATTAAATCGCTTCTACCTTCTCGTGGGAGGAACGCCGAACTTGGCGCGTGTCAGACTCGGAGTTGGTTGTAATAATTAAACCCCCTTGCGTACCTTGGAGTACTTTTCCTTTCGCTCTCTCCGGCGCCAGGTGGTTCTGTGCAGGTCATGGGAGGTTACGGAAGCGAAAGTTCTCACAAGGTCAAATCCCAGAAGCTATAGTGATGTTACTATTGGTGTTCTGTGAAGGAAGGCGTATGATGTTTCTAGTGCAGAAAATAGTGTTGATGGGGGTAGTGGTATTGAAGATAATATTGAATGATAGAGATTGGATGGTGTTTTTGTTGTAAGTGGTGGTATTGGTGGTGGTGGTGGTGGTGGTGGTGGTGGTGGTGGTGGTGGTGGTGGTGGTGGTGGTGGTGGTGGTGGTGGTGGTGGTGGTGGTGGTGGTGGTGGTGGTGGTGGTGGTGGTGGTGGTGGTGGTGGTGGTGGTGGTGGTGGCGGCGGCGGCGGCGGCGGCGGCGGCGGCGGTGGTGGTGGTGGTGGTGGTGGTGGTGGTGGTGGTGGTGGTGGTGGTGGTGGTGGTGGTGGTGGTGGTGGTGGTGGTGGTGGTGGAGTTTGTGAAAGTGGTAGTGATGGTTGTGAAGGTGATGATGGTGGTAGTGTTGAATGGTAGAGATAGAATAATGATGTTGTTGTTTGTGGTGGAAGTGGTGGTGGTAGCAATGGTGGTAGTGATGGTGACAGTGGTGGCGATGGTGTTGGTGGTGATAGTTGGGATGTGAATATAGATAACTTCAAATGGAGGAAGTGGTGGAGATAGCGATGATGGTGAAAATGGTGATGGTGGAGATAGAGAGCAGGAGCAGTAACAGTAATAAAGCATTGTGATTCACCAGCGCCTCTATCCTAGTGGGCAATCTCACGGAGGAGCTCATAGTGGTATCATTATTGGTTCAGGGAGCAGAAGGAGGGGAAGGGAGAGAGAGAGAAGGGGAGGGAGAGGGAGAGAGAGAGGGGGGAGAGGGGTAGGGAGAGGTAGGAGGGTGAGTGAATAACTGGTGTGGTGAAGAACTCATTGCATAATTATGGACTTTAATATTTACAGAAAACCTTGATGTATATTGGAATGAATATTACACTCGTGTGTTGAGGAAGAGAGAGTGGAGGGGGAAGAGAGAGGACGAGGAGGAGGAAATGGAGGAGTAAGGAGAAGAGAGAGGAAGAGAGAAGGAGAGGAAGGAGGAGGAAGAGGACGAGGAGGAGGAGGAAGAGGCTATGGAATGAAAAAATAATAATTAAATAAAAGGAAAAATTAGGCAGGTGAGTGGAACAGTGATCGCTCATTACTAGCTAGTTCATTAGAATGCCCGCAATTAAAACTGAATTAATAAGACCATGAAATACTTCATGGTCGAAAAGAAAGAGGTAGGGGGTGGGGCGGAGAGGAGGATGGAGGATAGAGGACGGAGGACGGAGGATGGAGGGAAAAAAGTGGAGGAAGAGAGAGAGAATGAGAGGGAATTATTTAGAAAGAATGTGGAGATGGGGAATAGTGGAGGAAGAGAGAAAATGAGGGATAAAGGAAGAAGAGGAAAGAGAAGAGAGCGAATAAGAGGAGGGGAGGAGGATGGAGGATAGAGGGCGTTATATGTCAATTTATTATTATTTACTATTTACCTGTTTGTTTATTATCTAACTATACCTATGCATTTATTTGTGTATTTTATTTGTTATTTACATTATTATAGCTTTTATTTATTATTTTATTATCATTAGGATTTTTTTCGCATCCGACCTAGATATGGACCAAAAGGTCTTCTGTCGGCATGCTCCGCCTTTGTAATCCTTTGTAATCCTTTGGATGGAGGGAAAAAAGTGGAGGAAGAAAGAGAGTGAGAGGGAATGATTAAGGAAGAAAGAGAAGATGAGAAATAGTCGAGAAAAAGAGATAATGAAGGATTAAGAAAGAAGAGGAAAGAAAAGAGAACGAATAAGAGGAGGAGAGGAGGATGGAGGATGGAGGGAAAAAAGTGGAGGAAGAAAGTGAGAGGGAATGATTAAGAAAGAAAGGGAAGATGAGGAATAGTGGAGGAAGAGAGAGAATGAAGGATTAAGAAAGAAAAGGAAAGAGAAGACAGCGAATAAGGGTGAGGAAGAGGAGGAGGAGGAAGGAGGAGGATAAGAGGAGAAAGAGGAAGAGGGAAAGATTAAGGAAGAACGGGAAGAAAAGGAAGGAAAGGGGAAAGACTGAAGGAGAAAGGAAGACAGGACTGTCAGAAAGAAAAGCGGGAAAAATAAAGTTAGGGAAAGAGAGAGGGAGGGAGGGAGGGAGGGAGTGTGAGAAGTTTGTTTATCATTTAACTATACCTATGTATTTATTTGTGTATTTTATTTGTTATTTACATTGTTATAGTTTTTATTTAATATTTTATTATTATGATTTTTTTCGCATCCGACCTAGATAAGGACCAAAAGGTCTCCTGTCGGCATGCTCCGCCTTTGTAATCCTTTGTAATCCTTTGAGAGAGAGAGGAGGAGTGGGAGGAGATACTGGAAGACGAAAGAAGTAAGGATGAATGAAAAAAAAATTGCTGGAAAATGTGAATGATTGAAAGAAGGAAACAGCGAAAGAAATTAAGAGATTTATTTTTTAGTTGGGAAGACAAAATGAAATAAAAGTGAGGTGGTATGTAGTGATAAATACAGAAAATAGCAAGGTCATAGAATAAAAGAAATATATGACATCCCATACATATTCAGTTAGAAGGACAATATAACGAGAGAATGTGTACATATACGTATTAGTGATTATGACAACAAATAAAAAGATGAAACAGAAAATGATAAACACGATGACGGATACGAAAAGAATGAATGGTTTGCTAAAAGGTGCTTAGGGTCATATAATGAAGAGAATTGCCTGTCGCTTGCTGCAACAAAATTCACAAAAGAAACTAAACGAAACTAGTTTTCCAGTGCTTCTATGAGATTAAGAGATCTTATGGTATTAGGCAAAATAAGCTCTTTAGAAGGAATTAAATGTCGTACAGGTTTGTAGCCGAGAAAAAATTTAAACGAGCACAAAAGTGGGCAATACTATCACAAAGAAGTAAATATATAAATTAATTAATAAATGAATGAATATTCAAATAAATAAAAGAATAAATAAATAAACAAATAGATATATAAATTAATTACTAAATGAATAAGTAAATAAATAGATAAAAGAATAAATAGACAAAAATTTAATAAATAAATTTGTAAGTAAATACACAGATGAATAAATAAGATAAAATAAGATAAAATGAGTTCAAATTAATTGAAATAATATAAAAGAAAATTGAATAAATATTAGATAAAAGATTGAAACTAAAATAAATGAAATGTAATAAAACAAAACAAAATTGAATGAAGTCAAATCAAATCACATTCAAGCAAAAAAAAAAAGAAATAGAAAATAGTTAAATCAAAATAAACTTAGGCAGATTAATGACCGAAGACAGATACAGGCAAGCAATTAGGGAGACCGCAAGTAGGTCATAGACAGGCAAACAAGTCAACAGGAAAACGCAGAGAGAGGCAAACACTTAAGTAGACCTCAAGGTAAACAGACATGCAGACAGGTATGGTCGGTCAAGCTGGCAGATTTTTGAGTAGATTTTGAGAAAGGCAGACAACCCCAGACAAAAAGATAGGCAGAATGGTGTCTGCTTGCCTGGCAGACAGACAAGCAGACACAGTGTGACGAGAGGGCAAACAAACAGAGAGGCAGACAGTGTGCCAAATAAACAGGCAGGCAGACAGGTCAGCAGACAGACCACCAAGTAGACGACAAACAGGCAGACAGACAGACGGACAGATGAGTAGGCAGACAGACAGAGATGTATGCAAACAAACAGGCAGAGAGACAGGCAGACAGACAGGGAGGCAGATAGACAGATAGACAGGCTGGCAGGTAAGTAGACAGACAAGCAGACAGGTGGATAGGCAGACAGAAAGGCAGAGAGGCAGACAGGCAGAGAGGCGGATAGTCAAGCTGGCGGATAGCAACCAGGCAGATAGTCATGCTAGCAGATTGAAGGGAGGCAGACAAACGGGCAGACAAACAGGCAGATAGTCAGGCAGAGAGGACAGTGTGTTGTGGAGAAATACGAGAGAGATAAACAAGGATCCAGAGACTGTCGCCATATTGCTGCCTCGGCTTATTTTTTTTTTTTTTTTTTTTTTTTTTTTTTTTGACTTTCTTCGGAAGGCGTCTCGTGAATAACCGAGGAAACGGCGGCCGTCTTGGGCCGAAGACCTCAGGAATCCACCTCCTGAAGAAGATCTCCCCGATCTCACTTCGATGTCTCTTGCGTCCTCAACTATTGGTCTTCTGTAATCAGCTGGGATGCTGTCGCCTATGGTGAGGAGCCTACGCCAGGAGGCGCTGAATAACTTCGGCCGAAGCCGTCCCCTTTGGGTGAGGACTGTGGGACTCGAATCCATATCTAATCGAATAAGTAACTAGCACGCTTCTATTCCTTATAGATCCAGTTAGATTAAGTCTAGCTATTTAACTCTCATTATTTCTATAAATCTTAGAAATGGGTAGATTAGTGAAAGAAAGTGGGAGGGAGAGGGAGAAGGAGGGAGAAAGAGGGAGTGGGAGGATAAAGGAGTGTTAAAAGGAAGGAGATAGGAGGATGTGGATGAAGGAGGAGGAGGTGGTAGGGAGGAGAGACGAGGAGAAGGAGGATGGAAAGAGGGGACGGTAGTATGTATAATATATTCGTTCTCATACCTAGTGTCCCCTCCTCTTCATCCTCCTCCTCCTCCACCTCTTCCTCATCTTCGTCTCCCTCCTCTTCTTCCTCCTCCTCCACCTCTTCCTCCTCTTCATCTCCCTCCTCTTCTTCCTCCTCCTCCTCCACCTCTTCCTCTTCTTCCTCTCCCTCCTCTTCATTTTCCTCCTCCTTTTCATTTTCCTCCACCTCTTCCT
>NC_134801.1:56573976-56576476 GCF_046742065.1 Oratosquilla oratoria
GGACGCACGGGTCGGGGTTCGAATCCCATGGCAGAGCTTCTAAAGATGTTCAAACTGTCTTTAACATACACAACCAGATATGTGTGTGTGTGTGTGTGTGTGTGTGTGTGTGTGTGTGTGTGTGTGTGTGTGTGTGTGTGTGTGTGTGTGTGTGTGTGTGTGTGTGTGTGTAAATTTGTGTTGGTTTTGTGTGTGTGTTTTTGTATCGTGTGTGTGTTTGTGTGTGTGTGTGTGTGTGTGTGTGTGTGTGTGTGTGTGTGTGTGTGTGTGTGTGTGTGTGTGTGTGTGTGTGTGTGTGTGTGTGTGTGTGTGTGTGTGTGTGTGTGTGTGTGTCTATGTGTGTGTGTGTGTGTTGAGACGTTGTGACATGCTGGATAAGGTGGGTGAGGAAGTAAGGGATTAGGATCCAAAATTATTTATGAGTAGTTGCGCACAAAAGGCTTCTTTAGAGAAATAATGTTTAAAAAAAAAAAAAGCCTTTTGTGCAAAACTTAGAAAAAAATTGGATTTTAATATGTGTATTTCTCACCCACATTTTCCATGTATATACATATATACATATATATATATATATATATATATATATATATATATATATCACAACTGACACCTTATTCGGAAGAAGGAAAGCGTTGAATAAGCGATTCTTTATATTAGTATTTCGATTACTAACTGAAGTTCTCTTCAGTAGTACAAAATGGGAGGAGGATGCTATCTTAAATAACATCCTCTTACAAAGGAAAAGAAACTAAGGAAGTTGTAAATATCACTACCCTCACTCTCTAGGATGAAAGGAGGTCGGGTCAGGGGGAGGGGAAAGATACCTGGTTAACAATTTGTTTTGTAGTGAATAATCCTCATATTATGTCAGGGGTTCATTGACCCTTCGAAATATTCTTACCTGGCAGATAGTCTATTAAAGTAGATTCTACCTTTTTCCTTCTGAATCCACAACCAGATTTACAAATAAGTTCAGATTTGTCCCAGTCCATCCGATGATTTAATCCATTCACGTGTTGGGACGCGGCTGAACTCTCTTGACCATACTTCATCGACCTTTAATGCTCATTCATCCTTGTCCTTAGGTCTCTCTCCGTCTGACCGACGTATGCTAGGTTACAATCTTTACACGGAAGAGAGTAAACCACTTGTGATATAATCTTTCATAAAACTCTGATGAACATTAAAAAAGATTATCGATAGTACTTGGATAGTTATTATTTCAATTTACCTTATCTTTGAGGAATAAATTTGAACAAATAGGTAATTGGGATTTTGTAACATGTTTGGCTTTCTGGAAGGGGGATTGAAAAAGCTGGTTCTGGCTTGGCTGAGGGCTTTATCCAGGAACCACTGAACGTAAGCTAATTTGGTTAATTGGAACTTGATGGAGATTAACCTATGTTCTAAACACTAGGGGCTACAGATCCTAAAGTATCGGATTTTAGATTCCTTTTGATGTGATCTGGGTGATGACTAAAAAGTGAAAGTAACTTCCTGAATTTGTGTTCTTTATAAAAACAGTAAAGGCAAGCTTATTCCCATTCTTCATGATTAAAGTATCTAAAAGAGAATCTTACCATCATTTCCCATTCCTCTTTGAAATTGATATTAGTGGCTAACTGATTTAGTTTATCTAGAAAAATATCAAAGCGACTCAACTCTCATCCCAAAGGGTGAAATGTCATCAACATACCTGAACCAAAACATACATCGGGGTTTTATTGTTGGAAGAAGAATCTCAAAGTATTTCATGTAAAATTGGCCAGAGTAGGAGAAAGGTTAGATCCCATGCTACAGCCAAACTTCTGCCTAAAGAACAAAAAAAAAAAAAAAGAGCGTACAAATACTATGATTTTTGGAAAACCGGAAGGGGAAATTTGTCTTGGAATGTTTGTAGCTTGGTTTCTAGAAAGGACAAAACATCATCAACACAAATGTTTGTAAATAAAGAAACAACATCAAGACTTGATAACCTACGGCCTGAAATATTAATATTCTCGATTTTCTGGATGAAATTTTTCTAAATGTTTTATATATGAATTGGAAAATTAGAGATGATGGGCCTTAATGGGATTACCTTCTTTATGTAACTTAGGGAGGACGTAGAAATAAGGCAACTTGAGATTGAAAACATTGAGTTTGGAGACGTATTCACTAGTGATCTTACGTACTTGCCTATTAAAAGAAGCTGCCATATCGTTTAAGGGTTTTTAGTATTTTTTTCGTAGGTATTGTAATCATTATATATTTCTCTATTCATTTATTATTTATCTTATTAATCACATTATATATTTTCTCTTTATCTATCAGTTTATCCATCATTTATCTATTCATCTATTTGTTTGCTTATTTATTTATTCATCTATTTCGTATTATTTTACCAATTTAATTATCTATCTATTCATTCATTTATTTATTTTATTATTCATTTTCTATTCAAGTATCTATATATTCATTCTTACTACACAGCAAAGGGGGGGGAATTTTGTTCTAATGT
>NC_134801.1:56586476-56588976 GCF_046742065.1 Oratosquilla oratoria
GTCCAAATGTGGATCAGGACCAAATTTGCACCACGACCTAAATGTGGATTACGCTCCACATATGGATTGCGATTCATTCAAATCTTAAAAAAAAAAAAAAAAAATCTCTTGAATAGCGGGGGCGAGGCGTTTCTAGCTTTAAGATCTAAATCATAATAATGTATATACTCGTACCATAGTTCTGACTAACGTTCGTGACCTAGTATTTCTGGTTTGATAACTAAGTTAACTATTCTTGTGAATAACTGCATCACCCTGACTAGCTTTGCGAGTAAAACAGAAATAAGATAAAGCAGAAGAGAGAGAAGAATTTTTTTAAGTATATATATATATATATATATATATATATATATATATATGTATATACATACATATATACATATATATATATGTATATACATACATATATACATATATGTATATACCTATATAAATATATATACATATAGATAGATATATATATATATATATATATATATATACATATATAATATATATATACATATATATATATATATATGTATGTATATACATAATTTGCGTAAATCAGTTTACTTAAGCCAGTTTCAATATCTAATAAGCGCCCTACTGACCTAGCTATACTAGATTAAGCCAACGGCAAGCGTAGTTGACCACAAAAACAGAAGCTCCAGTACACTAAGGGAGGTTAACTAAACCCACAACTCGACCTCTTAACTCTCTCAGAACTGACCTGCGTCAAACGGTTTGCACAAGCCAATTTGACTGTGCATAGGGTCTTAATCTTCATCATGTTGGTTGGCTTAAACTACTTAAGTTAAACTAGTTTAAGCTACTTCAAAAGGAAAGTTCCCGGGATTCCCTCGGTCATCCTTTTGAAAAAGTTAACTTAACTGAGGTGAAGACCTAAACTAGGACTTACAAAATAACTTAAACTGGATTAGCTCTTCACTATCTAGAAATCTGTTCTAAGATGAAAAAAGTATATTAGAAGGATATTTTGGATGTTAATGAATGAAACTGGCTTATGCAAACTGGTTCATTCAGTTGGCCTGAAATGAGAACTGTACTATGCATAGACAAACCTGAAAGTAAATTATCTTTATTTATCTATTTATCTATCTAATTTTTCTTTTTATTTATTTATCTATTAATTTGTTTAATTATTTCATTTTACCTATTTTTTCACTTGTTTGTTGATTCTCTTATTTGTCTATAGATTTATTTTCGTATCTATCTATTTTATTGTTGACGCTCTAATCTATTTATCAATATACCTATACCTTTATTAGTGTACTTATTTATTTTTTTATCTACATGATTATTTGCTTATTCATTACTTTATTTATTCATCTGTTGATTAGCAAAAGCAGATTGAGGCGTAGCCAAAAGATATTCCCCGTATCACCCCTTTCACTGCGTTGGCATACTGTATAGATTTTTTTATGTCAAACACCAGACGATTTACTTCGGGTGACTGGCTGCCCTCGGAAATGGGTCGTTTTGATTCCCCCCCCCCCCCGAAAAGTAAAGAAAAAAAAAAGGAAAATCATCGCAGAAAAATACGTTTTTTAGATAATTTCATATAAAATCTATGTAAATATGTGATATGCACTTAGGTTTGGTAGTCCCTTTGAAAAATAAAAGTGAAATTCGTAATGTAAATTATATAAGAAATATCGCTCATTTACTTTGTATTATGAGATTTAATTCTACAAAAATGGTTTTTGAAGTTTGGAAAATTTTACATTTCTATTCTTGCATGTGCGTGTGTTCATTTGCCTATGTTCATGTGTATATATAGGTTAAAAGTGTATGTATATATATATATATATATATATGTATATGTACAAGTATTATATATTTATATATATATATATATATATATATATATAGACATATATAAATATTTCTTATATTTTTTGCATATATGTATATGCTTTCTTTATATATACTATGTGCATGTATGCATCAATTCAAACATCTAAACCAAGGTACTTAATGACAAATTACTTATTACGACGTTCCGATTTGACCAGGATTTGTCTTCAGGAATATAATGTTAATCTATTCAATAGCTCAGTGAGTAGAACAGTGGTGCTTCTGGGTAGAAAAATTGTAGTTTCCAAGCCCTCTTGACCCAAGTTTCAATGCTCTAGTCATTTAGAATAACTTACACTTTATCAATGTAGCTACTTCCATTGCAACAGCTTGCTTGTGGAAGAGCAGTTAAGTTCACGGCTTCTCCCGAATCCAACTACAAACAAAGATCCAGCTCAACTGAATGTCTGAATGAATCCTACAAAAGACCTCGGATAGAGCGATTATGAAGGATCTTTGTGAGATTCCTCAGCCATGAACGTATTCAGCACAATACAGGATCTCAGGTCAAACCTTTTGATCACGATGGAGCTTTTTTACCTTACCATAGGCATAAAGCACAAAACCCATGTAAACAGATCAACCCTGGTGATTCTTCGATTGCGTTGATGTGTGGAACTGGTGTACTTCACCTCTGATC
>NC_134801.1:56591476-56593976 GCF_046742065.1 Oratosquilla oratoria
AGAATCACAAGCCTGTATTGTATAACCTCATGATAATAGCCGCTTTTTCTTTGCATTAATTTATTTCTTTTATAATTATAAATAATTATATTATATATTCTTTATGACTTATATCCATATCTACAGTTCTACAGTGTACAGTTGACAGCATGTATACGCACAATAATGGTCGGCGTCGTTTCGGTAATTGTAGAAAATTTATTTGTTTACGTCGTAGATTTACGACTTGTCGAGTCATGGGTCGTAAAAGCGTCAACACATCGTAAACGGAAACGTAAACAAACACATATAAATGCTGGCGATTGTACAATTGGGTTCACTTTTAAGTGCTATAGTGTTTTCTACGAAGGTTGGAGAACTATAATTCTTAATTTAAACATTTATGATTATCGTAACACTACGTTGTCGCAAAACGACTCAACCACATCTGAAATTTACGACTTGAAGCCTCTCGCAGCTCTTAAGAAGACATTGAACACTATAACATTCGGAAGTGGCGAGTGGAACTGTGTATATAGTATTTTATAAATATATCCGAAAATATAATTTATGCAATAACCAAATAAAGGGACGGCGTATATCATGAAAAGAGTTAGTCCCTTTAACCCGGAGACGCTATTAAACGATTTCTGTGGCATCGTAGGCTGAGGGACACTGAACTTCTTTCTATGAAGTACCACATTATTTAGATACTCTCCCAGTTGACGCCAAAGGATATCGTCCCGAGGGAAGACCCCTATCGTGAAAAGCCCCTTCGCAAAACACGACCCTATCCACAAGCACCTGACCTAGTTATGATCCAAAAGGCCTTCTGCCTGTATACCCTTCCTTTGTAAATCTTTGTAAGACATTCTGTGACGTCAACCACGGGGGGGAGGAGGGGGAAGTTATATAAGGCGGCACTGCATATAAAGAGTCATAAATACAGGCTTCTCTTTTGTACAAGGAGGTTTTTGTCTGCCTGTGGGGGTCGCCAACTTACCTTGGAGGAGTAGGAGGGGGAGAAGAAAAACGCCCTCAAGTAGTCAGACAGAAGGGAGTCAACAAGAAAGCGTGCAACAAGACTGTAAGACAAAGGGTACAACCGTCAGACGAAGAACGTGGGGTTGGAGGAGGCTTTAGTGGCTGCCCGGGGCTGAAGAAAGGGCTGGAGAGGGGCCTGGAGGGCTGGGGGGGCTGGGGAGGGGGGCTGTGGTGGCGGTGGTAGAGGCGAAGAAGTGGCACAGGCCAGACAGGAGAGCACTACTGAAGAAAGGTTCGAGCTTCCTCCAGAGGGCCGTTTGGTATTTAGGTACATTTGCAGACATATATATCTGACACGGCTGAGCATGGAATGGTGCGTGTATAATCTCCAACTTAACCGCTTTCATAATCTTGGTCATAAACTAACTCCCTAGGGAGGTATAACTTGATTCAAATGTTTACTGGAAGCTCGTGGAAGACTATTATTTTCCTCGTTTTGAACAAGTCCATTTTATATTTTCGTTGATATAATCACTAAGTTTCTATAAATTTCTACTAATGCTAGCTCGGTTAACTAACTCTCTTAAACATTTAACCACATTTAGCTGTTTTTATGTAGTTAACGCCGGATGATTCTATTATTTTCACTTTCTAGGAACAAGATTTAAAAAGATAGTTGCCACATACCACTGACAACTGGAAAGACACCATAGGCTACTCTGTCAGATTCATATGTCCCGCAAATGTACAGTTGCCACCAAAAGCACCGTGACCAAAAGTTTCGATTTCGTTCGAATCTTCAGGGTAAAGATACTTTTTTGGTGGTCGAGTTATTGGCCCACATAGAGAGATTCAAAGGATCATAATAAGGATTAAGGAAGATATGTAGTTTATATTTACAAATACCATCACGGACACCTCAAAACTGACCCATGCCTTTCGTCGTTATTGTATTAATACAGACTAAAATTAGATTAAAAGGGGAACTACTCTACATTGTAGTACTAAAGGATGATAGATCTATTTGCTTGTTGAAACATTGGGACAATTACGAGAAAGGTGGAAGGGGGAAACACGAGTCTTGGTCCGATTATTGAGTGTATTCCTGACCGGTTTCGCTTTACGAACTCTAATGTAAAGCGAAACCGGTCAGGAATAAACTCAATAATCGGATAAAGACCCGTGTTTTCCCCTTTCCACTTTTCTCATCTGTTTGGTTAAATTTGATTCGTGATGGGTCAGGCTGAATATCCGTAACAGTGCATCGTGCCTCAAAGGAATTTACCTCCTTCAATCAAGTGACGCCCATTTAGTGACATCATCACAAAGGCGTAACTTTATTGAAAGTTTAAATCAAAGTCTAAGTGTACTAAGTTTGTTTACATCGTTGACAACGTCATCAACCTTGACATGACGTCATAGATCCCAATCGTGTGACGTCACTTCTTAAGCCCTGACCCCCAATGCGTGAGCGGACTTAGTACATCTAGATTTTGAGTTTGTTTACATGTTCATATCTAGATACAGAGGGATTATA
>NC_134801.1:56606476-56616476 GCF_046742065.1 Oratosquilla oratoria
GTGTGTGTGTGTGTGTGTTTGCGTGTGTGTTTCCATGTGTGTGTGTGTGTGCATGTGTGCATGTATGTTTATCAAATCAGATTTTGTAAAATGGTGCGTTGCAATACATTGCTCTATTGCATCAAAAAGACTTACAAACTGTTATGCTTTGGGTAATACTGACTATACAATACTTGATATCAGACTATAAGTACACCCCTTCCATTATCTTCTTCTCTAACTGCATTTCATGTTTTTCTTATAATCCTCAATTTTGTAAAATATGCAGTTGCTTACACATATATTTGTATTATATTCAAAATTCAATTAGAATAATTAGAGATTTATCACAAGCAATCGGGAGAAAGAATTTAACTTTTTTTTTGTGCCTTTCAAAGGGAAGAATACTTCATAACATAACCTGTATTTGTGATGCTTATCGCCAAGTTACAACAGATGGACCATAAGCCGTTTACGATCACACTGGTGGGAACATTTTGAGACATTACGTCATTTCCTGCAACATTTCCTTCGCTAGCCCGTTCTCGCTAAACCCAAGTCTATTCAACTGAATAAAAACTATCTGCCGTTAGCCAGAATAAAGTCTGTAGAGTCTGTAACCATGGTAAATGGGTTAGTTAAAACCC
The DNA here is from genome assembly GCF_046742065.1 of Oratosquilla oratoria. Classification (NCBI taxonomy): domain Eukaryota; kingdom Metazoa; phylum Arthropoda; class Malacostraca; order Stomatopoda; family Squillidae; genus Oratosquilla; species Oratosquilla oratoria. Next base: position 56,607,103 of record NC_134801.1, read on the forward strand.
CAGTCACATCAAGCTTACGACTTGTTTCCGATCACCTTCGACCGAAACCAAGCGATCGGTCGGCGACACAAAACGTATGCAAGGAATTGTAATAGAAAAAGTTAATGTTGTTGATAAGATGAAAATCTCTGTACTGGGGACTATTCAGTGTGTATTGTAATATATATATATATATATATATATATATATATATATATATATATATATATATATATATATATATATATATATATATATATATATATATCTGTCGATCTATCTATTTATCTTATTACCGACTACCAGCGACTTCCAAAGACTACTTGCAACTGGTCGCCGGTGGTCGGAAATAGGTCATAAGCTTAGTGTGACTGGGGCCCTAAGTTAGAGTTAAAGATTGTCCTCAGGTGATGTCGCTCTTCACATCCAAGTCTTGGTCGGATGAGCTCCTAAGGTCAACGCTAGGAAAGATTTTGTGAATGTCCTTCAGCAAGGAAACTGTTTTAACACTTACGCTAATTTTCTACTTCCAATCAATTTCCTCTATGTATGTTAGAAAATGTTACAGTTGTATTAGAAGAACGCAATAAATACCGTGGTCAGAATAGGATTCTGCAGTTCTTCCCAAGTTAATGGATTTCATATTTTCAATATTTCTTTTATCATAGATCTCCTCCCCGGTTTAAAACACGTTATAGCTACGCTATCATAGTACCACTAGCTCTATTTCTAGATGCAACAAGACTAGTGAAAGTGAAATATCTACAACGAAGAAAAATATTGTCGTAATATGAATATTAAAGTCACCCCACCGAAACACCTGTTGGTGAGTCTCTGAAATTAATCAATTTATTTATTGATTTATTCATATACTATTTTTTCATTCATTCATCTGTTTATTACTTAATTTATTAACTATTTTTTTTATTTATCTATTTATTTTTCATTTTATTTTTTCATTTATCTATTTACATATTTATCTATTCCTTTATTTCTTATCTATTGACTTCATTTATTCATTTTTCCTTATCTATTTTTATTTATTCATTTAAATGCTATTATATTCATTTGTTCATTGACTTATCTTGTAATTTATTCATTTCTTTATTTCTTTATCTGTCCATCTATCTATCTATCTATCGATCTATGTATCTATCTAAATATCCATATTTATTTATTGATTTACTTTTATCATATATTCGTTAGCAAGGATTCATGTTCCTTACGAATTGCTTTTAATGCCTTCTAGATCATTTTTCAGTCTAAAGAGAACCTCTGATACCAAAATATTAGACCCACACTCACACAAATAAACACACACACACACACACACACACACACACACACACACACACACACACACACACACACACACATACACATGACATGATGTCGCAGTGGTAGTATTCTCGGCCGCCACTACGGCGCTCAGGGTTCGAATCCCGCCCAGTGGTGAAATAAGTTCAGTATCGCTGCGCTGCGAGTTGTTACTCCAACTCTCGTGGGTGGGGGTAAGTTCACAGCATTACCCATAAATCGGTCATACTGTACATGAGCTCTGAACTCTCTTCCGAGAAGGAAATAGCTGTCGATCACGAGTCCAACACGTGATCCAAGATAATGGTAAATACACACTCCCACACACACACACTCACACGTCTCACGAAAATTTGGAGCATGGGCCATAAAGATATGGCGTCTTAAATTATTCTAGACAATTCCTAGAATGTCTAGCAACAATCTAGAAACAATGTTTCTAGATTCGTTGCGACCTGGAGGGTCTTGGATGTTTAATAAAATCGCCAAAGGGTTAGCCGAGACAAAATCTAAGTTTAGAATTTAAGATTAATTCTTAACTTAGAATAAATCAGGTTAAATGTGACGTAATATAAGATTTGGTCTGATTTATTGTCAAGTTAACCCTCGTTCGGAATAACCTAAATGACAATTAATTAAGATAAATCAAATCATTTGTTCGGATGATTTTGCTCTGCGGAATTCTCTGGTGTAAACTAAGTTGAAATATATTTCACCTTTGACATGTCGTTGGCAATAACTAGCGCTTCTTTCCGAATAGGCAATAAAGAGGAAGAAATTCAAAGAGGACAGCGGAAGAAAGGAGAAAGAGTAGAAGACGAAGATAATCAATAAATCTTTTTCAATGAGTTTCCAATCATGATGCGTTACTCTGGTCCTTTAGGGGTTCCACTGAAGTTAAAACGAAGTCAATTTAGTAATTGAGTTAGACGATGACGTCACTTGAACTACTTGAAATCATCTTAAGCTATTAAGAATGAGACATACAGTGAACATCGACATAATAAAAGACAAGAAGCTCAATAAATTGTAATTCTAATCTTCCTGGAATGTGCAGCTAAGATTTTGATTAACCTTTTCCATATTCGCTTTTAGTAATATTATAAAATACCATAGTGTTTTCATCCCAGCGTACTGGTCTCGCAATCGCTTAGTTGTTGGTTCGAATCCCGCACTCATGTACGACTCTGCAATGACTGTTTGTTGTATCCCCTAGCTGTCCAATAACATAACAGGGCAAAGGTGACGGCTTCGGCCGCAGCTACTCAGCGCCTTCTGGCGTAGGCTCGTCATCTTATTCTTCTTTTTCATCTCAGCCATATACTGATGTTCACTTAGAATAAAATGTGGATATGATAGGAACTAACAACGTTATTCCTATATATGGTAATACCATTCTCATAGGCAAAAACAACATTATTATTTCTTTCTTTGTTTAATTTGATCTGTTTCACTTTATTTTTTGTATGTATTCGTTACGGTTTTTTCACATGCGAACATATGCAATCATCTGCGGGAAAATACATAGACATTTATACACACACACACACACACACACACACACACACACACACACACACACACACACACACACACACACACACACACACACACACACACATACACAAACACACACACACATACACAAACACACACACACACACACACATGTACACACACACACACACACACACACACACACACACACACACACACACACACACACACACACACACACACACAAACACACACACACACGTACACATACACATACACACACACACATACACACACACACACACACACACACACACACACACACACACACACACACACACACACACACACACACACACACACAAACACACACACACAAATACACATGCAAACTCACTCTCTCTCTCTCTCTCTCTCTCTCTCTCTCTCTCTCTCTCTCTCTCTCTCTCTCTCTCTCTCTCTCTCTCTCTCTCTCTCTCTCTCTCTCTCTTTCTGTGCGCGCGCGCGCGCGCGTGTGTGTGTGTGTGTGTGTGTGTGTGTGTGTGTGTGTGTGTGTGTGTGTGTGTGAGAGAGAGAGAGAGAGAGAGAGAGAGAGAGAGAGAGAGAGTGTACCCCTCTGTCTGTCTGTCTGTTTGCTTCTCATATTTTCTGTGTGTTTTTGTTTTCATTCTATCCTATGTTTATCCCTGTCTTTTCCCTCGTTCCTCCTTTCCCCCTCCATGCACTTCTTTATTTCAATTTTGAATTTTTCCTTTTGGTCTTTCCTTTTTCTTGCTTCCACATTCATTTTTTTTTCTTCTCCCATATGTCGTACTCAGGTTTCCTGCCCCTCCTCCTCCTCCTCCTCCTCCTCCTCCTCCTCCTCCTCCTCCTCCTCCTCCTCCTCCTCCTCCTCCTCCTCCTCCTCCTCCTCCTACTCCTCCTCCCTCTCCCCTCCTCCTTCTCCTCCCTCTCCCCTCCTCCTCCCTCTCCTTTCCTTCTTCTTCTCCTCCTCCTCCTCCTCCTCCTCCTCCCTCTCTCTCCTTCTCCTCCTCCCTCTCCTCCTCCTCCTCCTCCTCCCTCTCCTCCTCCTCCTCCTCCCTCTCCTCCTCCCTCCTCCTCCTCCTCCTCCTCCTCCTCCTCCTCCTCCTCCTCCTCCCTCTCCCCTTCTCCTCCTCCTCCTTCTCTTCATTTCCGTTTTTCTTCTTCTTCTCTTTCTTTTTAGTTTTTCTTTTCCACTCTTCTCTCCTCTTTTCTCTCGTTTTCTCTCTTTTACTTGTCTTTCCAATCATTTATCTCCTCTTCTTACTCTTCCTCTTCTTCCTCCTCCTCTTCCTCCTCCTCCTCCTCTTCATTAGTCTCTTCCTCCTTGTCTTCATCCTCATCCTCCTTCTCATCCTTATACTCATAATCCTTGTCTTCCTCATCCTTCCCCTCTTCCTCCTCATCCTTCCCCCCTTCCTCCTCATCCTTCCCCTCTTCCTCCTCATCCTCATCCTCATCCTAATCCTCTTCATCCTTCTGCTCTTCCTCATCGTCCTCTTCCTATCCCTTTATCCTCCTCACCCTCATTCCTTCCTTTCTTCTATTTCTCCTTCTTTTCTTCCTCCTCCTTCTCTTCCCCTTTCTCCTTTCTTTCTTCCTCTTTCCTATCCTCCTCCCTCCTTCCTCTCTTCCTCTTCCCTATCCTCCTCCCTCTCCCTTCTCTTTCCTTCCTATTCTCCCGCCCCTTTCTCTCTTTCTCCTCCTCCTCCTCCATCTCCTTTCCCTCTTCCTCCTCCTTCCTCTCCTTCCTCCCCTTTCTCTCTTCCTACTCCTCCTCCTTCTCCTTTCCTTCGTCCTCCTCCTTCCTCTCCTATCTCTCTTCATCCTCCTCCTCTGTCTCCTTTCCCTCGTTCTCCTCCTTCCTCTCCTTTTTCTCTTTCTCCTCCTCTCTCCTCCTCCTCCTCTTTCTCCTCCTCCTCCTCCTCCTTTTCCTCGAGAACACAGAACCTCCTAAGGCTAAATGCAATATCTAGCAAACGTCTATCCGTTGCTACCGTTCTCTTCACAGAGACTTCCCCGACCCCCTTTCCCCCCTTTTCCCCCTTCCCCCCCCTTCCCCCCTTCCCCACCGCCACCCTCAGAGACCGGGAGCGGTTCCGGTTTGGGTACAGACCCCCCCTCCCCCCGGCTTTCTCGTGAGACCCGAAAAAGGCCACAAAAGGAGACTTTGCCTTCGGAATAAAGACCGGAGGCTCTCTTTGCGATGAAGATCAGTGTGTGGACCAGCGTCCCCATTTTTTTTTTTTTTTTTTTTTTTTTTTTTTTTTTTTTTTTTTTTTTTTGAGTCGCATAAATCCTAAATCGGTCTTTGGTCTATATTCCCGATTATTTTCTTTTTCTTTTTTCTATTTTCAGTGTACCTATTTACTACCCATAACAACATTTTCGAAAAACTCTATATATCTTCACCAACCAACACCAAAATTACTAAATAAATAAAAAGATAAGTGATCAAAACAATAAAATACTTCATATATGATGAAGATAAAGAATCAAACACGTTACTCGAAGACTGGATCTAATTCATTGAAGATCTTCTTGAAAATTGTAAGTTTCAATTTAAACATGTCTTTTTCATATATATATATATATATATATATATATATATATATATATATATATATACATATATATATATATATATATAAGTACACATGTATATAGTATATATGTATATATATATATATATATATATATATATATATATATATATATATATATATATATACACCGTATGTATGTATGTATGTGTGTATGTAAACTTATATATAAACTCTTCCTCAAAAAAGAAAGGAAATATAATGAAAAATATTTCAGATTGCTCGTACCTAGTATTTGTGTGTATTTGTCTTTCTTTCTTTGAGAAATAAACATAAAATCACGCAAAGGTTTGGCAAATAAATAGTGAAATATATCTTAGACTGTGTACTTGGTAGTTCGTCAATACACATGTATTACTAAAGAAACAGCTGCAAGAGTAGAGGAAAAATAGATTGATATAATAAACAAAATAGATTGATATAACAAACAAAAGAAACAGAGTATATGTTTGTGAACATATTAAATAAACACAACGAAAAACCGGATTTTTTAACACACAAAACTTGAACAATGTACATATGCACACGGAAACATGCAGGTACGCACACATACGCACACACACACACACACACACACACACACACACACACACACACACACACACACACACACACACACACACACACACACACACACACACACACACACACACACACTCGGTGGTGCAATGGTTAGAGTTCCCGGCCACCACTATGCCGGTCTGGGTTCGAATCATGCTCAGGGCTAAAATGATTTCAGTATCACTGCGTTGCGAGTCGTTACTCCAACTCTCGTGGGCGGGCAGTTGTGTGGGTGTGTGAGTGTAACGTCATAGCATAGCATATATGACCTCTCTTTCGGGAGGAAAATAGGTGTCGATCATGAGTCTAGCACGTAATCCAAGACCATGATGAATCTCACACACACACACACACACCCATGGATCGGTGATATATGAGCTCTGAGCTCTCTTCTAGGAGGGTAATAGCTGTTGATCACGAGTCCAACACGTGACCCAAGACAATGGTGAATCACACACACACGCACATACATGCACACACACACAAACGCATATACATGCATACATGTGTGGATATCCTGGACGGTGCCTTCCTGCATCAGGGGGCTGTCGTTATTTTATTCTGGCTAAATCTAGATAATTTTATTCTGTTACATAGAATCCTATTGATAAAGAAGATTTTTATGTGCGTCTTTATGTTTTTTTTCAAATTATCTTGCATTTGGAGATTTTTTTTATGTTTATGTGTCCGAATTTTAGTGATGTAGTGCGATTAAAGAGCAGAAAATAATGAGTCAAAAAGAGCTGAGAGAGCAAAATGGCATCCAAAGCTCTCTCAGAAAGTTTTAGTTTTCATAGAAAAAAAAAAGATGCTTTTGAATTTAACTCCTCTTTGTCCTTGACCTTTTTCTTCTCGAAATTTTGACTTTGAAAATTTTTCCCACCAATTCTCTCTAACTCAAGATTGTTTTATCCAGAGAATGAAAGTTTGCAAACATAGTATGGTAAACATGTTTTTTTTTATGTTTTGTTTTATCTCTGTCACCTTTCTCTGAAAATATATATGAGTATATGTGTGTACATATTTCTGTGCGTGTGTGTGTGTGTGTGTGTGTGTGTGTGTGTGTGTGTGTGTGTGTGTGTGTGTGTGTGTGTGTGTGTGTGTGTGTGTGTGTGTGTGTGTGTGTGTGTGTGTGTGTGTGTGTGTGTGTGTGTGTGTATGTGTGTGCGTATGTATGTATGCCTGTACTCGCGTGAGCATACAATGCACGTCCATGTACGTATATATATCAATGTACATATCCGTGTGTATCTCTATACGCACGTGTGTGTACGTGTGCGTGCGCGTGCGCGTGGGTAACACGATACGTTTGTGCGAATAAAGAAACTCATATTTCGCACACAGGCACCGAAGATGGTGCATTTGCGAAATATTGCAAATCGGCTAAACCTCGGAGCAGCAGAGGAAAATATCGCGAGCAGAATAAATTTCGCGACGAATACGACGGCTTGTAAAGAACGAGCCACGCGGCTTGGAAACCCCCCTCTCCCCCTCTCCCCCTCTCCCCCTCTCCCCTCTCCCCACTCTTCCCCTCTCCCCTCTACCCACTCTCTCCATCTCCACTCTTCCCCTCTCCTCCCTCTATTCCCTCTCTCCCTCTCCCCTCCTCTTCTCCTCTTCTCCTTTCCCCTCTCCCCCTCCCCCTCTCATCTCCTCTTCCCCTCCCCCTCTCCTCTCTCTCCCCCTCTCCCCTCCTATTCCCCTCCTCTTCCCCTTCTTTTCCCTTCCTTTCACCCTCCCCCTCTCCTCCCTCTCCTTCCTCTCCCCTTCTCTCCCCCTCTTCTTCCTCTTACCTCCCCCTCTCCCTCTCTTCCTCCTCCCCCTTTCCTCCCCTCTCCCCCTCTCCTCGCTTTCCTCCATCCTCTTTTCCTCCCAGTTCCGTCTCACCACTCTTTCTCACCTCCCCCCCTCCTCTTCTCCTCCCTATCCTCCTCTCCCCCTCTCCCCCATCTCCCCCTCCCTCCTCTCCCCCTCATCCGTCACTTTTCCCACCTTCCCGGAGGTCGAATTCGAGTAAAGAAAAGAAAAGAAAAGAAAAAAAGGAAGAGAAAGAAAGGAGGAAAAGAGATAGAGAAATGGAGAAAGAAAGAGGGAAAAGAGAGAAAGAAAGAAAGAAAGAAAGAAAGAAAGGAGAGGCGAGCTAGAGAAGAGAGATATCAAATAAAAGAGAGAGAGAAAGAGTGAGAGAGAGAGAGAGAGAGAGAGAGAGAGAGAGAGAGAGAGAGAGAGAGAGAGAGAGAGAGAGAGAGAGAGAAAGAAAGAGAGGGAGGGAAGGAGAAAACAGATAGATGGACAGAAAGCCAGACAGACAAACGGACGGACGGAAAGACAGATATATAGACAGACAGACACACAGACAGACAGACAGACAGGATAACAGACTGAAAAACACGAGGTGAGAAAGGAAGGTAAAGAAAGGAAAAGAGTGGGAAGACGTAAATAGGATAAAGGAAAAGGAATGGAAGGCAAAAAGGAAGAAGGAGATGAAATATCGACACGGGAGAAATGGACACTTCAGATGAGAAACACAAAAAGACAAGAAACTAGAGATAGGAAAGCAAAGGAACAAGAAGAAGAGCATAAGAAAGGAAGGGAAGAAGAGAGACGCAAATAAAAGTGATGGCAGAATATGCGGAAGTAGAAAGAAAAAGCGATAAAGTGGGAGAAAGAGAAAATAGGTCAATCAAGAACGACAAGAAGAAAAAAAGAAAGAAAAGTGTGTACGAAGAAAAAAAAAACGAGAAAATAAATAGCTCAATTAAGAATAATAAGGAAAAAAGGAAAATTATTTACAAAGGAAAATAAAGTATAAAACGAAAGGACAATTAAATGACTTAATTAAGAATGATGATAAAAAAAGGACAAAGATTTTGAAAGCGATCCGTGCCGTGGGAGCTCTTTTTTTTTTTTTTTTTTTGTGCCTCTTTAGCTCTTTCAAGTGAGTGTCTCCGGCAATAACAAAACTCACATTATGGCAACATCTTACTCAAGAAAGACGTCTGATTGGCTGCCGAACTCGATCGGTCACTGCAGCAGCCAACCAGGAGTAGTTATGACGAGTTGGATGTTGCAGTAATGTGAGGTTTATTGGACGATTTGCTGATGCAGATTTTTTTAATCTTACTTTTTTATAATATCGTTTTCTTTCTCATTATCCTTGTGGACGAGGATGTAGCCATTAGGCTGTTGCAAGGGTGGTAGCTTAGTAGGATACTTGACCCCCTACCCTGCCTCTGGCCAGACCTTTCTCAGACCCTGAGACCAATAACCCATTACCCATTATCCGAGACGAGACTCGCCATAAAATAAAAATTCTATTCATAAATTCACATAACCTTCCCATTCTGTCTGAGGGTCTTTTACCAACTGAATGAAATTCTCTGGTAAGAACGAGAA
>NC_134801.1:56621476-56623976 GCF_046742065.1 Oratosquilla oratoria
AGTAGGTAAGACGTGAGATATACATATTAGAAAATCAGTTAGATAACATTACCAAAAAAAAAATTAAATAGAAAATGAAAAAAAAAAAATAGTTTGTGGTACAAGAACAATTAGTTTCAATAACTATATCAATAACAATAATAATAAAGATAATACATTAATGATAATGCAGTATTAGAATATCAGGATGGATATACCAACCCAATATGAAGTATGTTAAGCTGTGTTTTACCAAGCGCAGATAATTTTACATTATATCAAAATAAAAAAGAATAAAGATATTATTAGTTTGTGGTACAAGAACAATTAGTTTCAATAATCATATCAATAACAATAATAATAAATATAATAGATTAACGATAATGCAGTATTAGAATATCAGTATGGATATACCAACCCAATATGAAGTATGTTAAGCTGTGTTTTACCAAGCGCAGATAATTTTACATTATATCTTGATATTAAATGATAACATAGAATAATTTGTTGGGAATGGAGATTGAGTAATCAAAGACCAGAGGAAAAAGAAGAAATCTGTAAGGAATATAGAAGTGTTATGCATCCAATGTACACTCAAACACAAAAGTATCTATACCAAAGAGAGTAATAGAGGAAGGACCATGCATTTTTTGTACTAAACTGATGCATTGCCTGTTCTTTGGTCCTCTCCTGTTTGACCTAGGTAGATACTTTTTTGGTTCGTTGTACATTGATTACTGAGCATTTCTTCCATGCTTGTTCTAGTTGAAGCAATTTTAGTAAAAAATGCAAAAGGAAAGTAGTTTGAGAGAGAGACAGAGAGAGAGAGAGAGAGAGAGAGAGAGAGAGAGAGAGAGAGAGAGAGAGAGAGAGAGAGAGAGGAAGAGAGATCATATCTCCCCCTCAGAAAAAATAAAGTCAGACCTCAATTGTCGTTTAAAGAAAATGTTTAGTTTGTAACATTATACTAATGACCCACTTTCGGAGAAGAATAAGTACAAGTAAAAAGATCCGTATATTTCGATCACTATCTGTGATCCTCTTCTGCAGATGTGATTACAGTGGAGAAAAGCATATATATATATATATATATATATATATATATATATATATATATTATGTGTATATATGTATATATATATATATATATATATATATATATATATATATATACACACAAAAGTAGTGAGGTGGACAGGTTGGGACGGGAACTCAGGTCACGTGTTCGGAGCTAGGTGGACATTGGTGTATTTTGTCCACTGTTAGTGTAGATGGTAGCAGTCTATTTACTTTTGCTTATTCTTCTCCGAAAGTGGGTCATTAGTATAATTTAGTTGATAAGTATATGTTTTGTTCAGTCATTCGAACTATTGAGGTGGAGCCAATTTTTTTTTTTTTTTATCAAATCAGTAGTTGGGGACCAGAAAGTATGTTAATGGGTTCTGAAGGTGGATAGGGGGAGACGACTCCCTCCGACGTATAGGACCACCACGTGGATTCATGAACTCCACTACCTCTTAAGAAACTAGTGATCAAAATCTGTCAATACTGAATTCTTCGTTCTTTGATCATATTTTTTACACGAATTTTTTACTTCAAGGTCATGCGCTAAGGATGACAGAAAATCGCTTCCAGAATTTTTTTTTTTTTTTTTTTTTTTTTTTTAAAGAAGGGGTAGTGTTGGGTGCAGTGAAAGAAGGTCGCTGGAAAGGGTAATGGTACATACGGTGTGGGTGGAAGTGAAGAATTGTTAACTGAACGATGACTGCCAGGCTTATTGACCCTGAAAATCGCATCGCAGAATGAGAAGGTGATAAGGTGAGAAGATGAGAAGATGAGGAGGTGAGAAGGTGAGAAGGTGAGAAGGTGAGAAGATGAGAAGGTGAGAAGGTGAGAAGGTGAGAAGTTGGGAAGGTGAGAAGATGAGAAGGTGAGAAGGTGAGGTGAGATGGTGAGAAGGTGAACAGGTGAAAAGGTGAAAAGGTGAAAAGGTGAGAAGATGAGAAAGTGAGAAAGTGAGAAGGTGAGAAGGTGAGAAGGTGAGAAGGTGAGAAGGCGAGAAGGTGAGAAGGTGAGAAGGTGAGAAGATAAGGTGAGATGGTGAGAAGGTGAGAAGGTGAGTAGGTGAGAAGGTGAGAAGGCGAGAAGGTGAGAAGGTGAGAAGGTGAGAAGATAAGGTGAGATGGTGAGAAGGTGAGAAGGTGAGTAGGTGAGAAGGTGAGAAGGTGAGAGGATGAGAAGGTGAGAAGATGAGAAAGTGTGAAGGTGAGAGGGTGAGAAGTCTCAAGGCCTGGTAGTTCCAGACCTTTTGAGAATCTCCAGCAAAACAACAAACAACAACAAAAACATTAGTAATAAAGATAAAAGATTGTTAGAGTCAACCCCATCAAGGAACACCTATGGGACACTTGTCATGTACAACTTAGAGAGTTCGTGGCTTAGAAAACTAGAAAATTCTAGGAAACTATCGATCATAAGACTAGGATTTCTGGGGTACAAGCTGCTCTAGGAAATTTCCTAG
>NC_134801.1:56628976-56631476 GCF_046742065.1 Oratosquilla oratoria
CACACACACATATATATATATATATATATATATATATGTGTGTGTGTGTGTGTGTGTGTGTGTGTGTGTGTGTGTGTGTGTGTGTGTGTGTGTGTGTGTGTGTGTGTGTGTGTGTGTGTGTGTGTGTGTGTGTGTGTGTGTGTGTGTGTGTGTGTGTGTGTGTGTTTTCACCATGGTCTTTGGATCAAGTGTTGGACTCGTGATCGACAGCTATTTTCCTCTCGGAAGAGAGCTCAGAGCTCGTATGACCGATCTATGGGTAATGCTGTGACCTTACACGCACACACACACCCAACTTCCCGCCTACGAGTTTGAGTAACGACTCGAAGCGCAGCGATACTGAAATTATTTCAGCCCTGGGCAGGATTTGAACCCGGACCACCGTAGTGACAGTCAAGGACTCTACCAACTGCGCCACCGAGTCGTGTGTGTGTATGTGTGTGTGTGTGTGTGTGTGTGTGTGTGTGTGTGTGTGTGTGTGTGTGTGTGTGTGTGTGTGTGTGTGTGTGTGTGTGTGTGTACATATATATACATGTATATATATGCATACATATATAAATATATATGTACCAACCTTCTACTAAGAGTCTAGTCTACATTTATCTACATGTCAACAGCCCTATTCTACTTTTTTCTTTACATTAACTCTCCTTATTCTAACTTTATCTAGACACTCTATCTAATTAATAACCTACGTTATGAAACCACGTGATCTTTTGAACTGGAGGTTCTGCCGTTACGAGGCACTCGAAGAAGAATTCTTGTCCCTCGGCAAGGTTCACCTCTGGATGACCGTACTTCAGCTCCACCATAGGTTTGTCTACGTGAGACACAAATCTTTCAGTTTACATTTCCTCCAGAAACTCTCAAAAATTAGGTTTCAGAGGTAGGAAGAGAAAAGAGGTTTAAGTTTTTAAAGTATTTTTGTGTGTTTTTTTTTTCTTTCTTTTGCAATGCGTCTTTGGGTTATTAAGCATTTTATCAGAGAACTTTAGGAGAAGGTTGGAAGGTTGAGGGACTTACAGAGGATGTCCAGCTGCAAACGGTCCTCGATAGGATTTGCCTCAATGGTTGGGTTATGCGCTCTGCAAACCAACTCCTGACCTCTGTTGGCGGCTGTTGGAGTGAACTCAAGAGTGCTGTGTGTCTCGTTGCCTCCGTTCGTATCCTGAAGAAACAAACCACGAGTAGTGATTGAAGTCCACCAAAGTGCACTGGCGACTTAATATATTAAATGGACTATAGTTGCGTTATATATAAAAAGGACTATAGCAACTTAAAAAAGAAATTAATTTCTATGGTGCCTTGAAAAGGGGAGTATTTCTGTAAGATAAAAAAAAATTAGACAAGTTCTTTAATACTTACAAAAGAAAAAACCAGGTGAGAAAAAAAATAGAAGAATTATGTAGTGCCTAAAAAGATAAAAAGAAAGAAGCCCTTTGGTGCCTAAAAAAAAAAAAAAAAAAACCTAAAAAAAAAAAAAAAAAAAAAAAAAAAAAAAAAAAAAAAAAAAAAAAAAAAAAAAAAAAAAAAAAAAAAAAAAAAAAAAAAAAAAAAAAAAAAAAAAAAAAAAAAAAAAAAAAAAAAAAATGGGCGAAGACTTCTTACCACAGAGGTCGCGCCTTCCAGCTCCGTGCCTTCCAGCCACCACGTAATCTCTGCGGCCGGGCGCGCACCGACGCTTCTGCAGGTGAGCTCGTACATCTTCCCGGCCGATAACTTGGCCCTCGAGCTCAGGATGTCGACCGACAGGGGCGGAACTGGAAGGAAGAGGTCGAGGAGAAGGTCTCGGTGTGTCTTCAGGATCGTTTGATCTTGACATTGCTACTTTTGTGGTTCTCTCTCGCTCTCACAGTAATTTCCGCTCCAACTCTCACCACCCTCGCTCTCACTCTTACTCTTACTCTCGCACTTTCAATCCTATCCCCGTTCGGCTATTCTTTTTGCACTTACTCTTCCCCTTGTTCCGCTCTCTCTCTCTCTCTCTCTCTCTCTCTCTCTCTCTCTCTCTCTCTCTCTCTCTCTCTCTCTCTCTCTCTCTATCTATCTATCTATCTATATATATATATATATATATATACATACACACACACACACACACACACACACATATATATATACATATATATATGTATATACATATATATATATACATACTGTATATATATATATGTGTGTGCGTATATATACTGTATATATAAACAAATATATACATATATATATATATATACATATATATATGTATATATATATATATATATATATATATATATGTATGTATGTATACAGATAACACAAAATAAAATGAACACAATATGCAACAATGAAAATAGAAAAACTTACAATGCATATCGATCCGTACACTGGTGGACGCAGGCGACGTGACGAGGTTGTTGGAGGCGCTGCACTGGAAGACGTCGTTGAGGTTCTCCCTCCGGAGGGGCGAAAGCTTCACGAGGTTGCGGACTTCCGAGTCCGTTGTCAACTCCACTTCGTCGTC
>NC_134801.1:56636476-56646476 GCF_046742065.1 Oratosquilla oratoria
TTCCTTGACCTCCCCTTCCCCATACTCTTCCCCTTCCTTTGACTTTTCCTTGTCTCCTCTATCTTCTTCCCTCGTAGCTTCTGATCTCACCCATAGCTTCCCTTCCCCCTCTTCCCTTACCCCTCCTCCTCCTCCTCCTCCCTTCTCTTTCCCCTCTTCATCTACTCCTCCTCCTCCCACTTTCTCCATCCTACCTCACCTCTGTTCCCACTCGCCAGTCCTCCCATTTTCCCCTCTCATTTCCCCTTTCCCGCTCCTCCTCTCCCCTCACTCTCACCCTTATCCCTTTTCCTCTCCCAACCTCTCCCTCTTTCTCTCTCTTTCCCCTCTCCCCTCTTCCTCTCTCCCCTCTTCCTCTCCTACGCCTTATACTTCCCCTCTCTCCCATCCCCTCTCCCTACACCTCCTCGCTTCTCCTCTCCCACATTCCCTCTTCCCGGTCCCCCTCAGCTACATTTCCCCTCCCCCTCCCCCTCCCCCTTTCGCTTTCCCTCAACTACATTTCCCATCCCCTCCCCTCTCCCGCTTCCCTTCAACTACATTTCCCCTTCTCCTCCCCCTCCCCCTCCCCCTCCCGTTTCCTCTCAACTACATTTCCCCTCCCCTCCACCCCTCCCGCTTTCTCTCAGCCATATTCCCCCTCCCCTCCCCTCCCCTCCCTTTCCCCTTCCCCCTCCCCCTCCCCTCTCACCTACATTTCACCTCCCCCTCCCTCTCAGCTACATTTTCCCTCTCACTCCCCCCTCCCCTCAGACACATTCCCCCCTCCCCCTCCCATTCCCACCCCTCCTCCCCCTTCCCCTCCCTTTTCCTTCAGCCACATTTCCCCCTCTCCCTCCCACTACCCCTCCCCCTACCCCTACCCCTACCCCTCCCCCTTCCACTCCCACTCGTCCCCCTCCTCCTTCCCCTCCCACTCCCACTCCCCTCCTCCCTCCCCTCCCACTCCCCCTATAACCTCCCCACACTCCCACCCCAACTCCCCGGTCCAGACCGCAATCCCTGCTTCCCTCAATCCCAACTCTGGTTCCTGGTGGTGTCTTCCTCCGGTAAGCCTCTCAGTGCATTAAAACTTCGTCAATCTTCCCTCTCTCTCTCTCCTCTCTTCTCTTTTCCTCTCCTTTACTCCTCTCTCCTGCCATCCTTCCTCCCCTCGGATATCTGTTCAAGAACACAGACTACTTCCCTAGTTTCAGAATCATAATATATATATATATATATATATATAATATATGATATATATGTATGTATATATATATATATCATATATATATGCATATACATATATATATATGTATATATATATATATATATATTTATATATATATATATATATATATATATATATATACACATTCATGCGAGTCTGTCTATAGATATGTATTTCCATATATGTATACACATATCTGTATAGAAACGGATATGTATACACATATAACTGTAGAGAAACATGTATTATACACATGCATCTACAAATGCATCCAAGATGAAAAAATAAATAAATTACAACCAAGGACAGGAAAGATTTTTCTTTCTTCGGGGGGGGGGGAAGGGGGTAAGGCAGTTTGATTATTCTGAAAACTTAATCCAACTTCCTCTTTCAGGATGCTTCTTGGTGTCCTTCGGTGTTTACATCAAAGTCCTTTTTATTTTTGTTTCTTTCGATTTTATTCATTACCGGAAGTTCTTCAACGCGTTGACATGTATTTTCTCCGGCTCTATGTTTGCACGAATACATCTATAATTGTGTCAGTGTATGTATGTATATGTGTGTATGTGTGCATGTATTAATGTACGTATACACGTAATTATGTATGTATATATGTATGTATGTATATATGTATGCATGTATGTATGTATGTATGTATGTATGTATGTATGTATGTATGTATGTATGTATGTATGTATGTATGTATGTATGTATGTATGTATGTATGTATGTATGTATGTATGTATGTATGTATGTATGAATTTATGTACGTACATATGTATGCATGTATGTATGTTTGTATGTATGTATGTTTGTATGTATGTATGTTTGTATGTATGTATGTACGTATGTATGTATGTATGTATGTATGTATGCATGTATGTATGTATGTATGTATGTATGTATGTATGTATGTATGTATGTATGTATGTATGTATGTATGTATGTAAGCATGTATGTATGTATGTATGTATGTATGTATGTATGTATGTATGTATGTATGTATGTATGTATGTATGTATGTATGCATGTATGTATGTATAGATGTATGTATGAATGAATGCATGTATAGATGTATTCATGTATGTATGTATGAATGTATGCATATATGTACGTACGTATGTATGTATGTGTTTATGTATGTATGTATGTATGTATGTATGTATGTATGTATGTATGTATGTATGTATGTATGTATGTATGTATGTATGTATGTATGTATGTATGTATGTATATGTGCATGCATTGTGAATATATGTATACAAAATATATATATATATATATATATATATATATATATATATATATATATATATATATCTGTGGGTGTGTGTGTGTGTGTGTGTGTGTGTGTGTGTGTGTGTGTGTGTGTGTGTGTGTGTGTGTGTGTGTGTGTGTGTGTGTGTGTGTGTGTGTGTGCAAAATAACCACAGGAGAATGAAAATTTGAGACGGTAAGCACTTTCCTATGTTAAATCTTCAGACTCAATTAAAGAGATACAGAGTTGTGTTTAAATATAAGTATCAGGTAGCAACCGCAGGGGGGGGAGGAGGGAGACAATACAATGCGAAGGGGTGACCTTATCCCTATCGACTTGACCAACACAAATGGTCCAGTCTGGCGGAAACATCTTGGTCACCATTTGAGTTACCAATTTGTCATATTTAAAATGTCAATAGCTTAAGCATATATTTTGATCAAAAGTCCCTGATATTAAGAAAGATGCTATTACATTTCTTTCATCTAGCTTCTTTCTTTTAGCTAAAATTGTTGCCTTGGGCTAATCAATGTGATGGTTGTATAATGCTTTGTGTTGAAATAACGCATTATTTTCCTGGGCAGATCTCACACTATATTTATATTGGGAAATTCTTGTTTCCAAGTTTTTCCGGTTTGTCCAATATAAAATTTGTTAGTCTTGGCATGGAATCTTATAAACAACACCGTTGTTATTAGGCGGGCTGATCTTGATTAAAGTTTTCTTAATGGTGTGGTCATATTTAAAAGCTATTTTGATATCCAATTTCTTGAGTGAGTTGACAATACTAAGAAAGCTTTCATGAAAAGGAAGAACAAGTCTGTTAAGTTGTTTAAAGTTTTCTTGTTCTTGATTGTGTTCTTTGTAAAAATGTTTCTTGGCAATATTGTGACATTGATTAAGAATATGAGTGGGATATATCAATTTTTCTCCAATATTCCGGATAGTTTAAATTTCGTCATCAATAAATTCAGGATCTGAAATCCTGTAAGCTCTCAAGTACATGGAAATAAAAACTGATCTTTTTACATTGATATGGTGATTAGAATAAAAATGAACATAGGCGAGAGTGTTGATAGGTTTTCAGAATACCATTATCTCTAACTGTTTCAACATCCACAAATGGCAAGTTAATGGAGGGTGCCAGTGAATTTAGATTAATAAGGAAATCATCAATAGATAAGTTATTAGGCCAGAAACACAAAACAACATCTACATATCTGAACCAAATATTTTTTTCATCTTCAATAGTTAGTAATAAATATTTTTCAAAATATTCCATCCCGAAGGTCTGTGTGTAATAAATCCCGTCAAATACAAAAGATGAAAACACTTATTATGAACTAAGAAAATTACTTAAAGTTAGAGAAGATTTAATTAAATATTTTTAGACACAAGAGGCTCGAGTCCTTGTGGTGGAGCTAATTTCCATTTGTCACAATGACACACAACTTGTCGGATGGCTCGCCATAATAAAGACTCGGTGAAATTAGAATAGATAGTTAGCTAAGCCTAGTGCCCTCGGAGAACCACCAGGCCGTAACCCAGGTCGTTCCTTTTGTAGGGTCTGGTACGACTCTATGGCTATCGTCTCTACATAATAACCAATCGCTAAAGCAGAGGCTTGAGTCCTTGCGGTGGAGCTAACCCCCCCCCATATATATATATATATATATATATATATATATATATTTATATATATATATATATTATATATATATATATATATATATATATAATATATATATATATATCATGTATATTTATGTATATATATAAATATATGCATATTTATATATATATATATACGTATATATATATATATATATATATAAGTATGTGTGTCTGTGTGTATGTGTGTCTGTGTGTGTGTGTGTGTGTGTGTGTGTGTGTGTGTGTGTGTGTGTGTGTGTGTGTGTGTGTGTGTATGTGTGTGTGTGTGTGTGTGTGTGTGTGTGTGTGTGTGTGTGTGTGTGTGTGTGTGTGTGTGTGTGTGTGTGTATTCACTTGGTCTTTGGATCACGTGTTGGACTCGTGATCGACAGCTATTTCCCTCCTGGAAGAGAGCTCAGAGCTCGTAGGTCCGATCTATGGGTAATGCTATGACCTTGCACACACACACACCCCCAACTCCCCGCCCATGAGAGTTGGAGTAACACCCCTCAGCGCTGCGATACTGATATATGTGTGTGTGTATGCATGTATTTGTGTATGTGTGTGTGTATGCATGTGTGTATGCATGTATGTGTGTGTGTATGCATGTATTTACACATACAAACGTATTACAAGGCAATAACAACGTTGCTGATATCAGTGTCAGCTTCCAAACGTTCAGGACCGCAGACGTTGACGAACGTTGAAGTTGACGTTGATGTCTTGTCTCGTCATTCACGCGTCCTTCATCCCTTCACTTCGGTGACGGAATCTATTCACTCTATTCTATTTAATAACTAGAGATTATATTAATTTAAAGGAAGTCAGCGAACATAATAATAAAGGGATCTCGGTCCACCGGTATACCTTCATACTAGAGGTCGCTCTTTAAATTGAATAAATCGTTTCTTATTATTTTGAATGTTAGGCTTCCGGGCCGTCGCCATGTTGAAACGATGAAAGGGTGTTGCAGAATAACGATATTATTATCAATAAAGGGCAGTGGGCAAGATGCAGGGATGACCTGTCATCCAGGAGGAGCCAAGATAAGAAGGAGGGATCGGGGTGGATTGGAGTGGAGTACATGGGGATGGAATGGGTGGGAGTGGTTTTTATGTCATTGTTTTTTTGGCTACCTGCCTTGTAAAGGGGAAAGAGCTTTTGGTATGTGTATGTATGCTTTATACATATATGTATATATATATGTATATATATATATATATATATATATATATATATGTATGTATATATATATATATATATATATATATATATATATATATATATATATATGAGAGAAATACGCTAATGGCAGCGACATCAAACCGATAAGTTTTATGACAGTTGCATGCAGGGTTCGAACCCGCTATACTTGGCTATCCGTAAATTACCTGTACGGAGCCCTAGACCACTACACCACAGAGGCTATAAAATCCTTGAAACCTGGAATCGAACTGATTCCCGAGGGAAGGAAGATCACTTATTACGGCGATCCGAATTCCTGTTTTACTCAAGGACCAGCCCACCAGTGGTATGGGGTAAGGACCAGGACGAACCCCTTTCACGCTTATCGCCATTGTAACTATGAGATAAAAATTATCGGTTTGATGTCGCTGCCATTAGCGTATTTCTCTCATAGTTACAATGGCGATAAGCGTGAAAAGGGTTCGTCCTGGTCCTTCCCCCATACCACTGGTGGGCTGGTCCTTGAGTAAAACAGGAATTCGGATTGCCGTAATAAGTGCTCTTCCTTCCCTCGGGAATCAGTTCGATTCCAGGTTTCAAGAATTTTATAGCCTCTGTGGTGTAGTGGTCTAGGGCACCGTATAGGTAATTTACGGATAGCCGAGTATAGCGGGTTCGAACCCTGCATGCAACTGTCATAAAAATTATCGATATATATACATATACATATGCATATATAATATATATTTGTACATATATGTATATATATTTATATATTTATATATATATATATATATATATATATATATATATATATATATATATATCAATATGATATGGTTTAACGTCACAAACTCACCCCTATTGGGGTGACACAGCACATCCACAGCAAGGCCGCTTCATTAAATCGGCGACCCCCCTCTCCGTCCCCCCATGCATAAAAGGAGAAGACGGGGAGAAATCCCTTCGGGCTGCGTCAAATTTTGCTCACACATACTACCTCACCGCCCATTCCACCTCATGTATCACAACATTCTCCATTCACCCCTGTCTTCTGTCCTCTCCCGTCCTTCCTCAGCAGACATTCCTCTCTTTCCCCAAAGCCCCCCTCACCCCATCCATCCACCTCATCCTAGGACGTCTCCTCATGTTCACTCCCTCCACATCTGCCTTCCATACCTCTTTTACTAGTCTTTCTTTACTCATTCTTTCCATGTGTCCAAACCATCCTAATACTCTTTCATCAACCCTATCTCCCAACTCCCTTTCCACCCCCATTCTTCACCACACCTCCTCATTTATCACTCTATCTAGCCTAGTAACCCCCATCATACTTCTCAGACACCTCATCTCAAACACATTCAAACTCCTTCTCTCTTCTTCTCTTATGTTCCATGTTTCTGCCCCATACAGTGCTGTTGGCACAATCACTCCTTCATACAGTCTCCTCTTAGCATCCATTCCCAAATGTCTATTCCTCATTACACTCTTCAGTCCACCAAGGCATTTACTCGCTTCTCTCAATCTACATTCTACCTCCACCTTCACTCCACCTTTTCCTGCCACATTTGCACCCAAGTATCTAAAACTATCCACTTCCTCCAGTCGCTCTCCCTTAATGCTTACTTCCAGTCTACTGCCACTTTAACCCCTTGTACATCTCATCACCTTACTTTTACCCACATTTATATTTAGCTTTCTTCTATCACATACTCTTCCAAACTCTGTCACCAACTTCCTCAGTCCCTCCTCCGATCCTGCCACAGGCGCAGTGTCGTCAGCAAACAATAGCTGGCTCACCTCTCACTTTTCTCCATTTTCTTTAACCATCTCCAATCCCTGATCCACTACCCTTGTATTTACCTCTCGCACTACCCCATCCATGTATAAGTTGAACAGCCAGGGCGACATAACGCATCCTTGACCAAGTCCCACCTTTACCTCGAACCACTCACTCTCTCCATTTCTAATCCTGACACAGCTCTACTACTCTCATAAAAACTCTTGACAGCTCCTAGAAGCTTTCCTCCTATTCCATATATCTGCATAACCTCTCACAGTGCCTTTCTGTCTACCCTATCGTAAGCCTTTTCCAGATCCATAAAGGCCCAAAAAACATCATTCCCCTTTCCTATAGCTTTCTCACATATTTGTCTTACCACAAAGATCTGATCTACACAACCTCTACCCGTCCTAAATCCACACTGTTCCTCACCAATTACTCCCTCTGTTCCTCTCCTAATCCTCTCAATCAAGATCCTCCCATAAGCCTTCCCAACTACACTTAACAAGCTAATCCCTCTGAAACTACTACATTCACACTTGTCCCCTTTTTCCTTGTAAAGTGTAATTATACAGGCACTCCTCCAGTCCTCCGGCACTCTACCCTCTCTCCAGCAAACATTAAATAACCTCACCAGCCAGTCCACCATCACTGTACCTCCTTTCTTTAGACATTCTGCATGGCATCCATCCAGACCAGGTGCCTTACCTGCTTTCATCATCTTAACAACTGCCTTCACTTCATCCTTCCTTATTTCTCCTCCATTTTCCTCACTCATCACTCTCATTTTCTTTGCATTTCCCATTGCAACTATCTTTCCCTCCCTATCCCTCTTCACATTTAGCAACTCCCTAAAATATTCTGCCCATCTTCCCCTTGCTGCCTTCTCTAACATTATCATCTCTCCATCTGCACCTTTTACCTTTTCTTCTCTACTTGATTCGCCTCCTCTTTCTCTCTTAATTTCTTTCCAAAACATCTTTTTATTACTTTCAAAATTATTTCGACTACTATCTCTAGTCCTCTGCTGCTGAAGAGGACTACAGATAATAGTCGAAATATACAGTTTCCCTGTATTTTCCGTTATCATTTCTCCGATAGTGTGTTTATAGTGAACTTTTACAAATGTGTTATAACATACCAATTTCCAATATATATACATATATATATATACATATATATATATATATGTATATATATAGAGAGAGATATATAGATAGATAGATGAATAGATAGACAGACAGATAGATAGATAGATAGATATATTGATATGTACTTTTTTCGTAAGAATATTATATATTACGAAAGGAAAATGCAGGAATACTCTCTGAATTATGACAAATATACGTATGCAAACAGATACACATACATTCACACACATACACACACACACACACACACACACATATATATATATATATATATATATATATATATATATATATATATATACATACATACAGGCTTACTCACCTGGATATACATACATTTTTACATTTATACATGTACGGTATACATATATACATGTTTGTATATAAACATATATATATCTATACATTTCTCAATAAACATATACATACACATTTTACTAGATAATAAAAAGCTTTCGCAGCAAAAGGTTGGAAACTTTTCGCTCTATTTTCCATTAACACCTTTAAAGTAAGTAATATATTCGGTCTAGTCTCTAGCGCGACGTACCTAGCAGGCTGACCTACCAGGCCGACCCAGCAGGCTAGCAGTTTCCTCACCATACAACTAAGCAGTTCAGATTCCAAGCAGATAGGTCAAAAGCATGAAGGCCAGAGGGTTGGTAGGTTAGCAAGCAAGTAGGCAAGCAGTTTGGTAGGCAAGCAGGTAAGCGCGTCAGCAGGCAAGCAGGTTGGAAGGCCAGCAGTTAAGCGAGTCAGCAGGCAAGCAGAATGGTTGGCCAGCAGGTAAGAGCGTCAACAGGCAAGCAGAATGGTAGGACAGCAGGTAAGCGCGTCAGCAGGCAAGCAGAATGGTAGGACAGCAGTTACGCGTGTAAGCAGGCAAGAAGAATGGTAGGCCAGTAGGTAATCGCGTCAGCAGGCAAGCAGAATGGTAGGCCAGCAGTTAAGTGCATCAGTAGGCAAGCAGAATGGTAAGCCAGCAGTTAAGCGCGTAAGCAGGCAAGCAGGTTGGTAGGCCAGCAATTAAGCGCGTCGGCAGGCAAGCAGAATGGTAAGCCAGTAGGTAAGCGCGTCAGCAGGTAAGCAGAATGGTAGGCCAGCAGTTAAACGAGTCAGCAGGCAAGAAGATTAGTAAACCAGCAGGTAAGCGTGTCAGCAGGCAAGCAGGCCATTAGTCCAGCAGATGGATATTAGCAGACTAGCAGGTTAGCAGGCCAAGAAGGCACAGAAGTCACTCAAAGGACTAATCAGAGAAAATCAAGCAAAGGAAGTAGGCTTACAGGGCAGCAGTGCAACAGGTCAGTAGGTCAACATGCCAGCAGGACAACAGATCAGGAAGTCAGTAGGCTAGCAAGCCACTATACCAACAGACTATCGAACAAGCAACCAACATACAAACAATACCCCAAACCAAAACAAACTATCAAAAAACTCAGGCCGGCAGGCAATCACGCCAGCAGGCCAGTAGGCCAGTAGACCAGTAGACCAGTAGGCCAGAAGGCCAGAAGGCCAGAAGGCCAGAAGGCCAGAAGGCCAGAAGGCCAGAAAGCCAGAAGGCCAGCAGGCCGGGAAGGGGAAGAACTAACCTGTAGATGGGCTCGTTGTAGCCTTTCTTGTGCCACAGGATCAAGTAGATGGTATCCCCTTTATGATCGGGCGGGATTTTGCAGGGCATGTTCACCTCGCCGCCCAATATCCCCTCCACGTGCACCTCCACCTCCATCGAACCTGCAACAGAAACCAAAAACAATCATTCTTCG
>NC_134801.1:56661476-56663976 GCF_046742065.1 Oratosquilla oratoria
TTATTTACTTATCTATTTATCTGTTTATTTATTTATTTATTTATTCATTTATTTATTTATTTATTTATTTATTTATTTATTTATTTATTTATTTATTTATTTATTTATTTATTTATTTACTTATTTATTTTGTAGAGTAAATTCAATTCACGTATCGCTTCTTATTCCATATATTCCATTTTCTAATCTGTATATTATGCTATACTAGAATTTACTTTATGTTTAGAAAAATTAAGTTCTATGAAACAGAAGCCATACGTAGATAATGAGAACCATGGCTAAGTCTAAATTCAATGTCTGAATTTCTTAACCCGATTTTATATTTGTATTAGGTCAGGACACACACACATAAATACTTTTTCCTATTATTTCAACTTTTGGCCACAAAAAAAAGTTTAGAAAAATTAAGTTCTATGAAACAGAAGCCATACGTAGATAATGAGAACCATGGCTAAGTCTGACTTCAATGTCTAAATTTCTTAACCCGATTTTATATTTGTATTAGGTCAGGTCACACACACATAAATACTTTTTTCTATTATTTCAACTTTTGGCCACAAAAACGTTAATATTTCATCTTCATAGCTTCATTTCCTCTTTCTCTTCTTTTCCTCTTTCTGTCTTCTTCCCCTACGTATTATTTTGCATATTCCCTCTTCCTGGGACATTCATAATCATAAGAATAATTTGAGGCCATTTCGACCATATATAAATCTATTTGCATTTAAATTACATATCATTCCCATAGCCAAACACCATAGAAAGAGGAAAGAGCTGTGTGTGTGTGTGTGTGTGTGTGTGTGTGTGTGTGTGTGTGTGTGTGTGTGTGTGTGTGTGTGTGTGTGTGTGTGTGTGTGTGTGTGTGTGTGTGTGCGTGTGTGTGTGCGCGCGTGTTTGTGTATATGTGTACGTGTGTGTGTGTGTGTGTGTGTGTGTGTGTGTGTGTGTGTGTGTGTGTGTGTGTGTGTGTGTGTGTGTGTGTGTGTGTGTGTGTGTGTGTGTGTGTGTGTGTGTGTGTGTGTGTGTGTGTGTGTGTGTGTGTGTGTAAGAGAGAGAGAGAGAGAGAGAGAGAGAAAGAGAGAGAATGAGAAAGAGAGAGACTGTACCCACAAAAGAGACCTCACTCCTTACACAACTGTCTTCATTTACAATAGAAACAGCGACCGGAATATATTGTGAAATATAGCAAGACCACTCGTGTTTACACAGTCACAAAACTAACACATTGGGACGAGTCATCACTGTTGTAAACTTGGCAACATAGCGTTTGTTTACAATGTAATAAAGCTATACGGACCTGGGGTATTGTTGAAGATTTGGCAACACCGCTTTTGTTTACAAAGTAATAAAACAGCACACTGTGGACTAGAGCACTGTTGTAATGCACGGAATTAGAATATCTACAAAGCAAATGCACAGTGAATTAGATAAAACTAAAAGCATCTTTTTTTGTCATGCTATCTGTAGGTTTGAGTTTTGATATTTTTATGAGATTTTGTTGTTTTGTGTTTGAATGATCATTTCAGTAACGCAACAGTCAACAATCTATATATTTTTCATCGGATTTGTTGGAGTATATGAATGTTTTTTTCAGACAACTGCGATTCAATTAGTCTTTAATCAATAGATAAAAAAATTCATGTGATTGCCAAAGCAGATTATGATTAGGAGAGAAACGCTGGAGGAATGCAATAAGTTCATGATGATGTAGACATTCTGGTATCTTGTCTCATGAGTATAGCAACTCTACTAGCAAGACGTACACACATATACACACACACACGCATACATACATACACGCACACACACACACACACACACACACACACACACACACATATATATATATATATATATATATATATATATATATATATATAGTGTTCATAGTGTTCAATAGTTGTATATACTAGCTAAGAGAGGGATTAAGTCTTCCTTTTCTTTTCTTTCTATTCAAAAACTATTTTTTCTTTTTTCCTCTTGACTTGCTCCTTTTCCTCTTCTTCCTACTCTTTCTCATCTTATTTCTACTCTCTTCTATTCCTTCTCCTTCTCTATCTCTTTCTTTTCTTACCTTTCCTTCCCTTCCATCTTTTGTCTTTCCCCTCGTTTCTCTTCCCTTCTCTCTTACTTCCAAATCCGCTTTTTTTCGTCTTCTTCCTCTTTCTTTCATTTTTTACTCCATCTTCTTTTCTTCCTCTTTCTATTTTCCAGTCTCTTCTTCTCCCACATCCTCCTTTCCTCCCCCTCATCCTTCTTTCCTTCCCTAAAAACTCCTCCTCTTATTTCTTTTATTTCTATCATCAATATTTTCCAACTTTCCCTCCTCTTCATCCTTCCCTTAACCTCCTTCACAATTCTAAACTATTTCTCTTCTTAGGTTTTTCCTTCTCATCCTCCTCCTCTTTCTCGTCACCCTGGAACCACCACCACCATCCACTCCTCTTCCCTCGGCACTTCCATGTCTTCAGCGCCGTGCCTCTGGCAGCCCAGGGAAAGG
>NC_134801.1:56668976-56673976 GCF_046742065.1 Oratosquilla oratoria
TAGACAAGTAAGGTAGATAGAGTGGTAGGTGGCGAGAATTTGATCTTTATGAGTTGGATGTTTGGTAAACAATAGCCGCGAAGGAGTTGCACAATCTCGCTCCTTGTCTAAAGTTTATAAACAACTGCTAGGGACCAGATTTTAATGCTCTATAATACTGATATAACAATATGTAAACTAAGCCAGTCATGCATCGATATCGTGATTGCTTGAGTAAGCAGTATTGCTTAAGACGTTTGTAACAGTCTTTCTGATTGGAGAAAGTGTTGAGGAGGAGAAAAATTGATTGGTTCACGGGAGCGAAATCACGCCCTTAGGGGAGACACTTAGATGTAAGACTAAAGATCATTGGACTGGGGAAGTCGTGACGTCGGTGCGGGGTGGTTTAGGAAGAAAATGGAGGATCCCAGTTGGGAATCCCTTGGTGTAAATTGACAAGCCAAGTGTAATATTATTCGGGAAGATAAGAAGAAGAATTTTACCTCCGTTTAATTCACACCATAAAGAAACATTGCTTGCATCCTACAGAAACATACGGTAAATGACATTCTTAGAATAAGACAGAGCTGAAAAGAAAGTTGAAAGTGAAAGAAGAAATACAAAATCGTCGAAGGAAAGAGTAAACCGTAGTTACTACTGTAGTAACGGAGGTGACGGAGGAAACAATGTGTGTATATATATATATATATATATATATATATATATATATATATATATATATATATATATATATACACGTATATATATATATATATATATATATATGTGTGTGTGTGTGTGTGTGTGTGTGTGTGTGTGTGTGTGTGTGTGTGTGTGTGTGTGTGTGTGTGTGTGTATCTGTGTGTGTCTGTGTGTGTATGTGCGTGTTTGTGTGTATGTGTGTGTGCGTGTGTTCATAAAAGAAAAATCTGTCTCCGGTTGTCAGCTCTACTTTTGTGAAAGGATGGAGGAAATATAAAATTGATCCCAAAGGATAAATAGACAAATAAATAAACATATAAATAAATGAATACATAAATAAATCCTCAGACTCGACTGTGATACGAATGTCAGCTTCCTGGGCCCCTCCAACATTCATGCTGGGTTGTTGACGGCCTTTGAACACAGGTGGTGGGGAGAAAATCCTCTCTGACGTCTGTCATGGAAGTCCACCCCAAGGTTAAGCCTCAGGATAACAGTATTGTGAACATTTCGCCATTTTCATTCATTATAGCCGACTTTATGGCGGTATTTCAAAAATTCTGGCCAAATTTTACCTACACTTATCCTACCAAATATAACCTAATATATAGATATAACCTGATATAACTAAGACATGTAATTAATCTAAATATGTTATATATTTTAGATATAATCTAATACGAATATAAACTAACATCGTATATAAATATAGCCAAAAATAACCTGACCTAACTTGACCTAATCCAATCTAATTCAAACTGACCTAATCTAACCTAAACAAATGATTATAATAATAATAATAATGATAATGAAAAAATTGGAAATAATGTTATTAAGTGTTTAGTTTATGCAATAATGGAAACATATATGACCATTAAGGAACAAATATGATTAAAGCGTGTGTATGCATATATATGTGTATGTGTATATGTATGTGTATGTGTAAGTGTATGTGTACGTGTGTGTGTATGTGTATGTGTATGTGTATGTGTATGTGTATGTGTATGTGTATGTGTATGTGTAAGTGTATGCGTATGTGTATGTGCATGTGTATGTGTATGTGTATGTGTATGTGTATGCGTATGCGGATATTTACGTGTACGTGTATGTGCATGTGCAAATGCATGTGTATACATGTATGTGTATGTGTATGAGTATGTGAATGCGTATGTGTATGTGTATGCGTATGTGCAGATGTATGTGTATGAAGCGTATATGCATGTGTATGAGTATACGCGTATGCGTATATCTATACGTATGCGTATGTGTACCTATATATCTATGTGTACCTATATGTGTAAGTGCGCATCCCCGTCCGTATGCGTGTCTATGTACGTATGCGCGTCCATGTACGTATCCTTGTACGTTTCCGTGTAGGTTTACATATATGTGTGCGTGCCTGAGCATATAGTTGGGACATTACCCTCCTCTTTGTGGGGCGTAGAGAACCACGTTTTAACATTAACATATAGGGTATTTTACCATAAAACAAACAAAACTCACTTAGGTCTGTATGAAAAAGAGATTCCAAGGAAATCTAGACTTTATCCACAGTAATGGAAATGAAAAATAACTTTTTAATGGCTACGATTTATCCTTTATATTTCATCGTAGGCAACTCGACAAAATGGCGAATCGGACCCTTTACAAGAGTACAGCTTTTTTCTGCTTTATTTTGTTTTGTTTTGTTTTGTTTTATTTTATTTCATTTTATTCTTTATTTTATTTTGTTTTGTTTTATTTTATCTTATTTTATTTTATTTTATTTTATTTTATTTTATTTTATTTCATTTTATTTTATTTCATTCTATTTTGTTTTCATTTCTTTTTTTTTCTTTTTTTTCGTATTCTATTTTATTTATCTATTTTATCTATTTATTTATTCTTTTTTATTATTTCTTCTTCTTCACGAAAACTGTTCGACTTCTTTCTCTTTACTTTGAGCAAAGTTTCCTGGAAATGTTCTTCTGTTCTTTTAAAAATCTATATCTACATTTGATAAGGTCTATATTTTTTCAAAGACAAAATGTGTTATATCTTTAAAGCTAGCATGTGATAGGACTGTTTGATAATTCTATTTCTCCAAATAGTGTCCTTTATATGATCAATGTTTCCCCTTTTTTTTTCTCTCTAGTTTCTACCTTTTATTGATCATATTGTCCATCTCAAATCTATTCCGTTCTTCTTGGTTTTAATCTGCATAGTCCTTGTTCTTTTCATTAGAATTTTTGCTATTTTAAAGTATTTGGTTTCTCAGATGTTTTCTTACTACCTACTTTCTGCATTGATTCTTAAATAATACCTGTATATTTTCAGTAATGGCCAGGTGTTTTTCTTCAGCTGAGGGAACCTCCACACGTGTATATGTGTTTGTGTGTGTTCGTGTGTTTGATTATGTGTGTGTATATGTGTATGTATATATATTTTATGTATGCGTATATGTATATGTGTATATGTATATGTATATGTATATGTATATGTATATGTATATGCATATGTATATGCATATGTATATGTATATATATATGTATATGTATATGTATATGTATATGTATATGTTTGTATGTGTATATATGTTAGTATGTCTGTGTATGTGTATATATTTATATGTGTATGTATGCTTTTGTATGTGTCTTTGTGTGGGATCGCTTGCAAGTGAGTCTCCTTCCAGCAATGTTGTCTTCAGAGCTAATAAGACCCTTCCAACAACACCGTCGTCCAGTTCCTCTTCGAAATCCTCGGTTCCACCTGGGGTGGCGTATTGGTCTGAGCTTATAAGACCCGTGCCCAATACGCTTAGACCAGCGTCCTCAGGCAGCCGAACGATCATCTTCGAAGGTCTGGTCTCCTGATGGCAGGGTCATGGCGCCTTGGACCGTCTTGACGTCTCCCCGGCCGGTACAAGAAGCGCCTTCTCGGGCAAGGCGACCGAAGGAGGGAAGTACACATGAGACCCTTCTTCCGACGGCGTCCCCCCTGCTCGGAGGTTTTTCTTTTTTCTTTCTATTTTTTCAATTTCTTCTTTCTTCTTATTTTGGTTTTTCTTTTTTCTTTTTCTCTTTTGTGTTTTTTTTTATTTGATACTTTTTTTACTCCTGTTTTAATTTTTAGGACTTTTTTGTTGGTTTGCCTTTTGTTTTGTTTTTTTCCACTCCGGCGGGCTTCTGGGAACCCATGGTCCACTGCCGCCTTCGATTCGAGCCTTTGGCCGAAAGTCCTTTCTTCCACCATATGGACGCTGGTCGGCAAGGGGAAAGGAGAAATCCCTGGGGAGCTTCAGGTTCCGAGGAGGGCGCTGAAGACGTGCTTGGTCGAAGAATTCCCTCTCTGCGATGACGTCCTCCGGAGGCCCGGGAGGAGCGGACGTCGTCAGGGCGAAGTCCAACTCGAGGGTACAGATGGTACACACACAAACACACACACACACACACACATATATATATATATATATATATATGTGTGTGTGTGTGTGTGTGTGTGTGTGTGTGTGTGTGTGTGTGTGTGTGTGTGTGTGTGTGTGTGTGTATAATTAAATATATATACATATATACATATATATATATATTCATATATATATATATATATATATATATACATATATATTCTTTGAGGCATATTGAATTGTATGCAACAGCAAATTGAGCTCTGTATGTATTGTATGCTGTTGCATACAATTCAATATGCCTTAAAGAAAATATTTTGCCGCGTTACTCCAATATATGTATATATATGTGTGTGTGTATATATGTATGATTATATATATATTTCTCTCATATATATATATATATATATATATATATATATATATACAGTATATATACTGTATATATATACAAAGTTAAAACAACCAACTGTTTCCACGCATACTACATTGCTCCAAAGTCTAATACATTCGCTAACCACTCTGGTATACTAATTCTTGCCTATTTCCTTCTCAAACATAAACTTCTCCACGGGAGTTACCTTCCCTGCCCAATCCCACGTTATTTTTCGTCCTAATGTGCTCTTTTGCCCAGTTTGCCTTCCTTTTGCCTTTCAATGTTATTCCCAAGATTGATCTCTCCTTTCCTTAGCTTTGACTCCATCGCCATCTTAATTTCCAATTTTTACATCCAAGAGGAGCCAAGAGATGAGGTAGGGAGGAGTGGTGAATGGGAGTGGAGTATATGGTGATGAAATGGGTGGGAGTGGATATATACCCTTGGCTTTGGCTACCTCCCTTTAAGGGGAAAAATGCTCTTGGTATATGTATATATATACATCTGTATATAGATGTTCACTGGACGAGCCGTTTAGAGCGTCGCTACTTGCGGCGGAGG
>NC_134801.1:56678976-56683976 GCF_046742065.1 Oratosquilla oratoria
TTAATACTAAAAGGGGATAAGTGTGTGTATGTGTGTGTGTGTGTGTGTGTGTGTGTGTGTGTGTGTGTGTGTGTGTGTGTGTGTGTGTGTGTGTGTGTGTGTGTGTGTGTGTGTGTGTGTGTGTGTGTATGTGTGTGTACGTGTGATTCGCCATGGCCTTGGATCACGTGTTGGACTCGTGATCGACAGCTATTACCCTCCCGGAAGAGAGCTCAGAGCTCATATAGGGCCTATCTATGGGTAATGCTATGACCTTACACGCACACACACACCCAACTCCCCGCCCACGAGAGCTGGAGTAACGATTCGCAGCGCAGCGATACTAAAATTATTTCAGCCTTGGAGAGGATTCGAACCCGGACCGCAGTAGTGACAGTCAGGGACTCGTGTGTGTGTGTGTGTGTGTGTGTGTGTGTGTGTGTGTGTGTGTGTGTGTGTGTGTGTGTGTGTGTGTGTGTGTGTGTGTGTGTGTGTGTGTGTGTGTGTGTGTGTGTGCGTGCGTGCGTGCGCGCGCGCGTGTGTGTACGGAAGGGGAGAAGTGAGAGGCGACTAACGGAATTTGCTACAATAACGAGTAACGATAGGAAGTAGGGAGGACGAGTAAACGCACACGCACGCACACACACACACACACACACACACACACACACACACACACACACACACACACACACACACACACACACATTTATTCACACAGCAGTGGCGGCAAAGTCATGAAGAATGAATGGATAGAGTGAGAGTGGCAGAGCATACAAAGTTGAAGGGAGAGTCAAGGACGGGGAGGGGGAGGGAGAGGGAGGGGGAAGGGAGAGGGAGTGGGAGGGAGAGTGAAGGGAGAGGGAGAGTCAAGGACGGGGAGGGAGAGGGAGGGAGGGAGAGGGGGGGAAGGGAGTGGGAGGGAGAGGAAGGGAGAGGGAGGAGGAAGAGGAAAGGACATCGGAATGGTGGAGAGAAAGAGGGAGAGGATTGAGTGTAGGTATAGAAATACATGAGGATAAAAGAAATGAAGAAAGAGAGAAAGAGAGAAAGAAAAAAAGAGAGAAAGAGGGACGTATGAAAGAGAGAGAGAGGAAGATGATAAAATGTAGGCTGAAAAAGAGCGAGTTATTCAAGGTGAGAGTTAAGGAAGAAGGAAGGAAGATTGGAAGTGAGAGATGGAGTGAAGGGGAGAGAGAGAGAGAGAGAGAGAGAGAGAGAGAGAGAGAGAGAGAGTGAGATGGAGGAAAGGAAGGAAGAATAAAAGGAGATAGAGATGGAGGGAGGGAGAAATTAAGAGAGAGGAGATTGGAGGGCGTGGAAAAGAGAGGCGAAAAGGGAGAGAGGGTGGAAGGGAACGCGAGAAAGTAGGAGAGAGGGAAGGAGAGAGAGGGGAGGGAGGGAGGGAGAGAGGGAAGGAAGGAGGGAGGGGTGAGTGTGGGAGAGCGGAGGTGTAGGTCAGTATTTGCCTGAATGATCAAGAGGATGGAATAGAGTATGGCTGAGGTGGGCGTCAAATGTGGAGCAGAGAAGTG
This sequence comes from Oratosquilla oratoria, assembly GCF_046742065.1. Taxonomy (NCBI): domain Eukaryota; kingdom Metazoa; phylum Arthropoda; class Malacostraca; order Stomatopoda; family Squillidae; genus Oratosquilla; species Oratosquilla oratoria. The sequence continues at coordinate 56,680,491 of NC_134801.1, forward strand.
GAGAAGTGGAGAAGTGGAGTGGTGGGAATGGAACTAAGGGAGTAGAGTGGAAGGAATGGAGTGGAGAGAGTGAAGCGGAGGGGGTGGAGTGGAGAGGGTGGAGTGGAGGTAGTGGAGTGGAGGGAGTGGAGTGAAGGGAGTGGAGTGGAGGGAGTAGAATGGAGAGAATGATTTAGAGGGATTGGAGTGGATAGGAGGGAGTGGAAAGGAGGGACTGGTGAGGATGGATGAGAGAGGAGGGAATGGAGTGGAGGGAGTGGATTGGAGGGCGCGTAAAGGAGGGATTGGTGAGGAGTGGAGAGGAGGGAGTGGAGTGGATGGAGTGGATTGAAGAGAGAGGAGGGAATGGAGTGGAAGGAGTGGATTGGAGGGCGCGTAAAGGAGGGATTGGTGAGGAGTGGAGAGGAGGGAGTGGAGTGGAGTGGAAAGGAGGGAGTGGATTGGAGTGGAGTGGAGAGAAGGGAGTGGAGTGGAGTGTAGGGAGTGGAGCACAGGGAGTGGAGGAAGTGGAGTGCAGGAGTGGAGGTTGAATGAAATGGTGTTTACAGTTTCTGACAACCAAAATCGGTAAGCACAGGAAACGTTTTAACCTTTTTTTTTTTTTTTTTTTTTTTTTTTTGTCTGGAGAAAGCTAAGAAAAAATATCTTATTTGAAATAAAACCTTGAGCCTTTATCCACTACAAAAAAATTCAAAACTCGAACGCAAAAGGAAGAAGAGAGAGGAAGATTAAAGAACCAAAAGAAGATAAAGTAGAAGATAGATTACAAAAAAATGGAAAAAAGAGAAAAAGGGAAAACAGAGAAAAAAGAGAAGAATGGAGAAAAGAAGAGAAAAAGTGGCAAAGGGAAAAGAAAGTAGAGGAAACTAAAAAAAGAAAATGAAATACTGGAAGAGAGAAAGAGAAATAAGAAAAAATAAAAAAGAGAAAATGGAGACGAGAGAGTAAACAGTAACAGGAAGAAAAGGAAAGGAAGGAGAAGAAGAGAAAAGGCAAAAGAGAAAAAGAGAAAGCAGAAAAATGGAAAGTAAAAAGAGAAAATAGAAAAAGAAATAGTGGAGGAGAAGAGAGAGAATAGAGAGAATAAAAGAGAAAGAAAAGAAGAGAAAGGGAAACCCAGAAGTTGGAAGAAAAATGATAAAAAAGAGAGAGAGGGTAGAGAAGAATAGAGAGGAAGACGGGAATGGAGGGAAGAGAGAAGAGAGGGAGAAGTGAGGGGACAGAGAGAGGGAGGAAGAAGGAAGAGAGTAGGTAAAAGATGGAAGAGGGGAGAGTAGAGAGAGGGGAGAGGGAAGAAGGGAGAAGGGAGAGTGAATAGGGGAGAGAGGACAAGGGAGAGGAAAGGAGAGAGAGGAGAGAGAGAATAGAGTAGTGAGGGAAGAGAGGAAAGAGAAGAGAGAAGAGGGGAGAGGAGAGATGTGAGAGTGGAGAAAGGAGACAGGGGAGAGGGGAGAGGGAAGAGGGGAAAATAGAGGGAAGAGAGGGGAGAGTGGAAAAAGAAGACAGGGGAGAGGAGAGAGGGAGGGAAGAGGGGAGGCAAGGAGAGGGGAGACAGGGAGAGGGGAGAGAGAAGAGAGAAGAAGGGAAAGGAGAGATGGGAGAGTGGAGAAAGGAGATAGGGAGAGGGAAGAGTGAAGAGAGGAGAAGGGAGAGGAGATAGGGGAGAGGGGAAAGGGAAGAACAGAAAGAGAAGAGAGAAGATGGGAGAGGAGAGGAGAGACGGGAGAGTGGAAAAAGGAGACGGGGAGAGGAGAGTGAAGAGGGGAGAGGGGAGACAGGGAGAGGGGACAGAGGAGAGGAAAGAGGGGAGAGGGGAGAGGGGAGAGGGGAGAGGGGGACAGATATGTGGATACGTGTTCTCTCGCGCCCGGTCAGGTCTTTATTGGATGGTCGGCTCTCCATCAAATGCGGCTCGGGCTTGCAAAGGCCGACCCGACCTTTGGTGGTTCGTTTGATTTTTTTTTTTTTTTTTTTTTTAGAAGACACCCTCAGGAGGGCAAGGGCTCACACACACACACACACACACACACACACACACACACACACACACACACACACACACACACACACACACACACACACACACACACACACACACACACACACACACACACACACACATACATACATACATACACACACACACATACACACACACATATATATATATATATATATATATATATATGCATATATATATGCATATATATGTATATATGTATATATATATACATATGTGTGTGTGTGTGTGTGTGTGTGTGTGTGTGTGTGTGTGTGTGTGTGTGTGTGTGTGTGTGTGTGTGTGTGTGTGTGTGTGTGTGTGTGTTTGACACCAAGGTGGGCAAAGAAACAAAACAATCCTAAAGATGGTCCAACTCCGTGGAAGTCAGTGATCACCCAACCCCCGTTATAGGTCATAGACTCACTCGTGTGCCATGCGTAGTATCAACACAAATCCGCGAGACGGGAGTCCTGGAGGTCTGGTCGACGCTCTGGGCTGCCTGTGAGACGCCAGCATCCAACGGACTGCCACCATTGGCACGCGTCCAGCCACGGTTTACACTTTGCAGTCACCTCGACCCGGTCTGACCTCGACCTTGGCAGGAAACAACAATGCATTTTTCTTTGGCGTCCAGGACTTTAGAGGCTCCAGCCACTCTTCTAAAGAGAGAACTCCTTTTCTTTCTTTCATTAAGCTAAGTTGCACCATTGCTTCTCTTTTCCTGTGTCACTTTTTACGCAGATCACCACAGTTGCCCAACTACACACACACACACACACACACACACACACACACACACACACACACACACACACACACATGTAAATACACACACCACACACACACACTGCATCACACACACACGTACAGTGCTCCTATGGATCACTCAGTTCCTTGTTGTTCTTTTTTTCAAAATTTCCTCACAAAGGCCTCCAGCACTGATGTCAATAAATCTTGTGATAAACAACCAAAAACCAATTAAATCTTCAAACAAGCTTTAATCTCCTTACACGTCATAAAAATAATTAATTAGTTTCCTTGTATATCCATTAACTCCGTTCTTTGTACTGTCTTCTATGCTTTATATTAATCCATCAAATGATCCAATAGCCCCTTTCCATGTATAGAATCCTATGCTTTCTATAAGTCAATGAAGAAAAGGGGTACACGCCAGGAGACGCTTAGCTATGACCTAGGTTATCACCTTTCCCCTGTGTACACTGACCGCCAGGGCAAGTGGCTGTCACTGGACTTAATTCAACTGAGAGAGCGATTTTCAATAATATACAAATACTTTTACATTGCGATTTTTTCAGCTCAAAACTCTATATTCACTTGATCTTTTATGCTAATATTATACATTGATGTTTCGTCTATGAAGGCAATTCATATCATCTCACTATAACAAAAATAGCTTTATAAGGTAACACCTCTGAGACGGATTCCTTTTGTATAATTTGAGGTGTTCCTCCAACTGAATAAAA
>NC_134801.1:56713976-56716476 GCF_046742065.1 Oratosquilla oratoria
CCCCTGGGACCCGGTTTCATTGTTGTATATTATTTTATGCTGATGTAACAATATGTAAACTAAGTGTGTGCATTGATTTCAAGATTCCTTGAGTAAGCAGTATTGTATGTGGGATTGTAACAGTTGTTCTGACTGAAGAAAGGGTGGAGGAAGAGAAAATTCAATTGGTTCGCGATTGTAAGATCACTCCTTAGGGAAGGCTCTTAAAGATAAAATTAAAGATCATTGGACTAAAGAAATCATGACGTCATTGCAGAACTGACCTAGTACCCAAATTGAGGATTCCTGATGGGAGTCCTCTGGTGTAACTAAGAGAATCACGTTGTAGAAGAATTCGTGAAGAAAATCAAGGAAAATATCTCAACCGTTTAAATACCCCTCTCCTATACATATACTAAGTGGAACTTGACTAAGTCGGATGATCTGAGGCATGGGGCCTACAGAAGAAAATAATGAGTGATTATTCAAACGTAATAAAGACAGTGATGAAAGGAAGGTAAAAAGTAAAACCACGAAAGAAAGACAGCATATATAGACGACAGAGTAGCGAAAAGGGACCACAGATGATCACAGAAATGAAATAAAAATAAAAGATAAAACATATTTTAAAAAAAATCAGATTAAATACTTAAAGGTCCTTTAACCACTTTACTATGTTGACGTTCCTCCTACTGAATAGAATCGTCTGAATAGTATCCAGTGAAAGGGTGTTCAACTCTCATACAAACGAAATCAATTGGTACCCTTGCCTGATTTTTTTTTTTTTTTATCTTTCATTTCCATCTCTTATTATGAGTTGACTGACCCAGACCAAATAACCTCATTATTCATCTATTTTCTCTCTCAATCTGCAGTCTCTTTTTTCATGTTCATCTTCTTAATCGTTTTCTTTTTCTTTTCCTTCTTTTTATTCCTTTGTCCCTTTCATCTTCTTTTTAACTTTTCCTCCTTCTTTCTTTCATTCGTCATCTTCCTCCTCTTTTTTTTTTTATATCTTTTTCATAATTGTCCGTCTTCTTTTCTATCAGAGACCTCTACAAAATTAGGAAATCAAATATATCATTGCATCTGGCAACAACCAGAGGTACCAACTGTTTGGAATGATAACGCCCTTCACAAATTTTGCTCAAGTGAATGCCAGACCTATTTGTTCAACTGAAAGGCTCACCAGAGGCGAATAAAATTGTTCAATTTTAATAAGAAAAAAATATACAGATACCGTGGCTATAGTGCACGGGTTGAAGAATCAGAATGGGTCAGAAGAAACGACACACTTGAAAAAAAAAAATCAGAAAAAAAAAATAATCTCATTTTCACACACACAAAAAAATTATGATAGAGTGAAAGACTTCAGGCCACGGCAGTCCTGAAATTCAGGAGCACTGCATCTGAAGCTGAGCCAACGGCGGGCCAGTGGGTCTTTCAGATCTGACCTTGCTGAGGTCTTGCTGGCTGACGCGTCGCCGCGTCAATTAGACCCAATTGAGGCACTTGGCATCGGAGTGATGTCGTCCTCGTCGTCCTCGTCGCCGCCGCCGTCGTCGTCGTCGTTGTCGTCAACCTCGTCAGCTCCCTAGCACTCTACTCTTCTTCCTTTCCCTTACTTACCAATAACCGCAACCTTACTTACTGGTAATAGTATGAGTATTTGTTTGTAGCAGTGCGGTTGATGGGAACATATCGCCTATGTGTTTGTGTGTGTTTACTTGCTAGTAAACGTATTCATACTGTGTTACACTCCTGACATGTCTCCCTTCCCTTTACTGTCTAGTAACCGTGGGGTTACTTGCTAGTACCAGTAAACTTTGCAGGTAACAATAAATTCTTATGATGGTAAATGTCGGTTTACGTAATAGTAAACATATTTCCACCGTGTCGTCTCCCTAACGCTTTTCTTCCTTCATCTTACTAACCAGTATCTTTGGATTTACTTGTTGGTAACAGTATGGTTACCGGTAAACAAGTACCTACATGTTTATATGCGTGGGTATACTTAATAGTAAATGCATTCTTACATTATTACCTCCATTGCTCACTCCCTGATCCTGTTCTTCGTTCTTCTTACTAGCCAGTAACTGTGGGATTACTGACTAGTAACAGTATGAGTACGGGGGCTATTCACCCTTAGCAAGTAGTGTACTTATTGGTAACCGTGGTATTACTTATTAGTAATTGCTTGTTGCTTTACAATTACCGTGTTGTTTCTTTTAAGTAATGATAGTGTCGATGCTAACTATTGTCTAATGTTTTGTCACTGTGATGATGTCACAATACCTATGTGGGAATGACGTCATATAAACGACGTCACATAATTAGATAATATGACGTTATACAAATGACCTTACAATGAAATATAGTGACGTCATCAACGTGTTTATAATTCCTCTTAAAGTGACGTCATAGAAAGACGTCACAATAATGACATCACTGTTTCATTGATAGGAAAGACGCTCCAGAAGTCAGGTGTGGTTTTGTAGATTTCTGTATGTCGAGGACCTAC
>NC_134801.1:56718976-56721476 GCF_046742065.1 Oratosquilla oratoria
CAGACATATACTACATGGTTCCCAAAACCCACATTTTCCATCACTTTTTTTCATAAATGAACCCCAAAGAACAAGATACACCTGAACTCGTCTGACTTACAAATTCCAACATCTTCCACCTGTGGTAAGTTCTAATGTCTTTCCTAGGTCGTTTGCTGTGGACGAGATAGGTATCACACCGTGAATTTAGGTTGATTTAGAGCTAGAATGCAAGATATGTGTAAGTTCTGAGATCCCGGCTTGGGTCAGGCAGATAACCCAGGTAGTGGGACCCGCCGAGAGGTTAGGTCAGGTCAGGTAGCCAAGTCAGCAACTTAATCGGCCACCCAAAACCTCACAGATCTTAGCATTTCCCACCCATTTCATTTATATAGTTATTCATTTATTTATATAGTTATTCATTCATTTCTTCATCTATTTATTTGTTTGTTTGTTTGGTCAATTTATAGTTTCACCCAACCATAGAATTTGATATGTGACTTATGTGTTTCTGTTGAGAAATGTTGTGATATGAACGATGGTGTACATAATTTCAGTCGCAAATGCGTAATTTTTAAGTTCACTTACATGTTTTGATTTGTACCTACATAATTGATGGTCAGTACAATCTGTTGTGATCACCCGGGCCTGGTCCGTTGGTGTATTTCGGACTGTATGTAGTTTGCCTGCGCTTTCGTCTTTTTTTTCGAGTTTCACGTGTTCTTTGATAGATTCATTTTGGAAATGCACTGTAAGTTTTTTTAAAGTGTTTGTGTTGTTGTTCCAATGTATTTTACGTTATCTAGGAATCCCCACAGTCTCCTTGTACACACGTGAGCTGGAAAGTCATGAGCTACGAGTGACGAAAACCCTATTAATTAATATTACTTGTCTTTGATAAAAGGAAATTTGTAAAAAGCAAAACTGTATTAAGCGAGATACTTTTCTGGGTAATTTTTAGAAGTACACACATACGCAGTATAACATTAGAAAATTAAATATTAGTTTTGTAAATTATAATACATCAATGTAATAAATATTTCTCTTGGCGGAAATCAATATCATAAAACGTCGCTAAAAGCTTTGCACAAACTAAGGAACTCGCGTCGAGTCCTTTAGACGCCATCTTTGTCTGATAGATTCGGAGGTCGGAAACGACGACGACCTTGATGACCTCCAGAATTACAGGCACCGCATTACTAAATGCAGGATAGGTTAGGTAGGTAGATGGGTTGGGTTGGGTTGGGTTGGGTTGGGTTGGGTTGGGTTGGGTTGGATTAGGTTGGGTTGGGTTGGGTTGGGTTGGGTTGGGTTAGGTTCAATTGGGTTAGGTTCAATTGGGTTAGGTTCAATTGGGTTGGGTTGGGTTAGGTTAGGTTTGGGTTGGGTTGTTAGGTTAGATTAGATTAGATTAGAATAGACGAATTTATCATACTTTGATTTCTTCGGCCTCCGCCTCTATCAAAACAAAGATGGCATCTCAAGCAACCGAAACGGCTACGTTTGTTTGTTTGTAGGTTTTAGCAACCTTTTCTATTATCAATTTCCCCCAAGAATAACGTATAGTACATTGATGTATTATAATATATAAAAATAGTATTTAATTTTCTATTGCATTGTCGCTTCTGTGTGCACTTATAAAAAAATTACCGTTTTCTGCAACGTTCTAAAGGTTGAATTTTGGCGCGCAGCGTTCGTGATGTGACGTCATAACGCTTTACTCAGAAGCACCGAGCCCGAACAGTTGAATGTCAGTGTTTGTTAGAATGTTCCCATATTTGCCTAGAAATTATACCTTTATTCAGTGTTGATAAAACATTATGTGATATTTGTAATAAAGAAGAACTAGCATGGTGTAAGAAAATTACGTTTCGTTAAGAATATCTAAGATAATTGGAAAACTGAGGAGCATATAATCTATTTCGAGTTGAATTTGTTTGTGTCTGAAACCGCACATAATAAATTCGTCTCTTAGAATCAGAACTTTGCATCAGTCAAAGCAAGGGGGGATGCTTAGTGTATCTTATGTTGGTCAAAATTATAAACTATAATCTCCAACGGGCGATACGATATTGATAACATTTTTATTTGCTTTCAGATTTCATCATATTTTCGGTAAATAATAATGTGTGAGTAAAGAGATGTCTTTTTTTTCTCCTGTTTCTTGTAGCTATTTCGTATAATATTTACTATATTTTTATCGTGTTTAAGTAGTGGTGCCATGATTAGTGTTGTTGTCGAATGACGTTATGTTACACACACGCGTGCACACACACACACACAAACACACACACACACGCACGCACGCACGCACACACACACCTTTTCAACAGTGCGGTGGTACCGTTCTTGACCACTAATTAAGCGATCTAATTTCGTGTCTTACCCAAGGCTGAAAAATATTCAACATCTTTGCATTGCGAGTCGGTACTCCAACTGTGGTGGCCAACGAGTTGTGTGTGTGTGTGTGTGTGTGTGTGTGAGAGAGAGAGAGAGAGAGAGAGAGAGAGAGAGAGAGAGA
>NC_134801.1:56743976-56746476 GCF_046742065.1 Oratosquilla oratoria
CAACTTAATTTCTCATATGTATAATGTATGTTTTCTCCGTGCGCGCACGCACACACACACACACACACACACACACACACACACACACACACACACACACACACACGCACACACACACAAAATATATATATATATTGATGTCATGGAGTTTGTAGAGAGATGTTTAGGAAGGAGCGAAAAGAGAGGAAGAGTGAGAGAGAAGGGGAGAGGAAGGGGAGGGGGGTAAAAGTCCATTTCCCCCCTTTCCCCCTTCTCCACTTCTCTTGTCCCTCCCCCTTCCCCCACCCCCCTCGCTCGCATAATGTGAAAGTAATCGTTGTTCCCGCTATGAAATGCTAATGCAGCAGCCAAGGCGCCTCCACGAACTTAAACGATATGACGTCATGTCGCCTCAGTTCCTCACTTTGCTCCAACGATATGACGTCATCTCGTTTCTCTTCGTTCGAACGACATGACGTCGTGTCGTGTCAGTTCTTTTTATTCGAACGATATGTCGTCTCGGTTCTCTTTATTCGACCAACTTGACATCATGTCTGTTTTCTTTATTCGAACGATGTGACGTCATATCGGTTTAAGTCTACATTTATTCGAACGATATGACGTCAAGTCGGTTGAGACTTTCAAATTTTTCAGACGACATGACGTCATCTCGCTTCAGTTCTTTCGACGTATCTTGAGTATTTAGGCCTTTGTTTCTCTTGTCACTCTTTCCTTTACACAAACAATCCTGGCGGCTCCGATTTATTGCCTTTTCCTTTTCCTCCTTCGTCTTAGTAACTCCTCACGCTTCCTATCCTCACATCGCGACAGTTATATGTCAATTGTTTCAAGTCAAACAAATGGTTATTTCTTGTCTGCCATCATATATATATATATATATATGTATATATATATATATCTATATATATCTATATATACATATATATATATATATATATACATTGTGTGTGTGTGTGTGTGTGTGTGTGTGTGTGTGTGTGTGTGTGTGTGTGTGTGTGTGTGTGTGTGTGTGTGTGTGTGTGTGTATGTATGTACATATATATATGTATGTTTGTGTGTGTGTGTGATTCACCATGATCTTGGATCACGTGTTAGACTCGTGATCGACAGCTATTTCCCTCCCAGAAAAGAGCTTAGAGCTTATATATGACCATGTGTCTGTGTGTGTGTGTGTGCGCGCGTGTGCGTGCGTGTGTGTGTGTGTGTGTGTGTGTGTGTGTGTGTGTGTGTGTGTGTGTGTGTGTGTGTGTGTGTGTGTGTGTGTGTGTCTTTTAAAATGGCCTTGAATTACGTGTAGGACTTGTGATCAACACTTATTACCCTCCCAAATGAGAGCTTAAAGATTTATGGGTAGTGGTGTAACCTTACACACACGTCCAACCCATCCCATTGCTCAAGGGTGATAGTGACGGTCCTCGACGTTAACCTGGTGGTTGATAGAGTCATATGCTGGCTCTTCCATTCTTCGTCGTCTTTTTAGAAATTAATTTTCTTCTCAAATAACTTAAACTAGAATTTTTTCTTAGCAAATAAATATCAGGAAATGTTGCATGAAATGACAAAATGTATGTAAGCAAGCGTGGAGGGGGGAAGGGAGCTCATAGAAAACGGGAGAACTTTCCGGAAGAAAACGAGAGCTTATAGAAAACGGGAGAACCATCCGGAAGAAAACGGGAGGCGGAAGACGGTAAGCAATCAACCGTAAAAATGTTAATGGAAGACTCCGGATACAGTTTCGGGATTCGGACTCGATCCGTGGCAAAGAATCGAACAAGATCTCCGTCTCGAGTCTTTGGAGTTATGCTGAGCCTCAGCACGGCCGGGCGAGGCAGTATCATTCGAAAATGATGTGTAGCTCGCGTATTAATGTGAATGTGTGGATATGGAAATAGGTGTATACATGTATGTGTGTGTATGTATGTATGTGTATACGTATGTATGTATGTATGTATGTATGTATGTATGTATGTATGTATGTATATTTGTATATATATGTATGTATGTATGTGTATACGTATGTATGTATATTTGTATGTGTGTATGTATGTATGTATGTATGTATGTATGTATGTATGTATGTATGTATGTATGTATTTATGTCGCCTATGTATATGTGTATGTCCGTGTATAGGTACATGTATGCATGTATATGCATGAACGCATGTATATATTTATGTACGTATGTATGTATGTAAGTATGTATGTATGTATGTATGTATGTATGTATGTATGTATGTATGTATGTATGTATGTATGTGTGTACGTATGTAATGTAGGTATGTAGGTATGTATGTGTTTATGTATGTATATGTGTGTATATATGTAAGGATTAATCGGTTGTTGTAAGATCTCCTGATTTGAAAGAAAACAAATCATAAAATAAAATCATATCAAGTAGCCGAAGTTGCTCGAGGCTGTGAAGACGGGAATGGGGGGAGCTGACTCTCTCCGACGCCTCATCTCGAGGAACGCCCGTCATGGGACCTTATGCAGCTAGCTG
>NC_134801.1:56748976-56751476 GCF_046742065.1 Oratosquilla oratoria
CCCATCCGCTCCCCCCCCCCCGCCTCCAACTTCACGGAATCGATGAGGAGAATGTCCCTTTGGGTCGCATCAACTCGTGATATGTTCCCAGCCTTCCTCTATTCATTCTTATCTTTTGTACCCTCTCTTGCATGCTCGACAGGCACTCCCTTTCATCATTTCACGACATCCGTCCACCTTATTCTTTGTCTTCTTCTCAAGGTCACTACATCAACTTCTGCTTGCCGTAATCTTTTTGCTAATATTTCCTTAGTCATTCTTCTCATATGCCCAAACCATCTAAGAACTCTGCTTTGTCCTAAAAATATTTTTTAATATTTCCTTAGTCATTCTTCCCATATGCCCAAACCATCTAAGAGTTCTGCTTTGTCCTAAAACTCTTTTTTATATATTTCCTTAGTCATTCTTCCCATATGTCCAAACCATTTAAAACTCTGCTTTGTCCTAAAACTTTTTTTTGCTAATATTTCCTTAGTCGTTCTTCCCATATGCCCAAACCATCTAAGAACTGCTTTGTCCTGAAATTCTTTTTGCTAATATTTTCTTAGTCATTCTTTCCATATGGCCAAACCATTTAAGAACTCTGCTTTGTCCTAAAACTCTTTTTTGCTAATATTTCCTTAATCGTTCTTCCCATATGCCCAAACCATCTAAGAACTCTGCTTTGTCCTAAAACTCTTTTTTGCTAATATTTCCTTAGTCACTCCTCCCATATGCCCAAACCATCTAAGAGCTCTGCTTTGTCCTAAAAATATTTTTTAATATTTCCTTAGTCATTCTTTCCATATGGCCAAACCATTTAAAAACTCTGATTTGTCCTAAAACTCTTTTTTGCTAATATTTCCTTAGTCATTCTTCCCATATGCCCAAACCATCTAAGAACTCTGCTTTGTCCTAAAACTCTTTTTTGCTAATATTTCCTTAGTCATTCTTCCCATATGCCCAAACCATCTAAGAACTCTGCTTTGTCCTAAAACTCTTTTTTGCTAATATTTCCTTAGTCATTCTTCCCACATGCCCAAACCATTAAAGAACTCTGCTTTGTCCTAAAACTCTTTTTCCATCCATGTTCTCTCTCTCAGCTCCACATTTCTTTCTCTGTCCATTCTTGTAACAACTATCATTTTTCAAAATGACCTCATTACAAGAAGATAAATAAACATTTAAACAATTCATCTATGTTTCCCTTACATTCCAAATTTTTGCTCAATACAGCTCCATGTTGAAAATCTATCCTTGATACAAGAAAATGTTTATTTACCTATCTTTCATAACACATTTTCCTTCACACTCATATTTACACACTTCCTTTACTCTACTGTTCACTTCCTCACTCACCCCTCCGTTCACTGCCACAGGCGACCCCAAATGTTTGAAAATGTTTACGTACTTTAGCTTTCCACTCTTCACTTTCACGTCCATCCTGCCAATATCATCACTTCTTGCATATTTCATCATTTTAATTTTACCATCATTTCTACTGAACTTCACCATCTCACTGCTTCACCATAAATGTTCACACACACACACACACACACACACACACACACACACACACACATATATATATGTATATATATATATATATATATATATATATATATATTCAATTTTAAATATTGTATCTTTATGACGATGTGTCTACGAGAACGTGTGTGTAGAGGGAAGACCATGACTATAGAAGGAATTCCTGTAAAGGACGAGGGAGATGTGGGGGAGGAGGAGGGAAGGAGGGGGAGGAGGAGGAAGAGATGGTGATGGGGGGGGGTCAGCAGACGTCACGACTTCCTCCTGATGGAGCGGCGCCGAAGAGCGTCTCTGGCTCCACCGGCGCCGGCGACGACGACGGCGACGACGATGACGACAGCGACGACGACGAAGCCAAAGCCAAAGCCGGGAGCCAAAAGACCCAAGTTGACCTCTCTACTCCTCCTCCACCTCATTCACCTACTTCTTCTGCTCTTCCTCCTCCTCCTCCTCCTCCTCCTCCTCCTCCTCCTCCTCCACCTCCTTCACCTCCTTCACCACCTTTTCCTGTTCTTCCTTCTGCTTCTCCTCCTGCTCTTCCTCCTCTTTCTCCGCCTCCTCCTCCATATCCTCCACCTCCTTCACCATCTCCTGTTCTTCCTCCTGCTTCTCCTCCTCTTCCTCCTCCTCCTCCATCTCCTTCACCTCCTTCACCACCCTCTCTTGCTCTTCTTCCTGCTCCTCCTCCTTTTTCTCCTCCTCTTCCTCCTCCTCCTCCTCCACCACCTCCATCTCCTTCACCTCCTTCACCATCTTCTCCTGCTCTTCCTCCTGCTCTTCCTCCTGCTGCTCCTCCTCATTTTCCTCCTCTTCCTCCACCACATTCACCTCCTTCACCACCTTCTCCTGTTCCTCTTCCTCTTTCTCTTCCTCTTCCTCCTCCTCCTCCTCCTCCTCCTCCTCCTCCTCCCCTCCATCTCCTTCACCTCCCTCACAACCTTCTCCTGCTTTTCCTCCTGCTCCTCCTTCTCCT
>NC_134801.1:56768976-56771476 GCF_046742065.1 Oratosquilla oratoria
ATATATATACATATATATATATATATGTATATATAAATATGTATATATATATATATATGTATATACATATATATATAGACTCACCCGTATACATAAACCCGTGCGAAACGCCTTGCATTATTCTATGTCTTTGTTTTTTTTCTGTTCAGTGTTTTAAATTTTCTTTTCAAGATAAGTGCTCCAGGAATCTCGGAAATGCCTCTTCCTATCTCCTATCAGCAGAATTCTACTTTCCGAAAACTTACAAGAGAAATTGATAACAAATTCGTTTGAAAGGGAATTTCCTACCACGCTTCATGAATATGAATATATATATATATACTATATATATATATATATACTGTATATATATATATATATGTACATATATATATATACTGTATATATATATACATATATATATATATATATATATATATATATATATATATATATATATATATATATATATATATATATAGATATACAAGGCAAGGAGATTTTTTTTTTTCTATGGGACTAATTTTGTCTTAAAATCGAAATCATTTGTTAGTGGTATTTTCATATATAATCATTTGTCCCTTTATTCTATTTGCCATCATGCAGCTTTTTGACACCCCTATGGAGGCAAATGGTCTAACAATTTCTTTATTTAATCAAAAAAGTATATATTTTCTAATTTTTCAAAATTATCAAAATTCCACCTGTGACGTCATATTTCACTCGGCTGTGGCGGTTATGCCCCTCTGACTCTGAATCCTGCTTCAGTATATTTTGTCCTTCAGGACTTCAGGAGGTTCCTTTGTGTCACTTTTGAGGCAACAAATCCTCCCAATGCACTCTGAATCCACTGCAACGAAAGATTTTTGGAAAATGAAGCGAAAGGAAAGAGTGAGAAATGGTTTGTTCGTCTCTGATCTGGAAGCGCAACTTATCATTGGAGCCTTTCCCGTGTGTTCACGTATAAAGTGGGTTCTTGTTAGTATCGCTATGTTGGGGCAGAGTTTTTTTTTTTTTTGAGGGATTAGTATTGTTGTCGTCGTCGTCGTCATCATCGTCGTCGTTATTGTCGTCGTCGTCATTGTCGTCGTCATCGTCATTGTCGACGTCATCATCATAGTCGTCGTCGTCGTCGTCGTCGTCATCGTCGTCGTTATTGTCATTGTCATCGTCATCGTCATCATCATCATCATCATCATCATCATCATCATCATCATCATCATCATCATCATCATCATCATCATCATCATCATCATCGTCGTCGTCGTCGTCTTCGTCATCATCATTATTATTATCATTATCATTATTGTCATCGTCATAATCGTCATCGTATCATCATCATCATCATCATCATCATCATCATCATCATCATCATCATCATCATCATCATCATCATCATCATCATCATCATCATCATCATCATTATAACCTCCATCATCACCACAACCACAACCACCTCTATAACCACTTCAACCAATAATAACAATGCAATGACGGCCAAAATTATTTGATAGTTTATTCATAACGAATAGGTTTTTAGATAGGACCGAGACCATCTCTGAAAATGTTGGGGGGGGAGGGGGAGCGTGTACGTCTGAGCATGTGTGTGTGTGTGTGTGTGTGTGTGTGTGTGTGTGTGTGTGTGTGTGTGTGTGTGTGTGTGTGTGTGTGTGTGTGTGTGTGTGTGTGTGTGTGTGTGTGTGTGTGTGTGTGTGTGTTTGTGTGTGTGTGTGTCTACACGTACTAGGTACTCTTTCCTGTGGTTCACTATCACTTTGGCAACACACTTGCTGTCAACAAAGTACAATTATGTTGCATATTAATAGAGAGAGAGAGAGAGAGAGAGAGAGATGGGGGAGGGAAGGGAAAGAGAGAAAGGGGGAGGGAGAGAGGGAGGGAGGGAGGAGTGGTGGAGACTGCGTAAAACAAATAGGAGGCGGGGTAGGGGGAGGGGGGGAAAGGGGGGACATTCTTTTGGTCCTGTGTCTAGCGGACCGCGGCGCCGCCGCCCAGGCCGCTCGTCATGCAACAACGTTCCCAAAGTTTAGGACCGAGTTTGCAAAGTTCGAGACGAACTCCTTTCTGTCTCTTTTTTACCCCTCTCTCTTTCTCTCTCTCTCTCTCTCTCTCTCTCTCTCTCTCTCTCTCTCTCTCTCTCTCTCTCTCTCTCTCTCTCTCTCTCTCTCTCTCTCTCTCTCTCTCTCTCTCTTTTCTCTCTCTCTCTCTCTCTCTCTCTCTCTCTCTCTCTCTCTCTCTCTCTCTCTCTCTCTCTCTCTCTCTCTCTCTCTCTCTCTCTCTATTTTTCATTTATAGATTTTCTTTATTTATTTGTTTTCTCTTATCTATTTGCTATATTGATCCAACTTTATCTATTTTTTCATTTATCATTCGTTTATTTATTTACATATTTATTCATTTATTTATCTTTTAGTTTATTCATTATTATATAAATATATATGTATTGACATGTATATATATATATATATATATATATATATATATATATATAAATATATATAAA
>NC_134801.1:56778976-56791476 GCF_046742065.1 Oratosquilla oratoria
ACAATTGACATGTTTACAAAACAAATGGAACTAGATCGCATCAGAATATTTGAGCCAATTAATCAATGATTATTGAGAAACAGAAGACATCAAATGAACTAATACAAAATAAGGATACAACACCAAATAGATATTAAATTCATAATACAAACATATAAAAATATTCAGAACCACGAATCATAAAATAAAATATAATACAAAATAGATTTAACACCAAATCAATAGGACAACTTATAACACAGACACAAACACGAAAGTCAGATCAAAAACGGAAAATCTTGTAACTTGTCTGATGGAACAGAAAGACATCTGGAATCGTGATCAATCCTAACCCGCTCCCCCACCTTGTCGGTTTGTTAAACACCTGGTTAACCGGCAACAGACAGCGGCCATGTTGCCTGTCTCAGACACATAACATATCGGACAGTTGATTCTGACCCGAAGTATTCGAGAAGTGTGTACGTACTTATTTCATTGTTAAGTTTTAGTATAGATGCATACAAAGAGATGGTGTGTGTGTGAGGGTGTGTTTGTGTGTATATATGTGTGCGTGCGTGAGTGTGAGTGTGAGTGTGAGTGTGAGTGTATGTGTGTGTGTGTGTGTGTGTGTGTGTGTGTGTGTGTGTGTGTGTGTGTGTGTGTGTGTCTACTTGTGTATGCATATTTAATATATAAATATTATAATGAATACATTTCTCTGTCCGGTGTACTACAAAGACTGAGTTTGTACCTTAATACAAGTACTTTACTCATATATATATATATATATATATATATATAATATATATATATATATATATATATATATATAAATTTATGTATACATGCGTACATACATACGCACATATACCTTGGACTACAGCCAAAAATGGATCTCAAACGATCATGTGAAAGGGGTAAGCGTTTCTCTGATTGTAGATGGGCGGTTTTTTTTTTCTTCTTTTTTTTTTCTTAAGCAGCCAGAGAGTGTATATAAATATTTGTGGGAATGGAGGCCAAGATATCTCCGCCGTTTTTTCACAAAGATACGCCTCTTTCATTTTTTCTTCGTATTCTGTTGTCTTAGAAGTCCGAGAGGAGGAAGAAGAAGAAAATTTGAAAACGAAAAGGAAAGAGAAAAGAAATTTGAAGAAAAAACAAAAAGAAAACGAAAAAGAAAGAAAGAAAAAAACGAAAAAATAAAGAAAAAAGAAAACGAAAGAAAAAACTAAAAGAACGAAAAGAAAAAGGAAATAAGAGAAAAAAGGAAATAGAAGGCAAAGAAAAAAGTATGAGACAGCCAAAGAAAAAAAAAACACAAAAGAACAAGAACAAAAACAAGAACAAGAACAAGAACCAAAACAAGAACAAGAACAAGAACAAGAACAAGAACAAGAACAGGAAAAGGAGAACAATAACAACACCAATACCAACAACATTAACCAAGAACAGTCATGATATAATAACGATAACGACAATAACAACTACATCCTACTTGCATTCACACGTAGTCCTAACGAATTATGAATATAGAATATATTCAATGGAACCTTTTCGCTCAAATTCTTGGCCATTTTCCCTCCTCCAACCCCCTTCCTCTTCCCATTCTCCTTTCCCCTTCCCTTTTCACTTTCCCTCCCCTTCCCTTTCCACTCCCCCTTCCCCTTCCCCTTCCTCTTCCCCTTCCCCTTCCTCTTCCCCTTCCCCTTCCCCTTCCCCTTCCCCTTCCCCTTCCCCTTCCCCTTCCCCTTCCCCTTCCTCTTCCTCTTCCCCTTCCCCTTCCCCTTCCCCTTCCCCTTTCCCTTTCCCTTTCCCCCTCCGCTTCCCCATTCCTCCATTCCCCTTCCCCTTCCCCTTTCCCTTCCCCCTCCCCTTTCTCTTTCTTTCCCCTTTTCACTTTCCCTTTCCCCTTCCCTATTCCCCATTCCTCTTTCTCTTTCTCTTTCTCTTTCCCCTTCCCCTTCCCCTTCCCCTTCCCCTTCCCCTTCCCCTTCTTCTCCCCCTTCCCCTTCCCCTTCCCTTTCCTTTTTCCTTCCACCTTCACCTTCCTCCTTCCCCTTCCTCATCCTCCCGCCCGAACCTCCTCTAAACTCCCTCCAAGGACTCGAGTACGATCACCAGCGCCGAAGACGCGTCAGAAGGAGGTGCCAAGAGTACCAAGTGTGCCAAGAGTGCCAAGCGTGCCAATAGTGCCAAGCGTGCCACGTGTGCCAACTGTGTTAAATGTGTTAAGTGTGCCAAGAGTACCAAGTGTGCCAAGAGTGCCAAGCGTGCCACGTGTACCAACTGTGTTAAATGTGCCAAGAGTACCAAGTGTGCCAAGAGTGCCAAGCGTGCCACGCGTCCGTACTGTGTTAAATGTGCCAAGAGTACCAAGTGTGCCAAGAGTGCCAAGCGTGCCACGGTTTCCAAATGCGCCAATTGTACCACGGTTTCCAAATGTGCCAAGTCTGCCACGGTTTCTAAATGTGCCAAAAGGTTTTTGATTATATTTATTTTGTTTTTTTATTTTATTTCATTTTATTTTATTTTATTTTATTTTATTTTATTCTATTTTATTTTATTTTATCTTATTTTATTTTACTTTATTTATCTATTTATTTATTTTTATTCTATTGTTTTTTATTTTATATTATTATTATTACTATTATTATTATTATTATTTTTTTTTTTTTTTACAACGTCGACCAGGTCACCATCAACCAGTAGTGACCTCAGGAAGGAGAATACAAACTGGTCTGACGTCATACATGCCCAGAGAGACTTTGGAGTCTGTTGCGCATTTGCAAACTCAAGCAGAACCCAAAGTATTTAAGAGTATTTCAATGCTAACAACCTGAACTGCGTCGGACTAAGGCAGAAAAATAACGGGAGATGAGGTGACAAACAGAGGCACGAACAAACAGACAGACAGACGGGCGGACTGAAAGACAGGTACAAAAGGAGATGTATATAGTGGGATGGACAGAAAAGTAGACAGAAGAGAGTGCAGACGGAGAGATAGACAGATTGATATGTGGCTGAAAGCAAGCAAGATCATACACACATATGTACACACACACACACACACACACACACACGATATAGACAGAGAAAGGACGAAAAGTGACAGGAAGGGATATATGATGATTGCCCTTAGACAGAAGTAATTGTGTAGACAATTGAAAGAAAAGAAGAAAAAAAAAAACAGAAAAAATTTAAGAAAATTAATTATGTATAAGGTTATATCCGTCCCACGGGAGTAGGGGTGGCCATCTTAGGCAGTGAACGAAGCTGAGAATAACAAAAAAAAATACATATAAGATAAAAAAAAAATGGAGGTAGAGGAGGAAGAGGAGGAAGGGAAAGAGAAGCAAAGGGAAGACTCGAACAGAAAGGGGAAAGGGGAAAGGGGAAAGGGGGAAGAGCGAGAAAGGAAAGAGGGAAAAAAGGTCACAGTGGATAAAAAAGGAATGATTAAAAGGCATATCAAAGAGTGGGCAGAGGATAAAAAATGGAAAGAATAAAAAGATTGTGACCAGGGGGCACGAAGGGGAGAAGGAGAGTGAGATTAAGAACGGGAGTGAGACAGATTGAATAAAAAAGACTCGAGTTGGAAAGAGAAAGATTTATATATGTATGTGTATATGTATATGTATATGTATATGTATATGTATATGTATATGTATATGTATATGCATATGTATATGTATATGTATATGTATATGTATATGTATATGTATTCATACACACGCACACACACACATATATATACATATATGTATATATATATATATATGAATATATATATATATATATTATGAATATATATATATATATATATGTGTGTGTGTGTGTGTGTGTGTGTGTGTGTGTGTGTGTGTGTGTGTGTGTGTGTGTGTGTGTGTGTGTGTGTGTGTGTGTTTGTGTGTGTGTGTGTGTGTGTAGTGAGAGAGATTGAGAAAAGAGGCATAAAGAGATGGGAAGAGAAAGAGAGAGAGGGAAAGAGAGAGAAAAAGAGAGAGAAAGAAAGAGCAAGCAAGGGCGAGCGAGAGAGAGCAAACAAGATGAGAACGAGAACGAGAGAGAGAGAGACAGAGAGAGAAAGAGTAAGAGAGAGAGAGAGAGAGAGAGAGAGAGAGAGAGAGAGAGAGAGAGAGAGAGAGAGAGAGAGAGAGGAATGAAAAAGTGTTGTAATTACCTGGAGTGCCTTCAAGAGGATCGGGCCAGTCGGCGATAAACAAGAGCAAGGAGGCCGCCCGAGGCACCGTCGGAGCTAAAAGCTCCTTACCGTGGCTCTCTTTATACTCTTTATTAAGGTTAGCGTTGACCCACAAAGAGCCTCCTCTTAGCTGAATAAAATAGCCTAACGCTAGCCTCAATTCTTGACCCCTAGTAGCCTCGTTTGACCTGGGCTTCTAGTTATAGGCTTTAGTTAGGTTAATAAAATCGCCCGGCGTTTGATCTAGACAGTGAGGAACGGCACCTGCCTGGTATGTCAAGGCGAGAGTAAAGAGTTATGATAAACATGAACGTCCAGGCGAGAGTAGAAAGTTGTGATAGATACGGAACGTGAAGGCAAAAGTGAAATCTTATGATAAATACGAAAATCCAGGCAAGAGTAAAGAGCTGTGATAAGCAAGCAGGCGAGAGTAGAAAAGTGTGATAAATATGAAACGTCAAGGCGAAAGTAAAGCGTGATGATAATAATGAAATGTCATGGCAAAAGTAAAGTGGTATGATAGAGATAAAATGACAGGGCGAAAGTAATACTAAAGATAAAATGATAAGGCAATAAAAGTGGGATGTCCAGGCAAGAGATAACAAATGGTGATAAACACGAAAGCATTCATATGACACACAAGTATAAGATAAAATAAAATAAAATAGAATAAGATAAAATAGAATAAAATAAAATAAAACTAAATCAAATTAAACAAAAATGAAATAAAATGAAAAATAAAATAAAACAAGATAAGATTAAATTAAATTAAATTAAATTAAATTAAAAATATCACGAATTCGTAACAGCACCTTTGACCGAAGTACTTCGACAGCCAAGGCGAATGAGCAGTGATAGTCATTAGGAAACAAACTGGAGATGTTAGTTAAGACACTAAACGGGTTAGTTAACTAGATACAAGACTAGGTTTTGTATCAGATTATAACTTGCCTTACAAAAGATAAAATTTTGCAATTTCAGCTGAATAAAATCATAAGGCGACAACGAAAACGAAAGAACGTAAGGGGATAGGAACGTGTGAATATGCAAAGGGGTATGGTAACGTGTAGAAGAACATAGAAACGTAAAGAGGAACGTAAGGTTTTGGAGAACGTACAGAGAACGTGCAGCTAAGATGGGAACGTATGAAAGTATACAACAGTGTGCAGAGAAACGTATGAACGTTCAAAAGAACGTAGACATATACATAAGAACGTTTGGATTTGTGGAGATTTATAATGAGATCTAGATGATCCCCGAGAACGTTAAGAACGTATGAATGTGTGTACGGACACGGAAAGGCATGAACGTGCGAAGGAACGTGTAGAGGTGTGTGAAGCGACTCAGATGAACGTGGGAACGGAGGGGGAGAACGTAATTGCATATGGAGGTACGTGAGAACGTAGAGGAAGGGATTTGTCTATGACATGACACTCTGTAGAGAGCTTATGATTTGAGTGCCTATTTTCGAACCATGTGGACGGTGGGGGATAAGAATAAGGTCATTGTGTTCCTTGCGTGCCGTGGAAAGCAAGAAATTTCTTTTTACAATATATATATATATATATATATATATATAATATATATATATACATATATATATATATATATATATATATATATAATATATAATGATAATTATACTAATAATAATGATAATAATGATAATAATAATAATAATAATAATAATAATAATAATAATAATAATAATAATAATAATAATAATAATAATTAATAATAATGATGATAACAAAAATGATAATAATATTAATAACAACAATAAATAGATTAATTGATTATTAATTAATAAGAAATAGAATGATAAAATAAAATAAAATAAAATGATAAGATAAAATAAGATAAAATAAAATAAAATAAAATAATAAAACGTTTCTCGGGATCCAATACTTTGAAATAGTCGAGAAGAGTTGGGAAATTCCACAGTTCGAATCCCGTATTCAAACCACCTGACATCCATCGAACGCCCTAAGGTCGCCCAAAGAAGTCATTGGTCTTCAAAAAGGAAAAGGATGGCTTACGTGACGTCATAGTTGTGATGTCATAGATATGTGATACCATGTTTCTATGACATATATATGTGATTTCATGTGACGTCATAATTATGTGATGTCATGTGTGACGTCATATTCATGTGACGTGTTTCTGTGGCGTCAAAGACTATGAAGTTATACTGTAAGAAAAGCGACTTCGTTTTATGACGTCATCAACTTTACGTCATTCTGTGACGTCACGTATGGCAATAATGACCTAATATTCTATTACGTAATAAATCAATTACGTAATGTATTAGTTGCGTAACCTAATCATTATATAACGTTATAATGACGTCCTAATCTATTACGTCACCACCCAATCAGTCAATTGTCGAATCGAATTTCAGTGGGCCCACAGCCCCACAGCCCCACAGCAGTCGGCAACGGTAGGAGTAGAAGATCAGTCGCCGGCTCTCAGATCTCCTCGTGGGCCCCGTCTGAAGACCGAGCGCCAGCCCCTTGGAGTTTGGAGATGGTCAGTAGCGAGATGAATCTATCCGACGTACCTCTCACAAGACCATCTCGTCGTTGGACTGTCACTATGCTTACGTCATAATTTGTGACGTTAATGCACACACATACACACACACACACACACACACACACACACACACATATATATATATATATATATATATATATATATATATATATATGTGTGTGTGTGTGTGTGTGTGTGTGTGTGTGTGTGTGTGTGTGTGTGTGTGTGTATGTACACATTTGGCCATTTCAAAGTGACTTGTACTCACGTTCTGCAAAATTCCTTAAATCATTTCCATTAACCTAATTACAATTCTGAGGAAAATAAACCGACAGTGTCGTTATTAACACAAGCGAAGGAACGTGATATGACAGAAGATGACGTTATGTGAACCCAGTGACAAAAAAAAAAAAAAAAATCGTAAGTATAAATTTTATTCCCGCCACTGTCACCAGACGATTTTAATCATCTGAAGGAGGAGGAGGAGGAGGAGGAGGAGGAGGAGGAAGAGGAGGAGCAGACTAGATGGCATCCCAGAGACCGGGCGCCAACTCCGAGATGCCAAACCTCTCGATCGATTCAGAATCATTGTGAGATAATTACGAATTCCAAGAGGAATTGAAGGGAGGAGGAGGAGGAGGAGGAGGATGTGAAGGAGGAGGTGTAGGAGGAGGAAGAGGATGGAGGAGGAAAAAGGAAGGAAGGAAGAGAAACGAGAAGGAAGGATAACGAAGAAGAGGAAAGAAATAAGAAGGAAATTAAGAAGTGGAAGAGGAAGAGAGGAAGGAGCAAGAGAAGAAAGTAGGAGAAGGAGGAGGAGGAGGAGAAGGAGGAGGAGGATGGAGGAAGAGGAGGAGGAGGAGGAGGAGGAGGAGGCAGAGGAGGAGGAGGAGGAGGAGGAGGGGGGGTGTGGACACATCAACCACGCCCTCAATCTCTCCCCATCCATTTCTATTGCAAAACGTACTTAACGTAGTTTCATCGCGAGGCACTCTTCGGCGACAAGGAAGGGTTGCGCGGAATTGAACCGTCGATCTTGTCACCAGAGAAGAACAGAACAAAAATTCCCTCTTTGCCCTTATGAAATTAAACAAAAAATTCAAACACACTTTACTTTCGTCACGTGGGATCTATAAAATGAATTAAATAGTTTGTCGCCAACTATAGGAAGGGTAGGGGGTCACGCGGTTGCGGGGCCGTGTGAAGGGCTAGGGGCGTTCTGATAGAACGAGGAATGTGGTTCCCTTGAAGAGTACTTGATTGGTCCCTCATAGGAAGAGCTAAGAATACACACAACGTCAGAGCGTGTTGAGATGGGAGACCTTTTGGTCTGTGGATAGGCCGGGCATATAACGATGACAGATATAGTATATAGTAGTTAGGGTTTACTACTACTCTTACTATTGCTAATAGTCATAGTAGTAGGGATAGTAGATATGGTGGGTGTGGCAGTAGAAATAGTAGTAGTATATATGCATCTGTTTATTTATTTATTGATTTATTTATTTGTGTTTTTGTTATTTATCTTTATTTTTATTAATTTCTATTTATTTATATTCTTATTTATTTTAATTCATCTTTTTGTTATCTATCTTATTATTTATCTTTTTTATTTACTTCTATTATTTATCTTTAATTTTATTCAATTTTTATGTACTTATTCATTTTGACTTTAAATTCTGAACACTGACCACAAAACACCAAATTGGCACTCAGAATTTCCAGATCTCTCCACCAGAGGGCCGTGATAAAAAAGAGCGATTTTAGTAAGATCGAATCCTGTAACAGGGTATTACGATTTGGACAAAAAACTACAAACGTTAAGAACTGTTAGAAATGTTAGAAAACGGAATGTTAGAAAACGTTCAATATTTTTTTAGCGTTTTAACTCTCCCTCCCAAGGTGATTTCTAGAGATAGACCGAAAATTACAAATGAATAGAAATAGAAATAAATGAATAAATAAATAGATAAATACGTAAATAGATAAGCTAATAAATCAATATATGAATAAATGAATAAATAAATAAGCTAATAAATAGATGAATATGTAAATGAATAAGTAAATAAGTAGATAAATATGCGAAATGAATGTATAATAGATTCAATGAATGAATAAACAAAGTAGTAAATTAATTAATAAATAGATATAAATAGATAGATAACTAATAAAGATACGAATAGATAGATAAATAGATATATACTTAGAAGATTAGATAGAATATGAACACATACGTAAACATATGAATAGATAAATGATTAATATATAAATAAATAAATCGATGATTAAATGACGAATAGACAACTCTTTTCAAATGGTTAGTCATTATCAGTTCTTCACGTCAGTAAGGTCCACAACAGCCTACGTATCCATATCATTTGCACCCTTACGCACTTTGCTGTATTGGTGCTCTTTGGAAATTTTGTTCTTGCCGAAGAACAAACGACTTTATTCAGCTCGAGGTGAGAACTCAGTCTGAAGATGTTTCAGGACTATTTGGGGAATTTTATTCATTTATTTATTTATTTATTTATTTGTTCGTTTTATTTTATTTCATCTATTTATTTTGTTTTTATCTTATTTATTTATTCATCTTTATCTATTTTATTCTATTTCATTTTGTTTTATCGTATATTAAACTGTTATGATTTTATAAATGAACAAAATATTTATAAGTTTATATATACTTATAAATAAATCTAAAAAAAATAAACATCTATAAATGTTATCAGTTGTTATATATTGTTCAATATATCAAACTGTTAAATTCCTTAAAATCAGACAATTTCATTCAGATGAAGAAATCCATCCGGACCAAAAATGGGTCTTGATCATTAACGGCCCTCAAACTGAATAAAACCATCTAACTTCAACCAGAAAAAACTCTTCCAAGTTCTCCACATCTAAGAGGTCTCCCACGCCCTGAAAAGCCTTCAGTCACCTTTGAAGACTTCCATCAACGACCCGAAGACTCTATACAGTTAAAGGGTGTACCCTTTTCCCCTGATAAGGGAGGGTGGGAGGAAGGGTAAAGGGGGAGGAGGGGAACAAGGGGGGAGGGGGGGGAGGGAGGGAGGCGGGCGGAGGGAGGGGGGGGGTTTCTGAATGCATTCCCGGTTTGGCGCTGAAGGGGGGGGGGGGGGGGGATTTCCCGCTCTCAGGATGCGGAGTGTAAGGGGGATTTAAGGGTCGATGGTTATCTCTCGTGTCACCTAATTTGCCCCCCATTTCCCCCCTTCCCCCGCCCCCTGGCAAAGCGCCACTGAACAGGGGCGCAACCCCCCTTCAAATTTCCAATAGGCCCCCCTTCCCGCATAAGGTCAACAGATTCCCCTGAGCCACGCGCCATTGTCCCCTCTCGATGATCTCTCGGGCGCGCAAGTTCCGGGTCTCCCTATAGGGGCGGCACTTTCTAACGGACTTTTGCGTGCCCCGCCATCCGATCCGGAACCTCCCAGGGGCCTTCAGGGGGCCCTTCCCAGGGGCAAGGGACAAAAGGGCAACTCACCGGGTAGAACCCTCCCCCTTCGGCGGGCAGGTTCCCCGGGGCCCACCCCTTACTCCCCCTTGTCGGCAACAGGGACAGGAACACGGACGGGACCTGGCATCTATCCGCCTTGCCTCTTCCCCTCCCTACTTCCCTTGCTCCCCTACCCCCACTTCACCACAAAACACAACGGGGGGGGGCCCCCCATCACTTCCCTGTGCCACAACCACTCCCAATACACCCACGGGGGGGGCCATGCGTCAGATACTTGCCGGGGGGCATCTCACACACACACACGCTCTTGCCACCTAAACACCCTTTTGTTTCCTTTCTAAGAGAACACTTTCTCTTCCCTATTTTTCGCTTTCCTACCCCCTCCTCCTTCCCCAAGGCCCCCTCCTTCGCCCTTCCCCTGTCCTGCGCTCCCCTTCCCCGTGCTACTTACGGGTGCCTTTCCTCCTCTCCAGTACTATCTCTCAGCGTTTCAGGGAGAGGAACCTTGCCTCCCGTTCTTTCTTTCTATCCGCCTTCCCCGTTTGACCGGGGCTCCCTCTATCCCATCCACACACGGAACCCCTCTTAAAAGGCCCCTTACCCTGAGGTCCCGTCCCTTGCCCCCCTTATCCCCCACTCTCTAATCCTACCCCCACTTCTCTACTCACCTCCGGTACGCTCTTGCCTCCCTAAAACCTTTCCTTTCTAACACGGGCGATCTATTTTCGGGCAGGGGGACAGCCTATCCCCTCCCCTCGAGAACACGACCTTCCCCTTCCCCTTTCCCCTTGCAGGCTCCCCCCCCTCCCGGCTTCGCCCTTAACACCCTTCCCTACGCCCTTACGTCCCCATCCCCTTCCCCCACCCCCTATCTCAATCCCTCCCCCTTCCAAACTTGTGCACTCCCCCTTCCTACCCCCCACCTTCCCCTTCCCCCCCTTCCCCCTCCCCCTTCCCCTCCCCCCCCCTTCCTCCTTCCCCTTCCTTCCCCCTCCCTTACTCCCCCCATACCTTCCCCCCTACCCACTTCCCCATCCAATACCTCTCTTCACCTCCTCCCTCTTCCCTCCCTAACACTTCTTCCCTTTTTGTTCCACCCCCCCCCTTCCTCCTTCCCTCCCCCCCTTCCCCACCCCCTCCCCCCTTCATATTCCTTCTTCTTCCCCCCCCCTTACCCTCCCTCCCCCTCCCCTTCCCCTTCCCCCCCCTCCCCCTTCATCCCTCTTCTTCCCCTTCCCTTCCCCCTCCCCCTCCTTTCCACTCCCCTCCCCCACCCTCACCCTCCCCCCCTCCTCTCCCTCCTATCCACTCCCTTCTCCCTTCCCCCTCCCCACTCCTCCCCCCCCCCCTCCCCCCTCCCCCTTCCCCCCCCCTAAATCCCTCCCTCCCCCCTCTTACCTCCTTACCCCCCTCCCTCCTTCCCCTTCCCCTTACCCCTTCCCCTCCCCTTCCCCCCTTACTCCCCCTTCCCCTCTCCAATACTTCTCTCATCTCACCTCCTTACCTCTTGCCTCCCTAACCTTTCCTTTCTAACACTTCTCTTCCCTTTTCCTCCCTTCCTATCCCCTCCCTCCTTCCCCTTCCCTTCCCCCTTCCCTTTTCCTTCCTCCCATTCTCGTCCCTTCCAACCCAAACCAGTCATCTTCTTTTCATCTCCTAATCTCCCATCTCCCTACCTTCTCCTTAATTTCCCTTCAATTTATTTTCCTTCCATTCCCTAACTTTCCTTAATATTTCCTTTGTTTCCCTCCTCCCTCCTTTTTAATTCTCTACCCTACCCTTCCCTTCCCTTTTCTTCCCTTCCCTTTTCTTCCCTTCCCTTCCCTTCCTTTCCCCTCCCTTCTTTACCTTTCCCTTCCCTTCCCTTTCCTTCATTACCTTTCTCTTCCCTTCCATTCCCCTCCCTTCCCCTCTCTTCTCCTTTCCTTCCCTTCCCCTTTCCTTCCCTTCCCCTTTCCTTCCCTTCCCCTTTCCTTCCCTTCCCCTTTCCTTCCCTTCCCCTTTCCTTCCCTTCCCCTTCCCTTCTCTTCCCTTTCCTTTCCTTCCCTTCTCTTCCCTTCCCTTTCCTTCCCATTCTTTCCCTTTCCTTCATGACCTTTTTCTTCCCTTCCCTTCCCTTTCCTTTCCTTTCCTTCCTTTCCTTCCCTTCCCTTCCCTTCCCTTCCCTTCCCTTCCCTTTCCATTCCTTCCTTCCTCCATTCCTTCCCTTTCCATTCCATCCCCTTCACTCCCCTTCCCTTCACTCCCCTTCCCTTTACTCTCCTTCACTCCCCTTCCCTTTACTCTCCTTCACTTCCTTTCCCT
>NC_134801.1:56796476-56803976 GCF_046742065.1 Oratosquilla oratoria
ATTCATTTACTTATTTTATCATTTGCTTTTTTATTTATCTATTGATCTATTCTATTTATTCAGTCATCTATTTTTCTATCTATTTTTCTATCTATTTATTTATCATTTATTCAGTGTCCTATAGCCGCAATTCTGAAATCTATACATAGAATATACGCAAGGGACGAGATCACATTACATACATATGATACACGTGATATATATGTGACGTAACATTCTATGGAATTCATGTCACATATCACACATCACACCACCTTGTCACGTAAACATGTGACACAGTTATATAACGCTCACGTCACAAGGTTGCATGACACCCATGTGACATGACGTCACATCCATGTACAATATCACGTGACACCCACGTGATATTGTGACGTCACTCCCCATCCCCTTCCCGCTGATAATTATGCGTTAGACCTAACGGGGATCAATCCTTGAGTTGATTGGGTCAACCTAACCAGCGACCCACGTGATTGATAATTGATGGTGGCAGGAAGCTGTGACGATGGAGATGGACGTGACGTGCGTGTGACGTGATTTGTTATCACGTCACATCATCTCCTTAGTAAACGCATTTCTGGTCAGTTGTGGATTTCACTGTCACTCTCACTGTCACTCTCACTGTCACTGTCCTTATTGGTGTACCGTCTATACTTTAAGACATTACTGTCTCATTCATTACAACATTTGCATACATAAATTGCATTACGAATGAAAGTACTATTTACATACATAAACGAGCGAGTGTTCGTGTATACTTTATGTATACATATATCTGTCTCTCTATATACATATATTAAGAGGCTTTTCCCCCTTATAAGGGGGCTAGCCAGCCAAGATATTCACCCATCATCCACCCAATTGTTCCCCATTTATCTTAGTCAAGGCATATAGACATGCAGACATAAATATACACATATGTTCATACATACATACATACATACATACATACATACATACATACATACATACATACATGCATGCACGGAGGGAAATAGCTGTCGATCACGATTCCAACACGTGATCCAAGGACCAGGGTGAATCATACATCATACATACATACATACATACATACATACATACATACATACATACATACATACGTAAATACATATATACAAATCATACATACATATATACTTACATACATACATAAATACATACATACATACATACATACACACATACACACACACACATACAAACAATACTTCCTTAAGACCTCTTCTGTATACTCCCCCACCCCACTTTCCCCCACCCATAACCACCCCCGTCCCTCGCTCTCGTCCTGGGACACCTTCCACCCCTCTACCCCCCACCCCCCATGGGGGGGACTGTCTGTCCACCAGCCTACCTGTCCATCCGTCATATGGTAATTGGACGGAAGGTGCGGGGTCCTTATTGGATAATAACACATCTCACCAGGCCCCCGACATCTTCCTCCACGCTTGGGCGTGGGGCCCACACACGCCCCCACCCATCCCCGGCCCTCTCCCCCTTCCCCCCTTCTCCCCCTCTCCCCCTCTCCCCCTTCCCCCCTCTCCCCCCTTTCCCCCTCCACTCACCCTAGCCCACTTCTTCAGTCCTTAGCACAACCTATCCCCTTTCTTTCCTCTCTTGTCTTCCTTCCTTCTATCCTCTTCCTATCCCTCCTATCCCCTTTCATCTATCCTTCTCCCCCTTTTCCCTCCGCACTCCATCCCTCCCTCTTCCCTCTCTCACTCATCTCCACTCTCCCCCATTCCCCCCTTCCCCCTCTCCCTTCATTCTCTCCTATCCCTTCCCCTCTATCCACTCCCATCTCCCAATCCCCTCACCATTTCCCCTTCCCCACTGCCCTCTCCCCCATTCCCCACTCCCCCTCTCCCCTCATTTCCCCTCTATCCCTTCCTCCTCGTCCTTTCCCCTCCCCATCCCCTTCTCCCCATTCCACCTCCCTTTCCCCCTCCCTATCTCAACTCCCCATCATCAATCCCTCCTACCTCCATTCCCCCCGCTATCTCCCCCCTCCCCCCATCCCTGTCGGCCGACCTTCGTCTTCCATAGGAGAGATAAAATATTCAGACACATCGAAGGGGGAGGTGGGGAGGCGACCTGGGCCCGATACCTGCGTTGACACGAGGTAACGGCGGTTATGAAATACTACGCGAGCGGAGGGTGGGGGAGTGGGGGAGAGGGGGAGAGGGGGAGGAGCTTGTGCCAGGAGGCTCTTATCTATGATTTTTTTTTTTTTTTTTTTTTTTTTTTTTTTTTTTTTTTTTTTTTTTTTTTTTTTTTTTTTTTTTTTTTTTTTTTTTTTTTTTTTTTTTTTTTACCCTTTGCGAATGGTCATGTACTTAACAACGTTTACTACAATAATGTACATTTTATTTAGTACAAACAATATTCCGGTCAACTCTAGTACTTTGAGTCCCTTCATGTACTTTGAGCTACTTAAATCTTAACATGAAAAATTTTTGAAAAAAAAAACGAAAAAAAAATCCTTTTTTTGAAAAAAAAAAGAAAATAAATAACTGACCGTACGGCTTCAATAGACTCCTATGAGCCGAAGAAGTTTTCATTTTATTTCGTTTACTTTCGAAATGAAGGAGACAGTTGAGAAGAAGCTTTTAAAAAGTTAACAGCAGGTCACCCCAGAGCGGTCGAAGCGGGCAACCCCCAACGTCTATCGCGGAGAAATAAATACATAAATGGAGAACAGGAGACTGAGACCGTGATGGAAAAATGAAAAAGATGCGAGTAAAAGAAGGAGGAGGAAGACGATGTAAGATATTAGAAAATGTAGAAATAATTGAGAAATATATGATAAATATCAGGATTGATAAGAACGAAAGAGATATACATACACAAACACACACACACACACACACACACACACACACACACACACACATACTCACATATGTATGTATATATTATATATATATATATATATACATATATATGTATGCATTTGTATATATGTTTTATATGTATCTATACATATATATAATGTATATATATCTATAAATGTATACACATATCTGTATTATATATATTCATATATATATATATATATTATATATATATATATATACATATATATATTTTATATATATTCATATATATATATATATATTATATATATATATATATACATATATATATATAGTTATGTGCATGTGAGGCAATAAGAAAGAATCAGAAAAGATAAGGAAGAGAGCAGAGAAAGGACAGCAACGATAGTAAACAGAAAAGAAACTCGGCCAAACAGCCATTAACAAGAGAGAGAAAAAAGTTTGAATGGAAGAGGAAAGAAAAAAGAAAAAATATGTACACAGAGACTTCGTTCTCCTCAAAGAGCTTGGAGACTCTGTGAGTCTTCAAAGACATGGAGAGTGAAACTATGGAGGAGAAGAAAGAGGAGGAGGAGGAGAAGAGGAGGAGGAAGAGGAAAAAGAGGAGCAGGAGAAAGAGGAAGAGATGGAAAAGAGGGAAGAGGTAGAGAAGGAGGAGGAGGAGGAGGGAAGAGGAAGAAGGGGAGGAGGTGGAAGAGGAAGAGATGGAAAAGGGAGAAGAGGAGGAGGAGGAGGAGGAGGAGGAGGAGGGAAGAGGAAGAAGGGGAGGAGGTGGAAGAGGAAGAGATGGAAAAGGGAGAAGAGGAGGAGGAGGAGGAGGAGGAGGGAAGAGGAAGAAGGGGAGGAGGTGGAAGAGGAAGAGATGGAAAAGGGAGAAGAGGAGGAGGAGGAGGAGGAGGAGGAGGAGGAGGAGGAGGGAAGAGGAAGAAGGGGAGGAGGTGGAAGAAGAAGAGATGGAGAAGGGAGAAGAGGAAGAGGAGGAGGAGGAAGGAAGAGGAAGAAGAGGAGGAGGAGGGAAGAGGAGGACGATGGGGCTCCAATGAATATTTGTTTGACCTGGATCCTTGCTATTCACTTTCTTCCTTTGACCCAATTTGTCTCTCCTCCTCTGTTTCTCTTTCTTCTTTTCGAAATAGCTCTCAAAGGTCTTTTTTATTTTTTCACTTCTTTAAGAAAAAATAGTGACCTTCGGCCACTCCCTCAAGTTGCTTAGAATATAATATGATAAAAAAGAATAGATATAATATAATATATAAAAGATATAAATATCTTCTGTCCACTGCTTAAGAAAAAATGGTTGATATAAAAAAGAAAAAAAAAATGCTCTTTCAAAAGAAAAAACGAACCCCAAATTTTCTCGTCCATTTCTTATGGAATGGTATGAAAAAAATGTATGAATATATATATATATATATATATATATATATATATATATATATGTGTTAGTGTGTGTGTGTGTGTGCGCGTGTGTGTGTGTGTGTGTAAGTGCGTGTGTGTATCGAGGCTCCCGTGCATTCCTCAAAAAAAGGCCAACAAATATTTCTTGAAAACGTAAGAATAAAAAAGAATAAAAAAGTCGTCTCATGGTCCCGTGTTCTCCACTTTTTAAAGAAAAAAAAAATAAATTAAATAAAACAAAATAAAAAATATCCCGTCCTCCGTTTTCTTTTTCTTTCATTATTTCGGAGAAGAAAAAAATGCGTCTCAGGGTCTCTGGTCCTCCGCTTCTTTAAGAAAAAGAAAAAAAAAAATTGTGCCTCAGGATCTACTGCCGGAAACCAGGCTACTCTCGACTCGGCCCAAGTCTTCGTCCTCTTCTTTGGGCTCTCGAACTCTCATCGTCACCGAAGTCGGGAGAGATGAAGAGCAAGAAGAAAAAAATGAAAGAGAAAAAGGAGGAGGAGGAGGAGGAGGAGGAGGAGGAGAAGGAGGAGGAGGAGTAGAGGAGGAGGAGGAGGAGGAGGAGGGGAAGAATAGGGGGAGAAATAGGAGAAGGAATAACAGAAGCAAGACGAAAAGGAAGAACAGTAGGAGGGGAAGAAAGAGGGGGAAGGAAGGAGGAGGAGAAAGAGAAAGAAGAAAAGGAAGACCTGGAAGACAAAACTGGGAAGAATAAGAAGAAAAAATAAGAAGAAAAAATAGGAAAAGGAAGTAAAATAGAGAACGAAAGAGAAAAGGAAGAGAAGGAGAAAAAGAAAAGGAAGAAAAGGGGAAGAAAAAGAAAAGGAGAAGAACAAGGAGTGGGAGGAGGAGGAGGAGTAGGATGTGGAAGAGGAAGAATAGAAATAAGAGGAATATAATTTCAAGAATTATACCATGGACCCGGAGTGGTTTAGAAAACAACAAAATGTTACTTCTCCACATCCTCATCCTC
This sequence comes from Oratosquilla oratoria, assembly GCF_046742065.1. Classification (NCBI taxonomy): domain Eukaryota; kingdom Metazoa; phylum Arthropoda; class Malacostraca; order Stomatopoda; family Squillidae; genus Oratosquilla; species Oratosquilla oratoria. Next base: position 56,801,688 of record NC_134801.1, read on the forward strand.
TCCTCCTCCTCCTCCTCCTCCTCCTCCTCCTCCTCCTCCTCCTCCTCCTCCTCCTCCTCCTCTTCCTCCTCTTTCTCGTTGTCTTCGTTCTCCACCTTTTCTTTCTCTTCCTTTACCTCCTCCTCCTCTTTCTCCTCCTCTCTCTTCCCTCTCCTCTTTCTCGTTGTCCTCTTTCTCCACATTCTCTTTCTCTTCCTATTCCTCCTCATCCTCTTTCCTCCTTCCCTCCTCCTCTTTTTCCTCCTCCTGTTCTTACTCTTGCTCTTCATCCACCTCCAACTCCTACCATCCTCACCTCCTCCTTCCTTCCTCCTCCTCTGGTCCTCCTCCTTCTGTCCTCCTACTCCCGTTCGTCTAAGTCTCCTCCTACTGCCCTCCTCCTTCCTAACCCTCTCCTCCTCCTCCTACCTCTTCTCCTCCCTCCTCCTTCTACCTCCTCCTCCTCCTCTTATTCATTACAATCCTCCTCCTCCTACCCTCCTCCTATCCTCCTCCTCCTCCTCCTCCTCCTCCTCCTCCTCTTCCTCCTCCTCCCCCCGCATCCATCACGGAGGAGTCAAATCATTTCCTGCTTCTTATCTGGACTCATCTGTCATCTTCGGAAGCCGCGTCAAATGTTTCTCGGAGTCCCCATCACTCGCCATTACTCCCCATCACTCCCCATTACTCCCCATCACTCCCCATCACTCCCCATCACTCCCCCATTATTCCCCATCACTCCCCATTGCTCCCCATTACTCCTCATTACTCCTTATTACTCCCCATTACTTTCCATTACTCCCTCATCACTCCCCATTGCTCTCCATCTCTCCCCCATTACTTCCCCATCACTTCCCCATTATTCCCCATCACTCCTCATTGCTCCCCATTACTCCTCATTACTCTTTATTACTCCCCATCACTCCCCATCACTTCTCCATCACTCCCCATTGCTCTCCATCACTCCCCCATTACTTCCCCATCACTCCCCATTGCTCCCCATCACCCCATTACTCCATATCACTCCCCATTACTCCTCATCATTCCCCCATTACTCCTCATCACTCCCCCATCACTCCCCATCACCCCTCATCACGCCCCATCACTCCTCGTTTGTTTTCTCTCACCCACGGTTATATCTTCAAAAATCCCCAACACAATCTCCAACATTACACACGCAATATACTGTATATATATATATATATATATATATATATATATATATATATATATATATATATTCTTTATCATTCACCAACAATTTTTTCCGCCAGCTTTTGGAAAATTCTCCACCACTCTCTCCAACACTACGAAACTTTCTCCAAAATTCCCTCCAACACACCAACACGCTCTCAAACACTCTCCAACATTCTCACATTCTCTCTAACGATTTACGTATCTTAAACGTTCTCCAGCGGAATCTCCAACAATTTCTCCAACCCTCCAACTTTTCCTCCAACAGCTTCTCCGGCAATACTCCAGCATGTCTTCCGTACAATGTTAGACCTCCTTCACGGCTTGTTATCTCTTGGCACTTTCTCCTCCTCCTCCTCCTCCTCCTCCTCCTACTCCACCTCCTCCACCATCTCCTCCTACTCCACCTCTTCCTCCTCCTCCTCCTCCTCCTACTCCACCTCCTCCACCACCTCCTCCTACTCCTCTTCCCCTTCTTTTTTCCCCTCCTTTTCTTTCTCCTCTTCCTCATTTTCCTCTTCTCTTCCTCTTCCTCCTCATTCCTCTCCTTCTCTTACTCCTTCTTCCCCTACTCTCTTCTTTTTCTCTTTCTCCTTTTCCTCCCCTCTTACTCCTAATCCTCTTCCTCCTCCTCTTCTTCATCCTCTTCCTCTTCCTCTTTTTTCTCTCCTCATTCTCCTTATCCTCTTCCTCCTCTTCCACTCCTCCTACTCTTCCTCCTTTTTCTCCTCTTTCCTCATTCTCCTCACTCTCTTCCTCCTTTTTCTCCTCCTCCTCTTCTTCCTCCTCCTCCTCCTCTTCCTCCTCCTCCGGTGGGAACTTTGTCTGCAAGAAGGCCTAGCGTCTTTATTTTCGCCAGCCAAGAGGTGCCGCGAGAAATTAAAAAAAAAAAAAAAAAATTGAGCTAATTCATTGATTTATGTTATTCTGTTGTATTTACCAATTTATTCGTTCATTTATTTAATTATTTGTTCATCTATTTACTAATGTGCTTGTTTATTCTTATTTATTTATTTATTTATCTATTTTTATTTTTATCATTATATTATAGTTTTTCATCTCTTCAATGATTTGTTTATTTATTCATTTATTTATTTTCCTGGAACATTTGCTGTA
>NC_134801.1:56808976-56813976 GCF_046742065.1 Oratosquilla oratoria
CCGCTGGTGACAAGTACAGAAGAGAACTGACCCTGGACGCCAAAACCTGGCTTCCGTATATACGCACCCTGCGTACGCTAAAGTAGCGAACAACCCCACCTCACCGAAACATGGCTCGGTAGGGCCTAGGTTGTGCTTTTATGAGGATACAAATGCCTGTAGTACAGGCGTAATTTGGACTTAATCTACACAAATTAAATACAAGGCCGAAGGCCAGCTGTTTCTACAACACATATACATTCCTTGTCCATCCCATTCCTGCAGCGGCGATACTATAAGCCAAAATATCGCGTAGAAGCACATTTCATTCACACACACACACACACACACAAAACACACACACACACACACACACACACACACACACACACACACACACACACACACACACACACACACACACACACACACACACGAAAAACAAAGCCTAATATCAGATAACCCCCATAAGGAAACTCAGAATACAGATTCCCCCCTCTATCTTCCCCCCACCCCACTCCCCCAACCCCCCTACGCCCCTTTCTCCTTCCCCCCTCGTCCCCCCACCCCCCATGCCATTATTCCTTGTCTTCTCTTGTATTCCCTCCGCCCGTCCACTATTAACATAACATTCATCACGCCCGCACGCCCTCGCTTACCACCTACTACGCCCACTCCACACCCTTCCTCCAGAAACACGCCCATTACTGCCCCCCACCCCCGCCCCTGCCCTCTCTCCTCCTTCTCCTCCTTGTCCTCCCTCCTCCTCCCCCTCACCCCTCACCCTCCTATGGTGATGGAACAAACACACGCTAAAATTTTGTTTTTTCACGATATTTCTGTTATTTTGTTATCGTTATTGTTGTTCTTTATCATTATCACTATTGTCATCATCAAATGGTATTGCAAAAGGTGAATGATATGTTAGGGAGATCACACTCACCAAAAATAAAGATGAAATAAATGAATAAATAGATAAATGAATAAATAAATAAATAAATAAACAGTATAATCATCATAATTGGAAGTCCGGCCTTCCCCCCTTCCCAAACTCCCCCCACTCTCCATCCCACCCTCCACCCACTCCCTCCCCCTCCCACCCTCCCCCCACTCCCTCCTCCTCCCACCCTCACCCCACTCCCTCCCCCTCCCACCCTCCCCCACTCCCCCTCCCATATTACCCCACTCCCACCTTCCCCCACCCCTCCTCCTCCCACTCTCCCCCTCCCACCCTACCCCACTCCCTCCCCCCACACACCCCCACTCCCTCCCCCTTCCACCCTCCCTTACTCCCTCCCCCTCCCACCCTCCCCTACTCCCTCCCCCTCCCACCCTACCCCACTCCCTCCCCCTCCCACACACCCCCACTCTCCCTCCCACATTCCCCCACTCCCTTCCCCTCCCACCCTCCCCCCCACTCACACCACCCACCCTCCTACGCTTTCCCTCCAATACACAATAAATCATAAATGTATTTTTTTCTAAATGAAAACGGACAAAAAACACCAATATCCTCGCATCGCTAATGGTGCACAGTTTATAAACCCTCCTTTTCTTCCTCTCCTCTTCCTCTCCTCCTCCTCTCCCCTTCCTCCCCTCCCCTCTTCCTCTCTTACCTCCCTCTCCTTTTCTCCTCTTACTTTCCTCTTCACCTCTTCTTCTCTCCTCCCCCCTTCTTCCCTCCTCCCCTCTTTCCTTTCTCTCCTCGTCCTTCCTCTCTTCCTTCCTTCCTCTCCTCCTTCCTTCCTCTCCTCCTTCCTTCTTCTCCTCCTTCCTCTCCTCCTTCCTTCCTCTCCTCCTTCCTTCCTCTCCTCCTTCCTTCCTCTCCTCCTTCCTTCTTCTCCACCTTCCTTCTTCTCCACCTTCCTTCCTCTCCTTCCTCCCTTCCTCCACTCTATTCTTCCTCCCTTCATCTCTTCCTCTCTTTCTCTTTTTTCCCTCTCCCATCCTCTTCCCTCTCCTCCACATCCGACCTCCCTTTCCTCCCTTCCTTCCTCCCCCTCTTCCTTCCTCGTGACCTCTTTTCCCTCCCCCTCTCCCCTCCCCATCTCCCATCCCACCTCTCCCCTCTCCCCTCCCCCTCTCCCCTCCCCCTCTCCCCTCCCCCTCTCCCCTCCCCTATCCTTCCCCCTCCCCCCTCTCCCCCCTCTCACTTCCCCCTCTCCCCTACCCTCTCCCCTACCCTCTCCCTCCCCCCTCCCCCTCTCCCCCCTCTCCCTTTCCCCACTTGCCCCATATCAAGAAATTTTAAATAACTTTTTTTTTATAAAACCATCCAATCACACACTTTTGAACCTCATTCAGACTTTACCCCCTTTTCCTTCCCCCCCTGCGCCCCTCCCCCTCCCTCCCCCTACACCTCCTCCATCCTCCTCCTCCATCCTCCATCTTTTCCCTCTTCACTCCACACTCGAACCCCTCCAACATTCCCATCTACTCCAATCCATTCCACTTTTCTCCACAATAATCCTGACTCCTTCCTTCCTTACCCGACGTCCCTTTTCCTTTCGTTCCAGCTGTCGCCAGGCGATTTCATTCATCCCCGGGCCTTAGGAGTTATGTCTGACCTCGCTTAACCTCTTCCCTACCGTGTGGCACTTTTTCTTTTATTTTATTTTTTATTAAAAAAAATTATTCAATATTTCATTCAGTTAAGGTAATGTAGCTTGAAGGTTTTATTAAGGTCAATGATAGTGAAAGGGGCTTCATTAGGATGACCTCACCCTCACCCTCACCCCTCCCCTTCCCCCCTCTTCCTCTCCCTCCCCCTCCCCCTCCCACTCTTCCTCTCCCTCTCCCTCCCCCTTCCCTACCTCTCCCCTCCCCCTCCCCCTTCCCTTCCCCTTCCCTTTCCCACTCCTCTTCCCCTTCTTCCTCCCCCTTCCCCCTCTCCCTCCCCCTCCCCCCTCCCCCTCGCCCCTCTACATCCCCCTCCCCCTCCCCTTCCCTTCCCCTTCCCTTTCCCATTCCTCTTCCCCTTCTTCCTCCCCCTTCCCCCTCTCCCTCCCCCTCCCCCTCCCCCTCGCCCCTCTACATCCCCCTCCCCCTCCCCCTTCCCTTCCCCTTCCCTTTCCCACTCCTCTTCCCCTTCTTCCTCCCCCTTCCCCCTCTCCCTCCCCCTCCCCCTCCCCTTGCCCCTCTACATCCCCCTCCCCCTCTTCTTCCTTCTCCCCCTCCCCTTCCCCCCTCCCCTTCCCCTCTTCTCCCCTTCCCTTCCCCCTCCCGTCCCCTTCCTCTTCCTCCCCCTACCCCCTATCTCCTCCCCTCCCTACCTCCTCCCCTAACAGTGGCCCGGGAGGGGCTTACAACAGGAGTCGCCTAGCTTCTTCTGAAACATACACGTTACGATTTGGTCTTAAGGCCATCGGGCTGATCTGATCAGTTTCGACCAGATTGAATCGTGTATGGCATACCAGATCCATCAAGCGGCCTCAAGAGCAGATCGTAGCGTGGATGAGGGTGCCTAAGATTGGATGTCTAGATCTGAAAGAATGACGAGTTCGATCTTGATTTATGTCTTCAGAGTAAACACAGAATTTGGTCGACTTATTTTTTTTTTTTTTTATTTTTTTTTTTTTTTTTAATTCCGAAACATGTTCGACGCACAGCATGATACACTTGAGAACACAAGTTCGTCGATAGTCTGGAGTAGCGCCTTGGGATCTGGTAACCAGGACGTGAGTAAAAAAAAAAATCCAAAAATAAATAATAATAAAATAAATAAATATATAAATAAACAAATAAATGAATAGGTAAATAAACAAATAAATAGATAAATAAATGAAATAAAAAGAAGTAAATAGATATATAAATTGATCAAAATAAATCATGCTTATGAATCAAGGGTCTCTCACGCCCTCAATAGAATCTTGGAAGTAAGATCATGAACGCAACGTAGAGATCATTATCAATACATGCTTTATCGTTATGAATTGTCATAAGCATCATCATTACTTTAGTCATTATCATGAGTATAGTTGTTGACATCACGATGCATATCATCACCACCACCATCATTATCATTATCGTCATCATCATCGACATCATCATCATCATCATCATCATCATCGTCATCATCATCATCATCATCGTCATCAGCATCATCATCATCATCATCATCATCATCATCATCATCATCATCATCGTCGTCGTCGTCCTCCTCCTCCTCATCATCATCATCATCATCATCATCATCATCATCATCATCATCATCATCATCATCATCATCATCATCATCATCATCATCATCATCATCATCATCATCATTATCATCATCACCACCACACACATCATCAAACAGACATAGACAAATAGATCAAATGACAGGCCGACAAACATACAAACGAACAAATATATAGACTGACAAAAAAACATATGAAAAGATGGACAAGAAGACAGACAGACAGACACAAACAGATAAACGAAAAAAGTCAATAAAAGAAAGAATAGAAAAAGAAAAAGAAGAAGAAGAAGAGGAAGAAGAAGAGGAAGATGAGGAAGAAGAAGAAGAAGAAGAAGAAGAAGAAGAAGAAGAAGAAGAAGAAGAAGAAGAAGAAGAAGAAGAAGAAGAAGAAGAAGAAGAAGAAGAAAAAGAAGAGGGAAAAAAGTAGGAAGAGAAGAACGAGAGGAAAAAGAGGAAAAAGAAAAAGATAAGAAAAACAACAACAAAAAGCAACAAAAACACCAAACAGGAGGAACGTGCACAGAGTAGAGGGAGGTGGGGGAAGAAGAACGGGGGCGAGAAAACTCGATTGGAAAAATCACCTTTATATCAATATCCCGTAAGTACGATAATCCCGTTTGATGGACGACCCGAGGAAAATGTCGATGAGATGTCTCTGCCGTCTTGAGAGCTCAAGCGAGAGGCTTTACTACTACTATAGAGTGGCGTCAGTGACGTAACAAGGGGCTTTGGTCGGCTGGAAGGCGGCGTTCTACAGACGAATGTGCTTACGTGTGATTTTCTTTCATAAGAGGAAAGAAAGACGAGAAGGATATATGATGCTGGTTGGTTTAGATAT
>NC_134801.1:56821476-56831476 GCF_046742065.1 Oratosquilla oratoria
CCCTTTTGCTACCGAGGTGGATGAGTCCCACGGAGATGAATGGAATCGCCTGGCGGCAGCCATGATTAAACATAAAGCACAAACCTGCAAAGAAGGGCTGTGTATGCGATTCACCATGGTCTTAGATCACGTGTTGGACTCGTGATTGACAGTTATTTCCCCTCCGGAAGAGAGCTCAGAGTTCATATATGAGTGTGCGTGTGTGTATGTGTGTGTGTGTGTGTGTGTGTGTGTGTGTGTGTGTGTGTGTGTGTGTGTGTGTGTGTGTGTGTGTGTGTGTGTGTGTGTGTGTGTGTGTGTGTGTGTGTGTGTGTGTGTGTGTGTGTGTGCATATGTGCGAGTATGTGTGATAGTATGAACGTGGAAGGACGAGAGAGAGGTTTGGAAGAGGAGGAAGAGGAGGAAGAAAGAGGGAAGACAAGGAGTAACAGAAGGAAGATGGAGGGGAAGAAGAGGTGAGAAGAGAAAGAGGAGGTGGGGGAAAAGAGAAAGAAGAGAATGAACGCTAAAAGAGGAAAAAAGAACGAAATAAGAAGAGATGAGGTCTCTCTCTCTCTCTCTCTCTCTCTCTCTCTCTCTCTCTCTCTCTCTCTCTCTCTCTCTCTCTCTCTCTCTCTCTCTCTCTCTCTCTCTCTCTCTCTCTCTCTCTCTCTCTCTCTCTCTCTCTCTCTCTCTCTCTCTCTCTCTCTATCTCTCTCTCTCGTTCTCTTTAAGTCCTTGATGGTGAACGGGTTATTAGGGTAGTCTACATGGCCTCGATGTGGGCAGCCTGCCCGTTTCTATGAATTGTTGATATGTAAATGTAACTGGAATACCTATAGGGGTCCATATCTTCATTTCCGCTCGGGGTAGTCTCATGTTCGCCTCCCGCTGGGCTGTACATGATATATATATATATATATATATGTATGTATCTATATAGCTATATATATATATATATATATATATATATATATATATATATATATATGTATGTATGTATATATATATATATATGTATATATATATATATATACATGCATTTAAGTATGTACGTATTGTACGTATGTGTATGTATGTATGTGATGTATGTATGTATGTATGTATGTATGTATGTATGTATGTATGTATGTATGTATGTATGTATGTATGTATGTATGTATGTATGTGTGAATATATGTATGTATGCATGTATGTATGTACGTATGTATGTATGTATGTATGTACAGTATGTATGTATGTATGTAATGTATGTAATGTATGTAATGTATGCATGTATGTATGTATGTATGTATGTATGTATGTATGTATGTATTATATGTATGTATATATGTTTGTAGATATGCATGTATGTACATACAGTGCATGTATGTATATATATGGTGCATGACCACTAGACATCTAGGATTTGCTTTGATAATTAGACGGACGAGGCACGCCGCCCCCCTTCCCCCTCATAGACTAGTTCCATTTGCATATCTTAATGAAAACCACCCAATTAGAAATATGGGAGTAATTAGCGGTGTCGTTAAGGTTCCTGTATGGTGGAACGACTGTCAGTGGTTGGCGCAACAGCGTCATTAGAGAGAGTGAGAGAGAAAGAGAGGGAGAGAGAGTGAAAGGCTTCCCTTACCTAAAGAGGTGGAGGATAATTTGCTTCCTCGTAGAAATGAAAGAGGGTTTATAGTGTCTGCGCTCGCAATAGTGTCTTCAGGTCACTGTCACTATGGTGAATACTGAGGGTAACAGTAATAGTAACAGTATACCAGTGACATTAGCAGTAATAGTAACTGTTATGGTAACGGTGGTGACTTTACAAGCACCGGCAATGGTGTCGGTAATAGTAACAGAAACATCAGGAACAATTTCGCGCCGAGGAGGCGTATATGCTATTCTTCCGCATTCATTATTCATTGAATGTATTATTCATTCACGCTCGAAAGCGCCTCATTCCTCAACACAGGTCAATATCGCAGCCAGAGTTATTCATCATTCAGCTTCAGTTATACATTATCTAAAGCACCTGATCATCTATGTATTGGTGCGTGTATTGTATGTTATACATTTGTATGTATCTATAATTTACAAACACGAGTGCATCATACAGATAAAGTCGACTGTGCATTATTCCTCTCCATGTCGATTCCTGTGTTGGGTAACAGAGGCGTAGCCTGAAGTGACTGACCTCTGAAGTTACTTTGTGTTACTTCCTGGGTTACTTGGTTACTTTGACCCTTTCGTGACGAGTAACCAGCGCTTCTAAAGAGGGAAGCAGGAAGAGAGGGGAGAAAAGAAATTAAATGTTATTAGTTTTTTCATCTTATAGCTGAGTAAAATCACCTTTAGGTGTATGTGGAATAAAGGCTTAAATTCTATAACGCAGTGAACGGGCTAATCGAGATATATTTGAAATAGGATTAAATCCTTTAAAAGAGGATTTAACCAATTAGAAGTGGAGGGAGGGGGTCGTCCCCCTCAGGTGAATAAAATCATCTGACGACAGCTAGACTTTAATCTTATTTTATTTATTTATTTTATTTATTTATCTATTCTATTTATTTCATTTTATTAATTTTATTTATTTTATTTATCTTGTTTATTTCATTTATTTATCTATTCTATTTATTTCATTTATTTATCATTTATTTATCTAACTTATTTATTATTTATTTATTTTTTCAATCAAAAGGCATCTCCGTCATCTGTGTCTATTTTGTTTTGTTTTTTCTTTTAAATAAAAATGTCTGGTACTAACCAGAATAAAAACATAATTACTATCACCGTACTGAAGACAGAATGCCTGAATTACCAAGATTACTTTGGGTTACTTTTTGAGTTACTAAGTCAATATTCTGTCATTCGTAAATACATAATGTCGTATCATGTCCGAATGCTAGGGCGAGCGACATGGACTACCATACGGGCTTCCATTACTGAAAATTATTCTGACTCCAGATGATGCCTAGCATTACTAGATATTACTAAGAAATTAATATTTACATTATTATTATTACTATTATCATCATCATCATCATCATCATCATCATCATCATCATCATCATCATCATCATCATCATCATCATCATCATCATCATCATCATCATCATCATCATCATCATCATCATCATCATCATCATCATCATCATCATCATCATCATTCATCATCATCATCATCATCACCATCATCATCATCATCATCATTTATTAATCATTAATTATTTTATAATTTTGTATTTTGTAACTCAAGCCGGTAGCCAGTTTGGTGTCCAAGCGTTCAAACAGAACGAGGTAACGACTTTGTTGAAAGCGTCTGGGTCATTACCATTAAATTAAATCACTTGACGGCAACCAAGACTAAAGAAATACCACCTGGTATGGAAAGGGCTAATCGAGAGCCCCCATTACCCCTTCTTCACCAATGGTAACCGGCAACAATCCTCAGTCTCTACCACAGAGATCAGTGACGTCAGAGGAAAACGACGTTATGGCGTCACAGAAAAGCTACGTCACCGAAATGAATGACGGCATAGATGAACGATGTCATAAAACGTGTCGTCACGATGATCAATAACACAGAGGCAAACGACACTATGGAGACGTATGACGTCATAGATACGTCATAGATACGTCATACAAGAGTTTGGGTACGATAGCGGTGTGACTGAACGAGCATCATCAACTTCAGACAACTTCAAAACACTTTTTTTTTTACTTGTATGTAATCATCTTTCACGCCAGTAAATATGAATCAAAAACATACTTAATGCCTACATAATGTAGATTATGGGTGTTTGTGTATGTACATGTACGTGCACGCGTGGGTGTATTTTCTTTCAATTTATGATTAAATTCTTCGAGAAGGTATGTAAATTATGGGTGTTTGTGTACATACATACACGTGTATGTTTATATATATATATGTATATGTATATATATATATATTATGTATATATATACATATATATATATATATATATATAATATATATATATACAGTATATATATATATATATATATATATATATATATATATATATATATATATATATAATCTGTGATGGAATTCTTTATGGCTTCATGTCAACAAGCTCTCTGTCTTACCACAAAAATCTGATCCACGCAACCCTTACTTTTTCTAAAATCACACTACTCCCCACCAATTACTCCTTCTGTTCCTCTTTTAATCCTTTCTATTAAAACCCTCCCATAAGCCTTCCCAACTACACTCAACTACACTCCTGCAGTCCTCCGGCATTCTACCCTCCCTTGAACACACATTAAACAACCTCACTAGTCAGTCCACTATTACTGCAATTTCCTTCTTCAGACAGTCCGTATGACACCCATCCAACCCAGGTGCCCTACCTGCTGTCATCATTTTGATAACTACTTGCACCTCATCTTTTTTATTTCTCCTCCATTTTCCTCACCCATCATTGTCATTTTCTTGGCTCCTCCCACTGCTTCCACCATTCCCTCCCTATTCTCCTCCACATTTAGCAGCTCCCTTAAATACTCCACCCATCTTACCTTTACCGCCTCCTCTCCACCTATCATCTCCAACAGCAACATTTACTTTTTCTTCCCTACTTGATTCGCCTCCACTTCCTCTCTTAACTTCCTTCCAAAACATCTATTTATTACTTTAAAAACATCTGTCATACTCTTCTCCCCTCCTTTTTGCCTCCTTTATCTTATGTTTTGCTTCTCATCTTTTTTTTCTTTGTACCACTCATATGTTTCTCTCGTCCTACTTTGCAACCAGTTCGCAAATGCTCGCTTCTTCTCTCACAGCGTGAAATGAAAATAATCTGAATTAAATTCGACTAGATAAAGAAAGATTGACGTTCAAGATTGCTGGTGTTGGCGGTATCCTAGCTCCTGACGAAGAAAGTCGTCTTGGAAGAAGAGGAGGAAGCCAAAGGATGAGGATCCTATAAACAGCATCCTACGCCTCCTCCAAAACGTCCCCAGAGGAGAAGAAACGAAACACTTGACTGGAGGGCCGTTCTCAGAAGAGAGGAAGGGAGAGGGAAAAAAGGAAGAAAGAGAGGAAAAAGAAGAAGAGAGAAGAGAAAAGAAAGGAGGGAGGGAATGAAGGAAGAGAGGAAGGAGAAGAAGGGGGAAGGAAGAAAGGAAGAGAAAGAAGAAGAGGGAAGGAAGGAGGGAAGGAAGGAAGAGATAAAGAAGAAAAAGAGAGAAGAGAAGAAGAGAGGAGGAAGAAGAAGAGAGAAGGGAGTAGGGAAGGAAGGAAGAAAGGAAAACGAAGAAGAAGAAGAAGAAGAAGAGAAAAGGAAGAGAGGAGGAAGAAGAAAACAGAAGGAAGGAATGAAGAGAGGAGGAAGAAGAGAGAAGGAAGAGGGAAGGGAGGTAGAAGAAGAAGACGGAAGGAAGGAGGGAAGGAAGGGAGAAGAAGAGTGAGGTGAGGAAGAAAAAGAGGGAAGGAAGAGAGGGAGAAGAAAATAGAAGGAAGGGAAGGGAGAGAGGAAGAAGAAGAGGGGAGGAAGGGAAACAGGAAGAATAAGAGGGAAACAAGGAAGAAAAAGAGTGAAGGAATGAAAAAGAGGAAGAAGTGGGAAAGAAGGAATGAGGAAAGGAAGGAGAAGAAGAGGAAACAAAGAAAGGAAGAGAGGAAGAAGAAGAAGAGCAGGTTAGGAGTGGAGGAAGAAGAAGAAGAAGAAGAAGAAGAAGAAGAAGAAGAAGAAGAAGAAGAAGAAGAAGAAGAAGAAGAAGAAGAAGAAGAAGAAGAAGAAGAAGAAGAAGAAGAAGAAGAAGAAGAAGAAGAAGAAGTGAGAATGGATGAATGAATGAAGGAAGGAAGGACAAGAAGCAAAAATCAAAGAACCCGCGATAGCTTTGAGAGCGGCGGACGTCTCGTATGTGCAACCAGTCGAAGAGTTGTACCTCCAAACGTTTCCGTATTGAAGGTGTTGACCTCTTCAATGTTGTGGCATGCGTTGCTGCCTCCGCTGAAGTAATGGGGTCTGGATCGATGAGAACCTTGTTCAGGATGGGGTCGGCAGGCGTTTAAACGATTAAAAGATTGAAGGAGATAAGTTCGTGTATATGCATGCATATGCTTATATGTATGTATATATGTATGTATATATATGTATATATATGTATGTATATATATATATGTATATATATATATATATATATATATATATATATATATATATATCCCTTCTCTTCTTCTCTCCATCTATTTCCTCCCCTACATTCCTTACCTTCCAATCCTCCCTCCCGCTCCCTTCCTCCCTTCCTCCCTTCCTTTCTTTCTACCCTTCCCCATTCCTTTCTTCCCTCCTTCCTTCCTTCCTTCTTCCCCCCTTCCCTCCTTCCTTCTTTCCTCCCTTCCCTCCTTCCCCATCCTCCATTCCCTTCACCCCCTCCCTTCCCTTCCCTTCTTTTTTTGTCCCTCTCTTAGTTCTTTCCTTCCCTCCCTTCCCTTCCCTTCCCTTCCCTTTCCTCTCTTCCTTTCTCCCTCTCTTCATCCTTTACTTCCCTCCCTTTCATTCCCTCCCTCCCTTCCCTCCCTTCCCTCCCTTCCCTCCATTTCCTTCCCTCCCTCCCTTTCTCCCTCTCTTCATCCCTTACTTTCCTCCCTTTCATTCCTTCCCTTTGTTTCTCCCTCTTTTTATCCCTTCCTTCCCTCCCTTCTTTCCCTCCCTTTCATTCCCTCCCTTTCATTCCCTCCCTTTCCTCCCTTCCCTCCCTTCCCTCCCTTCCCTCCGCTCCTTTGCTCCGAAGTCGAGGAGACCCGAAGAGATCGTGTCTATAGACTCGCTCCCCGAAGACGACGACGACGACGAAGTCATAAACTTCTTAGCCGATTCAATACGGCGACGGCCCCCGAAGTTAGATCCTATCCTGTCCAATTACCACACGATTATCGTCATCTGACGTCAGCCCTGGGACGGCATGGGGTCTCGATTCATCACAGACTCTCTCAGAATAGGGTCCACACATCAACTGAGTAAAATTGCTCGTCGAAGAAACAAGAAAATAAAAAAAGTTGATCGTGTTTGTCACCGGATTGATGGGAGTAAATCAAACCGAAGACATCCAAGACGCTTTAGCTGCATTGGAGGAAATGTGGAGGGGCTTGTTGGTGAAGGAGTTTTTAGCCAAAGACGTCTTCTTAGCTGAAGACTTCTTGGCGAAGTAGCTTTGGCTAAAGACATCTTGGCTAAAGACCTCTTGGCTGAAGCCTTCTTGGTTAAAGAATTCTCGTTTGAAGACGTCTTGGCTGGGGAATTCTTGGCTGAAGTCCTTTTGGCTAAAGGCTACTCGGCTGAGGACTTAGCTAAAGGTCTCTGGGCTGAAGACTTCTTGGCTGATGAATTCCTGGCTGAAGAATTCTTGGCGAAAGACGTCATTGCTAAGTTCTTCTGGCAGAAGACCTCTTGGCTAAAGAATTTTTGACTGAAGACATTTTCGCTGAATAGTTCTTTACTGAAGACATCTTAGCTGAAGACCTCTTTACCATCAACGAAGTGCTCATAGTCAGGCGCTCCCTCAGAAGTACCATGAAGACGAAGGAAATACCCTGACGACAAACCAGAAAAGAAAAATATCGGTTAAGGAAAAAATATTTTTTCTTTTTTAATTGACTCTATTGGGCCTACAGAGGAAAAGAGACTTTTTTTTTTTTTTAACATTCTTTCGAGATTGGAAACTAATCTCCGCTCGGAGAAGAATGTTGATAATTTCTTACTTTTACTATTCCTTCAGTATCACTTCCGTGAATCCACGTCTTCAGTGTTATACTGTCAAGGATAGAAGCGCTGGTTATTGCAACGAAATAGAACTATAAATTACTCTAGGGGGATTTACTATATATGTACATGTACATGTACATATATATGTACTGTATATGTATATCTATATATATGTATATATATACAGTATATATATATATATATGTGTGTGTGTGTGTGTGTGTGTGTGTGTGTGTGTGTGTGTGTGTGTGTGTGTGTGTGTGTGTGTGTGTGTGTGTGTGTGATGTATCTATGCGTGTATGTATATGTGTGTTTGCATGTGTCTCCGCACATATTTCAAGGTGTTTTTCTTTCATAGATTCCGGGATAATGCTCTATTGGGTGCGTCTTGGAGCATTTGTTTCTGGCTCTCCTTTCACACACATCATCTGGTGTCCATTGGCTGTCAGCGATTCATCAAACTTAGTGAGTTTGCCAGCCTGTTCCCAACCTCTCTCTTTCTTTCTCCCTCTCTCTCACTCTATCTATCTATATATCTATCTATCTCTCTATCTCTATCTCTCTCTCTCTCTCTCTCTCTATATATATATATATGTATATATATGTATGTATGTATATATATGTATATTTATATATATATATATATATATATGTATGTATATATATATATATGTATATATATATATATATCATCTCTTTTTTCTCTCCCTCTGTCTCTCTCTCTATCTATCTATCTACCTATCTATCTATTATCTCTTTCTCTTTCTCTTTCTCTCTCTCATACATGAGTATGTATTTATGTATGTACGTATGTATGTATTTATTTATATATAACCGAAAACACGTGTAAGTGATAGTCCAGCGAAACAAAATTCAAAAACAAGTAATCTTCAAAACCCGTCCTCTTCTTCTTCAGCATCCTCAGGAGATGGAACCTTGAGGCCTCTGAAGGTGGAGCCCTGAGGGGCCGATGCCCAGTCTCCAGACAAGACCCAAGAGGACACGCTTTATCATCTTTGTATTTTCTCCTTTCAATACAAAGAGAGCTAGCAACCGACACGTGTCACACTCATCCTCTTAGAACAAGTTGGTAACACAGATTCGTCCCCACCGTAATACACGATGGACAATATATCAGTATTTCTATTTCTTCTATCATGTACACACCACGATAACCACGTGGCATGGAACGCGCGTCATGTCGCCCATAAGGGACCTGACGCAACTTTGACAGTGCGACCCTGCATGACCCGACCTAACCAAATCCAGTGCAATGTTGTAATTACGCACTACGGGTGACTACCCACATTGCATATATATCGGCTCCTGCCGCATGTAAAATCAGTTCACTCGTACTTTACAATAAAGGAGACCAAAACCTCTTTCTCCCCTCACAGTAGCACCGCTAAAATCATAAAACCCGAGGACTGTTGCAATTCACAGTTGGCTTCAGGGTTTTGAGGCAGTAAACCTATCCGCTGTTGAACAATCTTATTCACCTGAGGGGTGTGGGCGTGGGGGGAGGGGGTGTGGGGGAGTGGGAGGGGGTGGGAGTGGGAGTGCCACGGGCATTGGCACTGGGGAGTGCCATGTTGACAAATGACAGATGGACAGAGACACTCGGGAGATGGAAGTCTTCTGGGACTAAATGGACACTTCGATAAGACAAGAGATTGGGGGAAGGGGGGAGGGAGGGGGAGAGGGAGGCGGGGGAGAGGGACGGGGAGGGTGACTGTGGTAACGTAATGTCTCTTTAGCCTCCTCCTTCTTCGTCTTCTACTCCGTCTGTGGCCAAGTTATTCTGTTCATCTCTGTCACCCCGAAGGGTAGTAAAAGGGTCGTAGTGTCTCTGGAGCGACCTCTAAAGGGTCGGGTGACCCTTCTTATTCTATTCTGAGAGAAAGAGATACATACATACATACATACATACATACATACATACATACATACATACATACATACATACATACATACATACATACATACATACATACATACATACATGTATACATACATGTATACATACATACAACATTCATATATACATACATACATACATACATACATACTCGAACATACATACAGACAGACAGACAGACAGACAGACAGGCAGGCAGACAGACATAGAGATAGACAGACAGAGATACGTACATACAGACAGACAGATAGGTAGACAGAAAGGCAGAGACAGACAGACATACAGACAGACAGACAGATAGACAGACAGACAGACAGATGGACAGAGACAGAAGTGGGGAGAAAGGGAGGTGGGGACAGAAAGGAGGGTAAGGAGAGAA
>NC_134801.1:56836476-56838976 GCF_046742065.1 Oratosquilla oratoria
GGATGTCCTAGCACATAGAGTAAAGGTGAAAAATCTTTATACCTTTTAGTCTCTGCGTTTGACGAGATAAGCCATTATTCTATCTGGCGGCAAAAAAATTCACTTAGTTGATTAACCACGCCCACCCATTCGCTCACATCGCTCCTGTACGGTACGCACGGACGTGAGGCCTCTTGATGGAGAAAGATGGAGGGAGATGGAGGGTGATGGAGGATGATGGAGGAGACAGCAGAGAGGAAAGAAATGGTGCAGAAAACAAGGAGAAGATCAACAAAATAAAAGAAAAAAGAAAAAAATGGAAAAGTGGAGTCCCACAATGACAGAAAGAAGGAGGAGGAGGAGGAGGAAGAGGAGAAGGAAGAGAAATAACACGAGAGAAATGTAGAGGAGGAAGAAAAAATAGAAGAGGAGGAGGAGGAGGAGGGAGGAGAAGAGTGATAATGCTATGTACTCTAAAGTCGGCAGTTGATTTTATTCAGTTGTATATGACGTCAAAGAGAGTAAATACAATAAGCCTTTCAATGTAGTTAGCGAATTTATCAATTTATTGTTCATCTTGTGTGCCGTTAAGCGATTCTATTAATTTGAGGAAAATCACGCTACAATTAATGTATCGAGGAAACAATGAAGGGCCTGACCTCTTAGGAAAAGAGATTTTATGTATGTATATATATATATATATATATATATATATATATATATATATATATATATATATATATACATGTATATATATATAAATATATATATATATATATATATTTATATATATATATAATTTTTTATTGTTTGTTTATTTCTTTTATTTCATTTATTTATTTTGTTTTGTTTTTATTTCTTATATCACCTTATTAATTTCTATTTATTTTTTTCTCATTTTATTGTTTATCTTTATTTTATTTTACTTTACTCTTTTTTTTATCTATCTATATATTTTTATTCATTCTTTATAATTTATTCATTTATTTATCTATTCATTTATTTATTTATTTTTGTTAAATCGAGGATTTTTTTAACTGAGGGTGAGGATACCATCAGCGCTTTTTTTTTTTTCTTTCTTTTTTTTTTTTTTTTTTTTTTTAATATTGCGTCCCCACAGATGGTGCCCTCTTCCTTTTCGCCATTTTTATTTTTAGACGGGCGTCATCACCCTTCCCCCCCACAGCAAAAAAAAAAAAAATACAACGTTGTATCCTGTCACCACTGACTTCTTTCTTTTTTCAATTTTATTTTTCTCTTTTTTTTCTCTCTTCTCTTTGTCTCTGGCTTTCAGATTGTCTTTTGTAGATTTCCCTGTGTCCTGCACTTAACTTAATCCTGCTCTTTCCTAAGCCCTGCTCTCTTTCTCGCTACCTCTATTCTTTCCGGCCTCTCTCACAGGTGTGTGTGTGTGTGTGTGTGTGTGTGTGTGTGTGTGTGTGTGTGTGTGTGTGTGTGTGTGTGTGTGTGTGTGTGTGTGTGTGTGTGTGTGTGTGTGTGTGTGTGTGTGTGTGTGTGTGTGTGTGTGTGTGTGTGTGTGTGTGTATGTATGTTTATTACTAAATAAAAATAGGATTTCACAACAGGAGTCGCTTAGCTACGACCATAGACGCCACCTACGTCCTATGTCCTCAGAGTGTCAGGATTCGAACATTCAATTCTTTAACAATTTCCAACACTTCTTCAATCATCTCCAAATAAACCTTGGTAGAGATATAAGAAAGACAAATAAATAAAAAAAATAGAATAGAATAGAATAGAATAGAATAGAATAGAATAAAATGAAATAAAATAAAATGAAATAAAGTAAGATAAAATAAAATGAAATAAAATAAAATAAAATAGAATAAAATAAAATAATAATGAAATTAATAAACAAATGAATAAAAATCCTAGCTATACTCCAACACATCTCCAACCTTCTCCAACAAAGTCCACCACTTCTCCAACACCATCAACCTCATAGCCCCCCCATAAACATATTCTCATTCCCAATCTCCAACAATCTCCAACACTTAGTTTACCTCCATGACACAGTGTACCCTTCTCCAATAGTCACGAGTCTCTAACAGAACCCAATGACTCCTCTAACACTCCTTCAACAATCTCCAACATCAATCTCCAACAATAGATGGCAAAACCATGTATCAAGCTTTCGTGTATAGGCAGAAACCAACTACCTCTCTCTTTCTCTCTCTCTCTCTCTCTCTCTCTCTCTCTCTCTCTCTCTCTCTCTCTCTCTCTCTCTCACTCATTCACTCTCTCCACCACCCTCTCTCCCTCCCTCGCTCCCTCTCTCTCCCTCTCTCCACCTATCGTTTGCGGTTCTATGTCAAATAGATTTTCTCTCGCCTTTTTCGACTCCCTTTTTTTTCTGCCTTTTTTTATCTCTTTTAACTGTTTTCTACTTTTATTTTGTTTCTATTTTCTGTTTTCTGTTTTCTATTTTTTTCTTTGTTTTCTATTTTCTATTTTATCTATTTTTTTCTATTTTCCGTTTTCTCTTTTCTATTTTCAATTT
>NC_134801.1:56843976-56853976 GCF_046742065.1 Oratosquilla oratoria
ATATATGGAAATTGATACGTGGTCAAGCTAAGGACTCGAACTCAGCTCAGACGTAACAAGTGGTAGTGTATATGTACGTTTTACTCATATGTATATGTGTGTTTTACTCGTACGTATATTTATATTTGTATATATGTATAAGTATGTGTATGTATTTGTATATATGGATATGTGAATGTATATGTATGTTTAGCTCATATGTATATTTATATTTGTACATATGCATGTGTATGTATATGTATACATGTAGGTGTATATTAATAAATACTGAAACTGAGACGCTGTCAGGCTAAGGACTCGAACCTAGCCGATACGTTGCAAATGGACAGTGACTTAACCAACTCAGCCATCAAGAGGGATATAAGTTAAGCACAATTTCTTATACATGCATGCTCGAGTTATACATACACGAACTTTATACTCAACCCATCCCCGTCATAATTAGCCGTTGGTAGTATGTACACAAGTGGTATCTTACTCCCAGATACTGAATGGTCCCCGGCACACAGATACTGAAGACCAGTATCCTTTCTATTTGTTATGTATCGGCTAGATTCGAGTCCTTAGCCTGACAGCGTCTCAGTTTCCGAATATGCTTCTATCGAACTACATACACTTGTTAGTTTCGATCGTGTTTGCAAGGATTTAAAATGGAAATAAGTTAATTTTGTTGATGAGATGAGTATGTGTATATGTATACACTGTCCACTAATCCCCATGATGCGGTAACTCCTATACACCCGAATAAAATTGTTTGGCACTAGAGAGCATTAAATCCGTGAAATGTGTCCCCATACTGAAGGATTTATTTGAGACTCGGTCAGATTTATAAAATCGGCTACCCACACTGGACGGTTCTACACAGATGTCGAGCAGATATTGAATTTCTCACCGCACAATCGTATTGTGTAAAAATCTATGGATCACAATAGTACTGATAGTGTGGTTATCAGTACTGATTATGTATATATAATATATGTATATATATATATATATATATATATATATATATATATATATATATATATATATATTTTTTTATTTTTTTTTTTTTTTTTTTTTTTTTTTCTTTTTCTTAACTACTGCAAGGTGCGCCGAACCAACACCGTTTCAGAAATAATGTCTTGTAACATGTTTCATAGACAAAATTTCGCAATATTGTTTAAGAGACATGTTCCAGAGACAATGTTTCACAACATTGTTTCAGAGAGAGCATTTCTACAGAAACATTATCTAGCAGCATTGTATCAGAGACATTTTTCATAGACAACGTATCACATGATTGATACAATATCTGAGACTAATGTTTCAGATACAATGTCTCTTGGTCTACGAGAGCCCTTCGGTGTCTGACCGTCATCAAGAGGATCAAGAGTGGCCGTGCTTCAAGTATCAAGAGAACTCTTGTATCAGCTTAGTAGCCTCAATAGGAACTAAGAGATAAACGAGTTCTGAAATAGTTCTGAAACACATGAGCAACAATCTGATACAAAGAGGAAGAGGAGGAAGGAAAGGAAGAGGAGGAAGGAAAGGAAGAGGAGGGAGGAAAAGAAGAGGTGGAAGGAAAAGAAGAGGAGGAAGGAAAAGAAGAGGAGGAAGGAAAGAGGAGGAAGGAAAGGAAAAGGAGGAAGAGGAAGACGAAACAGGAAAAGAGGATGAAGCAGAGGAGAAGAGGAGAAGAGAAGGAAAAAAGATAAAGATAATAATGAGAAAGGGCAAGGGAGAGGAAGAATAGGAAGAAGAAGCAGGAGAAGAGGAGGAAGAATAAGGAGAAGATGAGGAAGAAAGATAGATAATGAGGAATAAGAGAAAAGAAAAAGAGAGACAGAGAAGAAAAGGAAAGAAAGAAATATAAGAAAAAATAGAAGGAGAAATGGAATTAGAAAAACAAAAATGGAAAAGAAGGAGGAGAAACAGCAGTTTGAAATGGAAGAGGAGGAGTAGGAAAAGGAGGAGGAGACGAAGGACGAGGAGGAGGAGGAGGAGGAGACTGAGGAAGAAGAGGAACAGCAAGAGTAGGAGGAGGGGCAGAAGAAGGAGGAGGAGGATAAAACAGTAGCACGAGATGAAAGAGCAGAGAAGGAAAAGGAGGAATAGGAGGAGGAGGAGAAAGCGGAGGAGGAGGAGACAGAAAAGGAGGAGGAGGAGGAGGAGAGAGAGGAGAAGGAGGAGGAGACTGAGGAAGAGGAGGAGGAACAGCATGAGTAGGAGGAGGGGCAGAGGAAGGAGGAGGAGGATAAAACAGTAGCACGAGATGAAAGAGCAGAGAAGGAAAAGGAGGAATAGGAGGAGGAAGAGAAAGCGGAGGAGGAGGAAACAGAAAAGGAAGGAGAGGAGGACAGGAGAAGGAGGAGGAGACTAAGGAAGAAGAGGAGGAACAGCAAGAGTAGGAGGAGGGGCAGAAGAAGTATGATAAAACAGTAGCACGAGATGGAAGAGGCGGAGGAGGAAAAGAAGGAAGAGGAGGAGGAGGAGACAGAGAAGGATGAGGAGGAGAGAGGAGAAGGAGAAGGAGACTGAGGAAGAAGAGGAGGAACAGCAAGAGTAATAGGAGGGGCAGAAGAAGAAGGAGGAGGATAAAAAAGTAGAACGAGATAAAAGAGGCAGAGGAATCGGCGGAGAAACAGGAGGTGGAGGACAAGGAGTTCGAGGAGGAGGTGAAGGATCAGTTCGAGGGCTCAAGTGTCACATAGAGAATCGGCCAGGCAAGCTGGCGATAAGCTGAGAGTGAGATGGAAGGCGGCAGCGGCGGCGGACCGAGGACGAGCTTCGAGGACGAGGTTCGAGGACGATGAGGTTTACCCGCTATGGGACGCGACACTCGAGACGCTATCAAGGAGTACTAGAGAGGGAGGGAGCCGTTAATGCCGCCTCCACTCCACTCCACTCCATTTCACTCCACCACTTCTACCATACCTCCTCCTCCTCCTCCAATTCCTGCTCCAGATCCTCTTCCTTCTTCTCCTCCTCCTCCTCCGCCTCCTCCTCCGCCTCCAAATACTCTTCCTCCTCTTTCTCCTCCTCCTCCTCTTTCTTCTTCTTCTCCTCTTCTTCCTCTCCTTCTCCTCCTCCTCCTTTTCCTCCTCTTTTTTCTTCTTCTTCTTCTTCCTCTTCTTCTTCCTCTTCCTCTTCTTCTTCTTCTTCTTTTTCTTCTTCTTCTTCTTCTTCTTCTTCTTCTTCTTCTCCTTCTCCTTCTTCTTCTTCTTCCCCTTACCTCCTCATCCTCTTCCTTCCCACCAAATCCTCCTCCTCCTGTGAATCTGTATAAACCAAATAAATCCCAGAGGATTACTCGCGCTGAAACTGATTACTAACTGGATTAAATCACCTGACGACAGCCAGAACAAGGACATGATCACATAGCAAGTAGCACGTAGCAAGTAGCACCTAGCACGTAGCAAGTAGCAAATAGCACGTAGCAAGTAGCACGTAGCAAGTAGCAGCTCTTCTCGGCCTTGACAAAAGCGACAGAGCTATTGTCAGCTGAATAAAATCACCTGGCGACATTTGTACTAAAATCATGATCCTCTTTCATCCCCTAAGGAAGACAGATGAGGGGTTTCTTCAATAATTGAATAAAATCGTAAGCCGCTAAGAAGAATAAAGTCATTAAAGGTGCGCGTACTTCGTCCAAGGCCCTTCCTTCGAGTTGTAACTCAGATAAGGATGATGTTCAAGTGTTGACAAAAGGTCGAGGTCTACCTCGACTACGCCTGGGGTGTTACGGGAGTGGGGTTTTGTCCTACGGGGTCCGACGAGTTTAATCACTTAGGAGGAGGTCGATGAGGATCCTTGGGAAAAGTTTTTTTTTTAACCTAACCTAACCTAACCTAACCTAACCTAACCTAACCTAACCTAACCTAACCTAACCTAATCTAATATTTATTCCACTGTTGTTATTCGGCGTACTGGAGTGACAGTTCTTCAGGTGGGATCTCATGGGGCGACGATTCTTCATGTAGGCGTTCTGGGGTGATAGTCCTTTATGTGGTCTATTTTTTTTTTTTTTTTTTTTTTAATTCTCTTAACTTGGTTTCTTTGCTTCAGTGGATCTGCGAAAAAAAGGGATTCACAAATATGCCAACTGCCGATCCATTGGAGCTGTTACCATACACTTGCCTCATTTTTTCATACTTGTTGTAACGGAGCATAGTTATTTATTTGTGTGTTGTTAGCTGTTTTGCTTCCTTTGTCTTAGTTCGGACCAAAAGACTTGCAGTATCTGATCTTATGAAACCGATCTGAGATCAGTAGGTCAGTGGATACCGTCTTGAACTCATGAGCAGGTGGTCGTGAGTTCGACTCCCGATATCCTCTGCAGGCTTACTGGATTGGCTCCCGACAACTCTGGCCAGGAGGGGAAGCGACTCATTGTCGGCCTTAAAACAAAACAATGTCGGACTAAAAAAAAAAAAATGGCTGCTTGCAGCAACCGACAAGACTTTGCCCTACCATGGGTTTTTCACTTCCCTCTGCGTGGGATTGGGATGCGAGTTGAGGACTTTATGAGTGATTTGAAGCCCAAATCACCCCATCCAAGATAACTTGAGGGACACGTCCATTACTCTCCCCATTCCTCGCCATTAACATTCACATCCAAACTTAATGACCCATAAAAACATCACCCTTCCTCACCTTCCTATCACTCACCCTACCACCCACACACTTCACCCACGACCATCGCTGCCTTCCTAAGTTCTTCACACACCCGTTCTCCCTCTTGTTCTTCTAGATCGCGCAGAAGAACAAGAACAGCGGAGACCCCGAAGTAGAATCCATCAAGGACCTCAGGGTCTCTTCGGAGACTCTTTGAGTTCTTCGGCGAGGCTACGAGACGCTTATTAGATGTCTGGCCTTCTTTAGGGGCTGAGGGCGAGGCTATAAAAACAAATAAATTGTGAAATTAAAAGAAAGGAGGCGTTGTTGGATCTCTCTCTCTCTCTCTCTCTCTCTCTCTCTCTCTCTCTCTCTCTCTCTCTCTCTCTCTCTCTCTCTCTCTCTCTCTCTCTCTCTCTCTCTCTTACTATCTATCTATCTATCTATCTATCTATCTATCTATTTATCTCTCTATGTATCTATCTCTCTTTCTATCTCTTTATCTCTTTATCTCTTTATTTCTCTATATCTCAATATATCTCTGTATCTGTATACCTATCTATCTATATATCTATCCCTCTATCTCTCTATCTCTCTCTCTCTCACTCTCTCTCTCTCTCTCTCACACACACACACACACACACGCACACGCACGCACACGCACACACACACACACACACACACACACACACACACACACACACACACACACACACACACACACACACACACACAGTTACACACACACTTAAATACCTCACTGAACTCGTTTCTCATGGATGTCGTCAGGAGATTTAATTCATCTTAGGAGAACCAAGAATCTGTTTCAGGGATTCTGACTTCATACGATTCTATTCAGCTGAGGAAACTTCCAGGGTTCTTGTAGTTTTACATTTCAGATCTTTTATTGCCCTTTTCGTGTTTTCGTACGCAAAGAGACGTCAGATATTCGGAATCTGTCCCTATGCTATCGTAAGATCTATGAAACTGATTGTAGATTTGATATGAAACGCTGAATATCATTTGCCAAAGGTTGCTTAAAAAATGAATAGATAAAAAGATATGATCGTAAAGTTTTCATATGAAATGATGAAAATAATTAGCCAAGGGTTGCTTAAGAAATAAATAAATAGATAAAGAAATAAATTGAAAATATGAAATGAAGATTATAAGCATCATGGCGTCAACAGCACGCACGCCCAGGTATAACCCCACAAGCAGAACACACAAACAAACACACGTGTTTATCTAGCGCTAGAACCAAATGTAAACAGTAGACTTAGAAAGAAAAATGTAAAAAAAAAAAAAAAAAAAAAAAAAAAAACAGCGCCAACAGATTTCGCCATTTTCTCGCAAATCAAACAATTACGGCGGGAACGTGTTTTCCCAAGATCTTTTTTGGCGGTAATTGCCTATGTTTATAGCCAATTCAGTTCAGTCGCGCTGTAAACTAGGAGAGTAAGATTTCTAAGTATTTGAAGTATTTTACTTTAATTTCTATTTATTTATTTTATTTATTTATTTATTTATTTATTTATTTTTGTTTATCTATTTATCTATTTATTTACTTATTTGTTTATAATTTTTTTATTCATATGTTTATCAATTTATCTATTCATTGTATATTTATTTATTAATTTAATTGTTTAAATCAAAATAGATATAGGTGGTGTATTTTTAAGATCTTTTATTCTCTTTTATTTCATTCTATTTAATTTTATTTTATCTTATTTTATTTTGTTTTATTGTGTTTTATCTTATATTGTTTTGCCCTAATGTGTTTAACTCTATCTTACGTAATCTTTACTTAATGTTTTTTTTTCTCTTTTTACTTATTGTTCTTATCTTGTTTTATTTGTTTATTATCTTTTAAACCAAAAGACTTTTTTTCTTTTTTCTTTTTTGCCACTTCCATATGGTGTAGCAATTTCAGTTCTATTTTGACCAAAGTCAAATCATTGCACTTCTTCCTGCCTCACACAGATTTGCTATTAGTGCAAGAGATTGCCTCAATTAATTCTTTTCAATATTATCTATCTATTCATTCATTAATCTCTATTTATCTATCAATTGATCTATCTATCGATGTATTTATTTATATCTTTTATCTTTATTTTGATTTTTGATTTTGCCATTTTGCCCTTACTAATCATTTATTTACTTATTCGTTTATATATTTTAACTTTTTTTTTTATCATCAGGCTTTGTCAAACTTCTCGGTATTTCCTTGCTGTTAAAGATCAACCATTAATAATAATAAAAAAGGTACTTTGAGTTTGAATAAATAAATAAAGAAATAAACAAACATTGTGATTTGCGTCATAACGAGACAACAAGAAACTCCATTGGACCAATCATGCACATGACTTGCTGAAACTCTCAAAACACTGATTTGCATGACGGCGAATGGAACGGGGAAGGGGAGTATCATAGACACGAATAAAATCACCTGACGGCAGTCGTAATAATAGGGCAAAGTGCCACCCGGTACGGAGGGGCTGGACGTCGACTAGGAGCACCTCCTCAGAATCTCCCACATATCCCTCTGGGAAGAAATATTGGACTGCTGTCTGTGTCGTATTAGTGTGGGTTTGTCTCTATGAGATCTGTCGCCGGTTTATTTATTTTTTCATATCATTTATCGGTTTGTTTATTATTTATTTGATTTTCATTTACTATTTACTATTTATCCGTCAATTTATTATTATTTACTATTTACCTGTTTATTATTCAACTATACCTGTGCGTTTATTTATTCTATTTATTATTGTTTATATTATCATAATCTTTGTTTTGCTTTATTTTATTTTTGTTTTATCATTATTATATATTTTTTCGCATCCGACCTAGTTATGGACCAAAAGATCTCCTGCCGGCATGTTCCGTCTTTGTAACCCTTTGTAATCCTTTGTTTCGGGTTTGGCCCGGTGACCAAATACCAGCCGACTGGGGCCGCACTAGTTTCCTATCAGTCTGATTAAGATGGTCTGACGATAGCTGTAATGATAAACATATTTATCACTTCCTGAAGACCAAAAGTGCTGACAGCTGACTTCTTTCCTGCCCACGACACGCGACCGACGTTGTCAGCTGATGTGGCCTCAGCGCTGGCGTCAGTATGGCTGACGGCTAACCCAGTCGCGCACAAACAACTGACTCAGCGCTGATCTCAATGACATCTGGTGGCTGACAACATCAACACTATTTCCCTTTACGTATACATATTGAGTGCTTTATTTGTTAATTTGTTTATTTGTTTGTCTATTTATTTGTTTATCTAGTGGCTTATTTATTCATTTATTATTCACTTAGTTATTCACTTATTTGTTTGTTCATTTTTATATAATTTGATTGATTTACTTATCAGTTTATCTAATTGTTTTTTATTTATTCATCTATTTGTTTATTCATATATTTGTTTGTTTATTTGCTTATTTACTTCTTATTTTATCGATGAGTTTCTTTATTCAATATTAAGCAGATAAAGAGAGAGAGAGAGTGAAAGAGAAAGAGAAAGATAGAAAGAAAGAGAGAGAGAGAGAGAGAGAGAGAGAGAGAGACAGTGAAAGAGAAAGAGAAATAAAGAAAGAGAGAAAGAGGGGGGAGAAAGAGAAAGAGAAAGAGAATGACAGTGAGAGAGAAAGAGAGTGAGAAAGAGAAAGAGAAGGTGAGAGAGAGCGAGAGAGAGAGTGAGAGGGAGGGGTGGAGGAGAGACGTGCTAACTTCGCCTTCCTCTTCCGCCTCTCCGTCCCGAACTTCTGAATCAGACTTCGGAGGCTCCTCCGGGGACAAAGAAAACGATCCTGTGGACATGTCTGTACTTCCTGTCATGTCCATCTCTTTACCCGTGTGTTACCGTGTTATAAACACACACACACACACACACACACACACACACACACACACACACACACACACACACACACACACACACACACACACACACACACACACACACACACACACACACACACACACACACAACTCGTTGAAATAATTTCAGTATCGCTGCACTACGGATTGTTACTCCACCTCTCGTAGGTGGGGAGTTGGATGTGTGTGTGTGCGTGTAAGGTCACAGCATTATCCATAGATCGGTCATATACGAGCTCTGAGTTCTCATCCAGGAGGGAAATAGCTGTCGATCACGAGTCCAACACGTGGTCCAAGACCATGGTGAATCACACACACACACACACACACACACACACACACACACACACACACACACACACACACACACACACACACACACACACACACACACACACACACACACACACACACACACACACACTGGGATTAATAAAATCGTCTGGCAACAACTAGAATGAAATATATGTTTGAAACATTCTTGGTTCTTTTGATATGATTTTACTTATTTTATTCTGGCTAAAGCCATTCGATTTTATTCGGTTCAGGAGGAGAAGCAGGAGGAAGAGAAAAAGAGAGAAGGGCAGTGAAGGGAGAGGAAGAGGAAAAGAGAGGTAGAGAAGGGAAGGGAAAGTAAGAGGAGGAGGAAGAGAGCGAGGAAGAGAAAGAGGAAGAGATAGGTGGAGAGAGGAAGAAGACGACGAAGAGTGGAAGCGGAAGAGGAAAAGGAAAGAGGAAGAAGGATATTGAAAGAAAGAGGAACACGAAGTGGAAGAGGAAGGACAATTCGATGTGAAGAAGGAGGAGGAGGTGGAGGAGGCAGGAGAGGAGGAGGAAGTGAAGAGGAGGAGGGTAGCCCTACATGTGACAAGCGCGTGTTGCTTTGCGGTTTTCGCTCCTCTTCCTCTTCCTCCTCCTCCTCTTCCTCCTCCTC
The DNA here is from genome assembly GCF_046742065.1 of Oratosquilla oratoria. NCBI lineage: Eukaryota > Metazoa > Arthropoda > Malacostraca > Stomatopoda > Squillidae > Oratosquilla > Oratosquilla oratoria. The sequence continues at coordinate 56,853,380 of NC_134801.1, forward strand.
CTCTTTCTCCACCTGCCCTTTTTTCCTCCTCCTCCTCCTCCTCTTTTTCTTCTTCCCCCTCCTCTTCTTCTTCTTCTTCACCCCTCCTCTCCTTCTTCTTTCCCCTCTTGCCTTCCCCATCGCTATCCTCTTCTTCCTCCTCTTCCATTCCTTCCTTCTCCTCTTCCTTTTCTTCCTTCTCCTCCTCCTTTTCTTCCTTCTCCTCCTCCTCTTCTTCTTCTTCCCTATCCTCCTCTTTCTCATTTTCCCCTTCCTTATCCCCATCTTCATCCTGATCCTCTTCTTCTTCCTCCTCTTCTTCCCACTCCCCCTCCTCTTCCTCATCTTCCTTATCCTACTATTCCTCCTCAAATTCCCCTTCCTCCTACTCCTCCTCCTCCTCCTCTTCCTACTCCTCCTCCTCCTCCTCCTCCTTCTCCTCCTCCTCCTCCTCCTACTCCTCCTTCTCCTCCTCCTCCTCCTCCTCCTCTTCTCCTCCTACTCCTCCTGGGGGAGGGTAGAGTGGGCGGGGGAGGTCGTGGAAAAGGTCCCTTCCCACCTCAGCTGGCCTATAGGCCCGGGACGAAGAAAGGGCTCCTCCTCCTCCTCCTCCTCCTC
>NC_134801.1:56858976-56861476 GCF_046742065.1 Oratosquilla oratoria
CCCTTCAACTCACTTCCATCAGAAATAAGCCTTCATTCAGTCCTCTATCCTCCACTCTCCCCCCTTCCTCCTCCCCCCCCGTCTCTTCTTCCACAACCACCGGCGTTTATATATAGCCGCCTCGATAAAGCAATAGGACGGGGGAGAGGGGGGCGACTCTTTGATGTTGTTTTCGCCGTCGCCGCGGCCGCCATGGCCCCGGAAAGTGGAGGACCCGGAAATGGGAACATTCCTGACCTGACTTGCAGACATCTGAGGACCTTATAGTCCATTGCGTAATAATTAGTCTACATGTACAGTATATATATATATATATATATATACATATATATATATATATATACATATATATATATATATATATATATATATATATATATAATATATATATATATATATATATATACATGTATATATATATATATATATATATATATATATCTATATATATATATGTATGTATGTATGTCATACATACATAATACCAAGGCTTTTCCCCCTTACAAGGGAGGTAACCAAAAAGAAAAAGACATAAAATCATTCCCACCCATATATACACATATATATATATATATATATATATATATACACATATATACATACATATATATATATATATACATACATATATATATATACATATATATGTATATGTATATAATATATATATATATATGTGTATATATATATATATATATATATATATATATATATACAGTGTGTGTGTTTTCAATAATCGTAGTGTGTTGTCAGACACAAAGGCAATTTCTTAGCTTCTCCTAGTATACTCTCCACTTTTTAGACTCTAGTGTGAGCGGGAATCGAACCCGGGACTTTAATGATTTCTAAGCCACAACTCTCACTTCCACTCCCACTCCTATTCCTAATTCCACTTTCTTCCATTCCCACTCCCACTTCCACTCCTACTCCTACTTCCACTGTTTCCTATTCCCACTTCCACTCCCACACCTACACTCATTCCCACTCCCACTCCTATCCTTCCTCTAACTCCCATTCCTACTCCCTACCTTTCTCCCACTTTTATTCACTCCCATTCCTACTCACTCCCACTCCTACTCCCACTCCTCATCTCCCATTTCTACTCACCCCCACTTACACTCCTACTCCTACTCCTAATCCCACTCTCTCCCTTTCTCACTCCCACTACCACACCTATTCCCACTCCCTACCCCTTTCCCACTCCCACTCACTCCCACTCACTCCCACTCCCACTCACTCCCACTCCCGCTCACTCCCACTCCCACCTCCACTCCCACTCACTCCCACTCATTCCCACTCCCACTCCCTGTCTCCTATTTCTTCTCATACTCCCACTCCTACTATTCCTAATCCTACTCTCTTCCATTCATATTCCCTCTTCCATACCTACCCCTACTCCCTATCCCTTTCCCACTCCTACTCACTCCCACTCCCACTTAATCCCATTTCCACTCCCACTCCCTATCTCACTCCTACTCATTCCCACTCCCACTTCCTATCTCCTATTTCTTCTCACCCCAACTCACAATCCCAAATTCCTACTCCAACTCCTAATCCAGCTTTCTCCCATTCCCATTCCCACTCCCTATCCCTTTCTCACTCCTACTCATTCCCACTCCCACTCATTCCTAGTCCCGCTCACTCCCACTCCCACTCCACTCTCACTGCCACTCCCTATCCCACTCCCGCTCACTCCCACTCCACTCTCACTCCCATTCCCACTCCCTATCCCACTCCTACTCACTCCCACTCTCACTCACCCCCACTTCCACTCCCATTCACTCCACTTCCCATTTTCACTCCCAATCCAAATCATACTCCCACTCCCACTCACTCCCACTTCCACTTTCAATCCCATTCCAAATCACGCACCCACTCCCGCTCTCATTCACAAACCCACTTTCTCCTATTCCCACATTCACTCTCACTCCCACTCACACTTCCATTCTCACTCCCATTCACAATCTCTCATTCCCACTCCCACTCCCATTCCTACTCCCTCTTCTACTCCCGCTCCCATTCCTACTCCCTCTCCCACTCCCTATCTTACTCCTACTCCTATTCCCTCTCCCACTCCCACTCCTACTCTCTCTCTCACTCCCACTCCCACTCCTACTCCTACTATCTCCCATGCCTACTTCTCCCTCTCCTACTCCCACTTCCTCTCCTACTCCTACTATCTCCCATTCCCACTTCTCCCTTTCTGACTCCCACTCCTAGTCTGTTCGGAAAGTGTAAAGGGATTGACTTGGTCTTTTGTCTGACAGTCGTTTTCCAGAGTACAATACTTCTCTTACTTTTGAAACGTAAACACGATACATTCACTCTCACTCTCACTCTCACTCGCACTCTCACTCTCACTCTCACCCTCTATCACTCTCACTTTTATTCTTTGTTTCAGTCCCACTTCCACTTTTTCTCTTCTCTGTCTTTTTGTCTTTGTATTCTGCATCTGCATGACTGCCAGTCTGTATGTGTCTGTCTGTCTGTATTTTTCTTC
>NC_134801.1:56866476-56883976 GCF_046742065.1 Oratosquilla oratoria
CTTCCTCCTCCTCCTCCTCTTCCTCCTCCTCCTTCCGTCGCCGCATCCTCCGGTTTGTCCCACAGCGGCACGACGTCCCTTGACGTCTCAACATACAAAACCGACTCCACTTGTTCTTTTTTTTCTCCTCCTTCTCCTCCTCCTCCCACTCCTCCTCTTTCTACTCCTCCTCCTCCTCCTCCTCCTCCTCCTTCTACTCCTCCTCCTCCTCCTCCTTCTCCTCCTCCCGCTCTTCCTCCTCCTCCCCCTCCTTCTACTCCTTCTCCTCCTCCTTCTCCTCCTCTTCTCGCTCTTCCTTCTCCCGCTCTTCCTCCTCCCACTCCTCCTCCTCCGACTCCTCCTCCTCCCACTCCTCCTCCTCCTACTCCTCCTCCTCCTCTTCCTCCACCTCTCCTCCCTTCATTCTCCCCTCTTTATCTTCATCCTTATCCTTATCCTCTTTACTCACCCATTCCTCATCATCATCCTTAACCTCATCCTCGTTCTCCTCATACTCAAAATCCTCATCTCTCTCATCTTGGTCCTCATCCTCATCCTCCTTCCTTTCCTCTTCCTCCTTATCCTCCTCCTGCTCATCATCATCATCATCATCATCATCATCATCATCATCATCATCATCATCATCATCATCATCATCATCATCATCATCATCATCATCATCATCTTCAATCATCTCCTCTTTTCCCTTATCCTCATCCACATCCTTATCCACATTCTCATCCACGCCCTCATCCACATCCTCATCCAAATTCTCATCTACATCTTCATCCACATCCTCCTTATTTTCCTCATCCTCATCCACATCCTCATCCACATCCTCATCCACATCCTCATCCACATCCTCATCCACATCCTCATCCACATCCTCATCCACATCCTCATCCACATCCTCATACCTCATCCTCCCTTTATCTCCCACGTGTCATAACTGTCCTTGTTTTTTGTCGCGGCCTTCCTCCTTACCGTTAGCTTATCTAAATCTCCTCTTCTCCTCTTTCTCCTCCTCCTCCTCCTCCTCCTCCTCCTCCTCCTCCTCCTTCTCCTCCTTCTCTTCCTCCTTCCTCCTTCTCCTCTTTTTTCATCCTTTGCATCCTCATCCTTATTCTCCTCTTCTTTCTCCTCTTCCTCCTCTTCTTCTTACTCCTGTCCCTCCTCTTCTTCTTACTCCTCTCCTTTTTCCTCCTCCCTCTTCTCCTACTCCTCCTCCTCCTCCTCCTCCTCCTCCTTTTTACTCCTCTACCTCCTACGCTAATTCTTCTTCAGCTTTTCTTTTCCCGTTCTCACAACCTCATCCTCTCCTTAGCCTCGTCTTCATCCTCATTCTTATTATTGCCTTCTCCAGCTTCTCTTCCTCTGTCTTCCCCCACTTATTTTTTACACACTTCTTCTCCTTTTCCTCCTCCTCCTCCTCTTCCTCTTCCTCTTCCTCTTCCTCCTCCTCCTTTCTCACTCCATTTCTTTTGTCTTCTCCCCTTCCTCTTCCTCTTCCTCTTCCTATTCTTCTTCCTCCACCTGTTCCCCCTCAACCTCTTCCTCTTTCTATTCTTCTTAATCCTCCTCCTATTCCTATTCCTCCTCTTCATCTTCTTCTTCCTATCCCTCCTCCTATTCCTTTTCCTCTTCCTTTCACTTCCTCCTCCTCTTCCTCCTCCTCTTCTTTCCCGTCTTTTTCTTATACTTTTTTATTCCTTTTAATCCTCCACTTCTTCCTCCTCCTCCTCCTCCTCCTCCTCCTACTCTTCTTCCTCGTCTTTCTGTTCCTCTTCCTTTCACCTCCTCTTCCTCCTTTCCTTTCACCTCCTCCTGTTCCTCTTAAGCCTGCACTTCCTCTTCCTTCTTCTATTCTTCTTCCTCCACTTCCTCCTCTTCCCTTCATCTTTCGTTCCTCCTTCATTTCCCCTCTCCCTCTACCTCTTCCTTCTCTTAATCCTCCTCATCTTAATCCTCCTCGTCCTCCTCCTCCTCCTCCTCCTCCTCCTCCTCCTCCTCCTCCTCCTCCTCCTCCTCCCCCTCTTCCTCCGACATTATCTCTCTGGTTCCCGCTGCGGCCTTGTCTCCCCGCTTGATCTCCCTTATCTCCTCAGGTTTTCCTCGCCAGACTCAACGCGCCTCTCCACCTGTGGCATCATTGTCTCCAAGCTGTCTCCGGAGGCTTTGTCTCCCATTATCTCCGCAAACCACTCCTGGGCTCGGTCTCCTCCTCCTCCTCCTCTTCCTCCTCCTCCTCCTCTTCCTCCTCTTCTTCATACTGCTCCTCCTTTTCATCATTATCGTCGTCATCGTCATCGTCATCATCATCGTCATCATCATCATCATCATCATCATCATCATCATCATCATCATCATCATCATCATCATCATCATCATCATCATCATCATCATCATCATCATCGTCATCATCATCATCAACATCACATAATCGTCATATCGTCATCATCATCATCATCATCATTATCATCATCATCATTATCATCACCATCATCATTATCGTCATCATCATCATCGTCGTCATCGTCATCACCATCACCATCACCATCATCATCATCATCATCATCATCATCATCATCATCATCATCATCATCATCATCATCATCATCATCATCATCATCATTTTCTCTTCCTTTTTCTCCTCCTCCTAATTCTCCTCCTCTTCCTCCTCCTCCACCTTTCCTTCCTGCTTTCATTTCCTCCTTCTCCTCCTCCTCCTCCTCCTCCTCCTTCTTCTCTTCCTTTACTTCCAACTACTTTTCTCCTACTTGTTCTTTGTCTTCCTTACCTACCGCATGGCACTTTCTCTTCCATTTCAGCTGCCGTCAAGCGATTTTATTCATCCTGGTGGCACACTCACCCCTCCACCATTTTCTATATAAGATCGGGAATGCGCGCCAACGGGACGTCACCTTTGCCCTGTGTACTTAAATAGCCAGAGTCAAATGGCAGTCGTTTTTATAAAGAGAGAGAGCGAGAGAGAGAGAGAGAGAGAGAGAGAGAGAGAGAGAGAGAGAGAGAGAGAGAGAGAGAGAGAGAGAGGTGGGGAGAGAGACAGACAAAGAGAGGAGGAGAGTGAAAGGGGGATAGAAAGAGAGTGAGAGGTGGATAGAGAGGAAGACATTGGAAGAGAGAGAGGAAAAGAGAGAGGAAGACAGAGCGAGAGAGAAAGAGTTATCTCCATCAAGGCTCGAAGGGTCTGAGCAACCTAAGGTCATCCACACCAGGATGCTAACTACGAAAACGAGTCACAGCGTCGCCACTCAATATTAAATCCTTCTCCTCCTCCTTCTCCTCCTCCTCCTCCTCCTCCTCCTACTCCTCCTCCTTTTTCTCCTCCTCCTCTTCCTCCTCCTCCTCCTTCTCCTCCTCCGATCCTCCTCTTTCTCCTCCTCCTCCTCTTTCTCCTCCTCCTCCTTTTCCTCCTCCTCTTTATCCTCCTCCTCCTCCCCTCCTCCTCTCGTCCTCCTCTTCCCTCTTCCTCCTCTTCCCTCTTCCTCCTCCTCCTTCCGTAATTGGATAGGATAGTGGTAGCAGTAATGTTAGTTCATCTTCTATCGCCTAGTAGCCCTGTTTTCTTAACTGTAGCTTAGTATAGTAAACACAAACAGCCTCGTTAGGGCCAGTAGGCCTGCTGTTGTTTGTTCTTCCTTTGTGTTCCTTTGTGTTCCTCTTCCTTCTACTCCTCCTCCTCCTCCCGTTCCTCCTCCTCTTCCTCCTTCTCCTCTTCCTCCTCCCGCTCCTCCTCCTCCTCCTACTCCTCCTTCTCCTCCCATTTCTCCTCCTCTTCCTCCTCCTCCTCCTCCAATATTGCTCTTCTCTATTGAGCCTTTCTCTCTCCCTATGGGTGCCCTATATCTCCTTGTATTCCCCTTCTTCCTCCTCCTCCTCCCCTTCTCCTCTCCGTTCTCGTGTTTCCTGTTTTTTCCTTACTTAGTAGGCCTCACCTTTTTTTCTCCTCCTCCTCCTCCTCCTCCTCCTCCTCCTCCTCCTCCTCCTCCTCCTCTTCCTCCTCCTCCTCTTCCTCCTCCTCCTCCTCCTCCTCCTCCTCCTCCTCCTCCTCTTCCTCCTCCTCCTCTTCCTCCTCCTCCTCCTCCTCCTCCTCCTCCTCCTTCTCCTCTTTCCCTTTCCAGCCTCTTCTTCGTCCTCTCCACCCTCTGGGTTGACATGCGTGAAGAGGGACTGACGTTCCCACGGAATATACTGTATATGTGTTTGTGTGTGTGTCTGTGCGTGTGTGTGTGTGTGTGTCTGTGTGTGTGTGTGTGTGTGTGTGTGTGTGTGTGTGTGTGTGTGTGTGTGTGTGTGTGTGTGTGTGTGTGTGTGTGTGTGTGTGTGTGTGTGTGTGTGTGTGTGTGTGTGTGTGTGTGTGTGTGTGTGTGTGTGTGTGGCTGTATGTATGTATTTTTTGTATCTCTATATATCTACTGTATTTCTTTACCTCTTTATATATCTATCTATCTATCTATATATATATATATATATATATATATGTATATATATATATATCTTTCTATCTGTTTATATTTCACTCTAGCTCTCACTCTCACTATCACAATCACATCACTATCACTGTCATTATCACTAAATCTCACTCCCACTCTCACTCTCACTCTCGTCCCACTCTCACTCCCACTCTCACTCTCACTATCACAATCACATCACTATCACTGTCATTATCACTTACTCTCACTCCCACTCTCACTCTCGCTCCCACTCCCACTCTCACTTCCACTCCCCGAGGCCTCCACTCGGTGCTGCGTGACTTTGTGCGTCATATTGCGGCTTAATACACTTTACTGCGGTCGGATGCGGATTATTGCGGACGAGGACGAGGCGGCAGGGATGAGGGGGGGAAGGGGTGCGAAAGGGGGAGAAAAGGAGGAAATATACAGAAGGGCGAGGGATAGGGGGAATGGGTGGGAAGGGGAGGGGGAAGGGGGTGGGAAGGGGAAAGGGAAGGAGGGGAGGGGAGGTGGGTGGGAAGGGAAAGGGGAGGGAGGGGATGGAAAGGAAGAGGAGAAGAGAAGAGGGTAGGGAGGGGAGGGGGAGGAAGAGAGGAAGGGGAGGGAGAGGGAAGAGGGAGGTGGGAAGGGGAGGGGAGTGAGGGGAGGGGGGAAGAGGGGAAGAGGGGAAGAGGAGAGGGGAGGGGGGAGGGGGAGGAAGTGGGGAAGGGGAGGGAGGAGGAAGGGGATGGGGGGTGGGAATTGTGTATGGGGTGGCTGAATAAAAAAAAATGAATTATTTGTTTTAAGTAATTTTATCTAGCACAGCGTGCGTTCACTTAGGAGGCTAGAACAAGACTAACCCACGCCAATCTTGCATTTGGCGGGAAAAACAGATACGAATCGCATTGCGATTACAAAAATGCTCACAAAATATACAATGATAAATATATATATTAATAAATAAACAAAACTGGAAATATGTACATAAAAACAAGAAATGTCACCATTACAAGGGGAGAGGGAGGGAGGGGAGGGGGAGGGGAAACAGGGGAAGGGGAGAGGGGAGGGAGGGGAGGGGTGGGAAGGGAAGAAGGAAGGAAAGGAGGAGAAAGAGGGGAAGGGTTATGTATGTCAGAGATGAGTGTGAATAAGATATAAAGGGGGAAAGGAGGGGAGAGGGGAAGGGGAGGGGGGGTCAAAAAAAGAGTTTTAAAGAGATGAAGAGTAGGTGAGGAAAGAGAGAGGGAAAGAGAGGAGGATTAAGGAAAGAGGTTTTAGAGAGTTGCTTGTTCTACCAGCGCTTCCATCCTTGAGAAAAGAGGAAGAGAAAGAAGGGGAGGATGAGAGGGGGAGGGGAGGGGGAGGGGGAGGAGTTGGGGGGAGGGGAATAGGTGTTAGACTGACACAGTCTTGTCCAGATTATCATGTTTTAGATGATTAGTGGGGGGAAGGGGAAGGGAGGAAGAGGGAGGTAAAGTGTCAGGAAGGAGTGGGGAATGGGTGGGGAAGGGGAGGTTTGGTAAGGGGCGGGGAAGGCGTAAGGAAGGTGTGGGGAAGGCGAGGGGAAGGAGTGGGGAACGGGTGAAGAAGGAGTGGGGAAGGAGTTGGTAAGGCGTGGGGAAGCAGTAGGGAAGGATTGACGGAGTAGGGAATGGGTGGGGAAGGAATGGAAAATGGAAGGGTGGGAAGGCGTAACGGAAGGGGATTTTACTCCCACGCTGGCCTCACTTGGGTCGGTCTGGCCGTCACGTGAGAATTCACTCGGAAATGACACACTCACGTGATATTAGCTCTACGTGATACCCTATCACGTGGTAACGATACCACGCAACACCTGTAACACGTGGTAATAGTACTAGTGTCACATGTGTCATGTGACGCTGGTGCTACGTGTCACTTGTGTCACGTGACACGCATATCACGTGGCACTGGTGTCACGTGGGCCTAGTTTCACATGAATAAATCTCAGCCTTGCAAAAATATTGCCGTTTCGGTTGGCGCCTCTGGAATGCGGCCGAAGCCGCCAACAACCCTTTCATTACACTTCCTCCCTCCCTCCCTCCCCCCCAATCCCACGAGGGGTCCCTGTGGAACTCCGCTAGTAATCCCACCGGATGCCTGGGACATTGTGGGAGTCTTAGCGCATCCCATAACAGGTCTGGGAGGGTTCTTGTAGTTGTCTACGGATTTTTGAGAAATTCCCTGAAGAGGATCTTCACTTAACTGTATTTACATAGCTGTAGTATACAAGAGAAAAGATACTTTCGTGACGTCCCGTCTCATGTATTTCCGTCGGTTAAGATTTTGTGTTGCTGTGGAGCCTTGGTTTTGAATTCAGAGGCTATTAGGGAATGTTACGTATCCTGGCAGTCCATGAACATAGGGCAACGGTGTCGATGACTTTGGTCTCGCAAGTTTGGGTTGATCTGAGAATTCTTCAGTATTTCTTGACATTTTTAGGGAGATCCTATACCAATCTTTGTCTCAGTTTTGACTTTTATTCTCTCTCTCTCTCTCTCTCTCTCTCTCTCTCTCTCTCTCTCTCTCTCACTCTCTCACACACACACACACACACACACACACACACACACACACACACACACACACACACACACACACACACACACACACACACACACACACACACACACACACACACAGCACCATGTTTTGAATAAAACAAATTTACTTGAGCATTCTCCAACATTCTCGGACATCTTTACGAAGATCCCATATCACTCTTAGTCTCTCCTTCGCCATTATTTACATTCTTTCTCGACATTTACAACAAAATCCATCTTGTGAATAAAGCGCACTGTTTTCCAACACCCCTACAGAGTGTTTGCAGAGTATACGTCATCCTTAATCTAATTTGAGAATCTTCAAAGATCCTTTAGTTGTCTCAGAGAGTCTTTGGGATTATGGTGGTCTCCTCAAGACATCTGGAGGGAATTCTTCAAAGAACCTCTTGGACTTGTGTGTGTGTGTGTGTGTGTGTGTGTGTGTGTGTGTGTGTGTGTGTGTGTGTGTGTGTGTGTGTGTGTGTGTGTGTGTGTGTGTGTGTATGTGTGTGTATATGTGTGTGTGTGTGTGTGTGCGTATGTGTGTGTGTGTGTGTGTGTGTGTGTGTGTGTGTGTGTGTGTGTGTGTGTGTGTGTGTGTGTGTGTGTGTGTGTGTGTGTGTGTGTGTGTGTGTGTGTGTGTGTGTGTGTGTGTGCATGCACTGAAATCAGTAGCAATTTCACCATTGGTTAACTTTTTTGGAAAAACCTTTAACTCTTATTCGCCTTTTTTTAAGAAAGGAAGGAATTCTGTATTCTTTACTAAAGGGGGAGAGAGAACTGATTAGAATAAATAAATTTCCACACAAAAGATATGTAGATGTAGATATATAGATATGTAGATATAAATATAGATATAGATATAGATATAGATATAGATAGTGATGCCAATTCCCACAAATGAGTGAAATTTTTTCCACAAAATTCTCACAAGGAAATTTGGATTTCCACACACACACACACACAAAAAGAAGGAATTATTATATACACAAATAAGTTCATTGCAACATATAATTTGCTCACAAAACATCCCATGTGAGCAAATTTCTCCCACAAATTTGTGAAACATTCCTACAAAATGGCATCGGTGATAGGTACAGAAATAGATACATGCAAAGTTGACCACTTGGAAAAAAGAAACTAACGAAGAAGAGCGCTTTCGTATATTACATTCAGTGCAAAAAGTACATAGTTAAACAGAAATACATAGTTCATATATATATGAAATACACAGTTTATATATACATGTAATATACGAAAGTGCTCTGCTTCGTTACTTTCTTTTTCCCAAGTAGTCTACTTTGCATAAATGAACACACGTACCCGTGTTCTTATTAGCATATAGATACATCCGATAATTTTTATGACAGTTGCATGCAGGATTCGAACCCACTGCACTCGGCCATCCGTAGATTACCGTAACAGAGCCTTAGACCACTACACCACAGAAGCTATAAAATCCTTGATTGATGTCGCTGCTATTAGCGAATTTCTCTCATATAGATACATATATAGACACCGGTACAGATATAGATATATGTATATACACGTCCAAGCGTACTACCCAAAGCCATGGAAGAAGTGCCTAAGGTCTTCTCCTTGGCACTCTCAGTGCCACCTGACATTGCTTGGCGCCAGCGTCTCCCGTTCCCGTGGGGGATATTTCTTCAGTCACCCAAGACACCACCGCGGCTCTTACTTGCGAGACTTTTACGGCTCGGAGCCGAAGGTCAGGGCTCATTGAGCCCCTCCACGGCTCGTGAAGCCTTGGAGGCTCGTCTTCGACACGGAGGGATCCAGGAATGGAGGGAAATGAGGAGGAACTATGTGGAGGAGGAAGGGAGATGGAGGTAGACGGACGCGAGGATTCTGGGCCCGAGAGTTTATTGAATGTTGTGAACTCCAGTTTCTGAATAAAATCGTTTGCTGATGATAAGAAAAATACATTAAAGCTCTCTTCCCTATAAAGGATAAAACTTTTATCTCTCATTGCATTTATTTAGTTTAGTCTTCCTGTCTTCAGCTGAGGGACACGACATCGGGGTAAAGAGATCACCTGGTGGTGACCAGAATAAAATATATAAATATAATTGGCATCAGGAATATTGTGTTCCACTCCCGCGCAGTGGCGCAAGGTCTAGATGACTATACTAGCCGTAACTTTCTTTTCTTTTCTTCTTGAACGAGCTTTACATGGGTCGAGACCCCAGTGAACTAAATGAAAAGAATCAGTATACAATAATGACGAGGAGCCAACACCAGGAGGCGCTGAATAGTTGAAGTCATAGACGTCGCCTTTGCCCTATGTACATGCGCTTTAGGGACTGTTGGGGCAGGTAATGTACAGTTATTACTGGGAATGGGAGAGGAGTGCGGGATTCGAACCCACAATTAGGCGAGTCTAAGACCAGCACGCTTCCGATGACGTACAGCGCAAAGGGGAAAGGAAAAATAGAGAAGGAAGAGAGAGAGAGAGAGAGAGAGAGAGAGAGAGAGAGAGAGAGAGAGAGAGAGAGAGAGAGAGAGAGAGAGAGAGAGAGAGAGAGAGAGAGAGAGAGAGGGGAGAATTATAGAGGATAGGAGAGAGGAGGATCAGTATCAAAGGGAGAGGAGGAGGAGGGACTGAGGGAGGAAGAGGAGGAGGTGAAGGAGGAGGAGTGAGAGGAGGAGGATATGTGGTAGGCAGAAGTGTAGAGATTAGGACTCAGGGAGGGTACAGGGAAAGAAGGAATAGGGGAGAATAGGAAGAAAGGAAGAAGGGGCATAGAGGGAAAAGAAACAAAAAAAGGAGGAGTTGGAGGAGAAGTAGTGGACGTAGGTGCAGAAGAGATGAAGGAGGGAAGAGAAGTAGAAGGAAAAGGAGGAGGAGGAGGAGGAGGAGGAGGAGGTAAAAGAGGAAGAGGAAGAGGAGGAGGAATAGGAGGATAAGAAGGAAAAGGATGATGATGATGAGGAGGAGGAGGAGAAAGAGGAGGAGGTGAAAGAGGGGGGAGGAGAAGGAGTAAGAGGAGGAGGCGGAGGAAGAAGAGGAGGAGGAAGAGGAAGAGGAGGAAGAGGAGGATGAGAAGAAAAAGGATGATGAGGAGTAGGAGGAGGAGGAGGAGGAGGAGGAGGAGGAAGAGAAGGAGGAAGAGAAAAAAATGTAGAAGTCGGTACAAAGGAGATGAGGGATGGAAGAGGAGAAGGAGGAGAAGGAGAAGAAGGAAAGGAAGGAGAAGAAAAAGAAGAAACACTAAAACAAAAAAAGGCAATATACATTTCAGTTGAGGAACGAAAAGGGAGAAAGAAGAAAGAAGAGAAAAAAAGGACCAAAAAAGGAAGCGAAAGTAAAGAAGAGGAACGGGGAAGTGAAGAAGAAAAATGATGATAAGGAATAAAGGAGACTGAAAAACGGGGCGAGGGTTCTCCACAGTGATAAATGTAGTTGTAAATAAAAGAAAGAACGGAGAAAAGAAAGAGAGGAAGAGAGGGAGAGAGAGGGAGGGGAGAGAAGGCGACGGGGGAAAAAGAGGAAGAAAAAGAGTGACGGAGGAGGGAGGAGGAGGAGGGGAAAGAGGAAAGGGGAGATGTGACAAAATGAGAAGAAATGAAGAAAAAATAGAGGGAGCAAAGGGGGAGATAATAGGAAATGAGAGAGAGAGAGAGAGAGAGAGAGAGAGAGAGAGAGAGAGAGAGAGAGAGAGAGAGAGAGAGAGAGAGAGAGAGAGAGAGGGGGAGATAATAGGAAATGAGAGAGAGAGAGAGAGAGATAGAGAGAGGGGGGAGGGAGATAATAAGAAATGGAAGAGAGAGAGAGAGAGAGAGAGAGAGAGAGAGAGAGAGAGAGAGAGAGAGAGAGAGAGAGAGAGAGAGAGAGAGAGTACAAAGGAAAATATGAGAAATAGAGAGACAGGGATAGAGATAGGGAGAAAATAGAGGTAGAGATATACATAGAGGCAAGAGATAGAGACAGACAGAGAGATAGAAATAGAAAGAGAAATTGAAATAGAACGAGAGAAGCAGAGAAAGATAGCGATATGAAGGGAATGGAAATGACCTGGTGAACGTGATTTTATAGAAGAAAAAAAAATGAAGTGCTTAAAAAGAGAAATTGAAGGAAAGTGAAGGAAATACCAAACTTCCCAGAGACACTAGAAGGAGTAGTAGAAGGAAGAGGAGGAAGAGGATAAGGAGGAGGGTGAGTAGGGGTAGGGTAAGGAGGAGAGGGAGGAGGAGGCTGAGGAGACGGAGGAGGAGGAGGAGGAGGAGAAGGGTCAGGTGGAGAGTAAGTAGGAGGAGGAGTGTAAGAAGAAAGGGTAGGAGGAGGAGGTGGAGGGGATAGAGGAGGGTAAGAAGAAAGAAGAGGAGGAGGAGGAGGAGGAGGAGGAGGAGGAGGAGGAGGAAGAGGGTTCCCCGGAACCCTAAGGTTCCGCAAAAAGTCCCTCTTAAGGGTTCCGCGACAACAAGTGAGATAAGCTAATGGACTTTTTATTTTTTATTTGCTTTCATATACGTAATATAATCAAACACGCACGACATATTCTTGGCTATTGTAATAATGTAATATAGACATCATCCTATCTAACCTATCATTACGATGAAAATAAAATGAGAAAGACGTTTTTTTTTTTTTTTTTTTTTTTTCTTTTTTTTTCTTTTTTTCTTTTTTTTTGCACAAGGGTAAAAAGTCTGAGAAACGTTGCACTAAGAGAAACGAAAGAAAGTGGAGAGATATCGAAGGGAGCGTGAAGGGGTGGAAAAGGAAGTGTGAATGGAATAGAAAGACTATCGAAGGTCCATCAACTGGGTAGAGGAGCGTCCATGAGGGGGATAAAAAGAAGGGGAGGCGAAACGAAGTGAAGGAATAGAGAAGGATTTGTGAATGGAATAGAAGGGTTATCAAAGGTCCATCAACTGGGTAGAGGAGCGTTCGTGAGGGGAAAGAAGAAGGGGAGACGAAAGGAAGTGAAGGAGTAAGGAAGGAAATGTGAGGGGAAATGAAGGGTTATCGAGGGTACTTCAAGTGGGTAGAGGTGTCCATGAGGGGAAACAAAGAAGGGGAGACGAAAGGAAATGAAGGAGTAGGGAAGGAAATGTGAGGGGAAATGAAGGGGTAGAGAAGGAAGCGTGAGGGGAAATGAAGAGGCAACGAAAATCCCTCAAGGAGTTAGAGGAGCGTTAGGGAGGGGAAAGAAGGGGAGACGTAAGGGGAAGTGACACGGGGAGGGGCCGAGTGAGGGGAAAGGGGGAGGGGGAGGGGGAGGGGAGGGGAACTCGGGTGAAGAACGAGGGGATGACCCTGAGGAACAACGCTGCGTCAACGAACTGAGTTCGCAGGCAGGGCGAAGAGACTCGAGGAGGAGGAGGAGGAGGAGGTGAAGGAGGAAGAGGAAGAAGAAGAGGAAGAGGAGGAAGAGGAAGGGATGAAAGAGGAGGAAGAGGAAGGGATTAAAGAGGAGGAAGAAGAAGAGGAAGAGGAGGAGAAGGAGGAAGGGGAGGAGGAGGAAGAAGAGTAGGAGGAGTGAAAGAGGTGGAGGAGGAGGAGGAGGAGGAGGTGGATTAGGAGGAAGAACAGAAGTACAAGGAGGAGGAAGAGGTGGAAGAGGTATAGGAGAAGGAGGAGGAAGAGGTCGAAGTGGTGGAGGGAGAAGGAGGTAGAGGTAGAGGAAAGGGGAGGAAGAGGAGGAAGCAGTGGAGGAAGAAGAGGTGGAAGAAAAAAAGGAGGAGGAGGAGGAGGAGGAGGAAGAGGAGATGGAAGAGAATGACGAGGAGGACAAGGAGGAAGAAGAGGTGAAAGAGGT
Organism: Oratosquilla oratoria; assembly: GCF_046742065.1. Classification (NCBI taxonomy): domain Eukaryota; kingdom Metazoa; phylum Arthropoda; class Malacostraca; order Stomatopoda; family Squillidae; genus Oratosquilla; species Oratosquilla oratoria. Next base: position 56,879,254 of record NC_134801.1, read on the forward strand.
AGAGATGGAGGAGGAGGAAGAGGTTGAAATGGTGGAGGGAGGAGGGGGAAGAGGTAGAGGAAAAGGGAAAGAAGAGGAGAAGGCAGTGGAGAAAGAAGAGGTGGAGGAGGAGTAGGAGATTGAAGAGAAGGAACGAATAAAAGAGGAGAAATAGAGAAAGAAATGAGGAGGGGGAGGGGGAGGTGATAAGAAAACAGAATAAGTAAAACAAAGAGGAACAAAAATAATAAAAAAAATTAAAACAAAGAGGAGAAAGAGGAGGAGGAGAAAAAGGTCAGCAAAAACATGGGGAGAAGGAAAAGGAAAATGAAGAGGAGAAGAAGGAGGAGGAAAATGAGGATGAGAAGGAGGAGGAAGGTTAGGAGGAGAGGGGAAGGAGGAGTAGAAGGAAGAGGAGGAAGAGGATAAGGAGGAGGGTAAGTAGGAGTAGGGTAAGGAAGAGAGGGAGGAGGAGGCTGAGGAGACGGAGGAGGAGGAGGAGGAGGTGGAGGGGATGGAGGAGGGTAAGAAGAAAGAGGAGGAGGAGGAGGAGGAGGAGGAGGAGGAGGAAGAGGGAAAGAGGGCCTTTGGCTCAAGATAGGGTTAAGGCTCAGGCACTTAGTGTATCTCCAAAGGGATGGTTATCGCATGTGGAGGAGGAGAATGGAGGAGGCCGAGGAGGAGGAGGAGATGGAGGAGGAGGAGAGGGTAATTGGAAGAGGATGGAGGAGTTGAAACCATGTGGAGGAGAAAGAGGAGGATTTGGAGGAGGGTGTGGAGGAGGATAGAGGAGGAGGAGGAGGTGGTAACTGGAAGAGGATGGAGGAGTTGAAACCATTTGGAGGAGAAGGAGGAGGAAGTGGAGGAGGGTGTGGAGGAAGATGGAGGAGGAGGGGTAACTGGAAGAGGATGAAGGAGTTGAAACCATGTGGAGGAGAAGAAGGAAGATGTGGAAGAGGGTATGAAGGAAGATGGAGGAGGAAAGATGGAGGAGGAGGAAGAGGAGGAGGATGGAGGAGGAGGAAGGTGTGGAGGAAGAGGAGTAGGATGTGTAGAGAGAAGAAGAGGATATAGAGGAAGATGAAGGAGGATAGAGGATATGGAGGAAGATGGAGGAGGATATGGAGGTGGATGGAGAAGGATGGAGGTGGGGAGAGGAGGATTTGTAGAAAAAAGAGGATAGCGAAGGAGGGTAGAGAAGAAAGGAGAGGGATGGAGGAAGATATGGAAGACCGTGGAAGAGGGTGTGGAGGAGAATGTGGAGTTAGATGGAGGAGAATGTCAAGAAAAGTACTGAAGGTTATGCTTGTATATGGAGGTGATACTAGGAGGGCGTACGAATGGAGGGGTGGAGGGGTAGCGGTAGGTATGTGGAGGAGATGGGCGTGTGGAGGAGGTAAGGAGGTGAATTCTTGGTCCTTCAATGTGGAGGACGAAGGGTCATTGAGTGAATAGAAGGCGATGATCGGTTTTCAGAGCACCTAGAGGAGGAGGAGGAGGAAGAAGAGGAGGAAGAGAAAGAGGAGGAGGAGGAGGAGGAGGAGGAGGAGGAGGAGGAGGAGGAGGAGGAGGAGGAGGAGGAGTAGGTAGAGGAAATAGGAAGAGGAGGAAAGAAACTACTGTATAGTCCTTTGAGAAGATTAGGAAAAAGGGGAGAGGAGGAGCAGGAGAAGGAAGAGGAGGAAGGCAAAGATGAGAAGAGGAAAAGGGAGAAATAGAAAGAGGATGAAGGAGAGGAAGAAGAGGAGGAGGAGAAAAACTTACGAACAGGAGGAATTTTAGAACAATAAGAATGTGAAAAGGAATGGGAAAGGAGTGCGGGATTCGAACCGACATCTGAGCTTCCAATAACGCCATTGTAGGGCGAAAGAAGGGACAAAGTAGTGAATCAAGACCATTACAGTACCTTAGGTTACCGTCACAGTACCGGGAGGTCCGGTAGAGGATCGGTAGGTCTTGTAGAGTACCGGCAGAATACCGGTAGAGTACCATTGATCCCAATTCATTGCCACTATAGTACCATAAAGCGTTTCTATAGTCGCAGTATGGATGAAGTCTGGCTAGAGGACAAGAAGGGCATAAACCAACGAAGAAGCTTCTGTGGTTCCTTCATCACGGTGACGCATTTCTATTTATCAAATTTTCTCAGATTAAAAAAAGACAATTCTGTGCAACTGAGGAGGTGAATTGAGGTCTACAAGGGGGTAAAGGTCCATTAAGACCCCTTTCAAGCCTGTGTCCGTCCCTTGCAGCTCATTAAAATCGTCTGTTGCCCATAGCAAGAAAAAATAATGAATAAAAGTCGTCACCGTATTGAATAAATCAAAAGGCTCTCCGGGTCTCTGAGCTTGAAGGAGAAGCCCACTGTCTATCTTCCTCTTGTTTAAACTCCTTCGTCCTCAGAAACCTCACTCCGGTTTAAACCCAGTTAAATAATCTTCTGTTAACTGGGATACAATAGTTAAAGTGAACTCTGAATATCAACTTTATCACTATTGGAGGTCGTGATGATATAGTTTAACGTCACGAAATCCTCCCATCGGAAGGCTACAGCGGTGCCCCTTACAGAGGACTTTGTAGCGTGGAATTTAATGAGCCATGCCCTTGGCTCAACTTCGCCGGTGGCAGGATTCGAACCGCCATCCCCTCGACCTTCGCCGCAAGTAACGACGCCCTAGTCATTCAAAGGGATGTTTGTATATAATGTTTCAACGTCGAAGGATTAAATCGAAGTAGGGTTAACTTAACCAACACAGAGTTAAAACCTTAACTGATGACAAAGAATTTAATCACGATTAAAAGTAATCGGCCGGGTCTATTTTCATTTCTTATTTAATTATTTCTTTATCTATTTATCTATTCATTTATTTATCAATTAATTTGTTTATATATTAATCTATTTATTTATTTATTTTATCATTCATTTATACATATATCTTTTTCATTGCTTATATTTCATTATCATTACAATTATTTTCTATTGTATTCTGTTTTATTTTTTCATTATAATTATGTATTTCCCTCATTCCTTATTGTATTTTATTATCATCACTAATATCTTCTACATATTTATTTTATTGTGTATTAATTATCTTATTTATCTATTTGTTTATTTATTTACTTATTTATTTATTCATTTATTTACGGTATTTACTCATGTATTTGTTTATTTCATTATTTATTTTATATTTTTTACTTTTACTCGACGTAGAAGAAAAAAAATCGAAAAGACAGCCGCTAGCACCATTGTTTAGCCCAATTTCGTCTCTTTTTTTTTTTTTTTTTACAGTGCGCACGGGAACACGGTGGCAATATTCTTGTCCCCAAGTGTCATATTCTTTTTTTTTTGGGGGGAGGGATGTATAATGCTAAACGGTAACAAGGAAGATCAAGAGAAAAAGATAGATAAAGAGAGAGAGAGAAAGAGTGAGAGAGTGTGTGAGAGAGAGAGAGAGAGAGAGAGAGAGAGAGAGAGAGAGAGAGAGAGAGAGAGAGAGAGAGAGAGAGAGAGAGAGAGAGAGAGAGACAGACATAGAGAGAGAGAGAGAGAGAGAGAGAGAGAGAGAGAGAGAGAGAGACAGAGAGAATGAGAGAGAGAGAGAGAAAGAAGAGTAGAGAAAGAGACAAATGAGAGATATGGTGAGAGGACAGCTCTCCAGAAAGAAAGGAATATAAGAGAAGAAATTAATAAAAGGAAACACGATATGTAAATGAAGGAACGAATAGAAGAGGAAGAGGAAGAAGAAGGAAGAGGAGAAAAGGGGAAGGGGAGAAGGGAGAGAATTAAGCAAGGAAAGAAAAAGGGTTACAATAATAGAAGAAATAATAAAAGAAAAATACAAATGATTCAGACGAAAGAGAAAAGGGAAGAGGAAGAGGAAGAAGGAGGAAGGAGAAAGGTAGGAATGAGAAGGTGAGAAAGTGAGAAGAGGGAGAAGGGGAGAAGGGGGAAGAGGGAAGAGGCTAAGGCGATATAAGGAGGAAATACGGACACGACCTTCCCAAAAGCCTTACCTTTCTAGATAGGTTCTTGAAGTAAGGAGGGAAGGGAAGATTATGAGAAAAAGGTGAGAGTGGGGGGGAAGGGTGAGGGTGGGGGAAGGGGGAGGGTGGGGGAAGAGGGAGAAAAGGAGGAGGTAAAGAGAGAGGGAAGGAAATGAAGGAGTATGAGCATAAGGAAGGTCAGAAAAGAGGTAAGAAGAAAGAGGAAGAGAAGTAGGAAGAAGAGAAGAAAGAAGTTATAAAAGGAGGAGGAAGAAAAGAGGCGGAGGAAAAGGAGGAGAAAGAGAGGGAGAAGGAAAAAGACCAAAGGCGAACGAGAGATGAGAAGGAAGAGGATGAAAAGGAAGAGGAGAAGTAAGAAAATGTGTGGAGGGAATGTTGATGGGTCGGAGGAAGAGACGGAGGCAAGTGAAAAAAAATAGGAGAAGAAGGAGGAGGAGAAGGAGGAGGAGAAGAAGGAGGAGGAGGAGGAGAAGGAGGAGGAGGAGGAGAAGGAAAAGGAGGAGAAGGAGAAGGAAGAGAAGGAGGAGGAGTAGGAGGAGGAGGAGGAGAAAAAGAAGAAGGAGGAGGAGTGTCTGAAGAATTGGCCCTTCCAGCAGACCCTGTGAACTCGCTCGGATGAACTGGAGGACGACGGGTGAAGGAGGGGAACCTGGAGGCTGAAGGTCGACCTCGGCATGAAAGTGTGACCTCAAGAGTGAAGCGTCAAGTGTTGGGGAATATTGGGTGGAGAGATTTTAAT
>NC_134801.1:56886476-56890045 GCF_046742065.1 Oratosquilla oratoria
GAGGAGGAAGAGGAAGAGGAGGAGCAGCAGCAGCAGCAGCAGGAGAAGGAGAAAGATAAAGAGGAAGAGAAGGAGAAAGAAAAGGAGGAGGAGGAGGAGAAAGAGAAAGAGGAAGAGGAAAAGGAGGAAGAGGAAAAGAAGAAAGAGGAGGAGGAGGAGCAAGAACAGGAGCAGAAGAAGGAAGAAGAGGAGGAGACGAGGAGGACGAAGTTGAATAGTAGGAGGAGTAGGAAGAGAAGGAGTGAGGAGAGGAGGAGCTGAAAGAGGAGGAGGTGGGTGAGGAGTACCAGAAGAAGGAGGAGAAAGAAATGGAAAGAAGAGGCAAAGGAGGAGGAGGAAGAGGAAGAGGAGGGGTGGACAAGAAAGGAGAAGATAAAGAAGACTAGAGGGAGGAGGTGAAGGAAGAGATGGAAGAGAAGGAGGAGGAGGTGGAGGAAGAGGAAGAGTAGGGAGCGGAGGAGTAGGAGGAGGTAGAGTTGGAGGAAGAGGGGTAGTAGTAGGAGGAAGATGAAGGAGGAGGCGGAGGGGTGAGGACAAGGAAGATGAGGGGAGGAGGCCGAGGTGAGGCAGGTGAGAAAAAACAGGATACGAAGAGGAGAAGAAGAAGGAAATAGGACGCAAGAGGCGGAGAAGCAAGAGGATAACAGAGGAGGAAAAACGGAGGCGGAGGAACAAGAAGGAGGCAGGAGGAGGAGGAGGTAGGAGGAGATGCGGAGGTGAGGAAGTGAGGAAGAGGAGAAGGAGTATTTTAGAGAAGATCCTTTCCTCATAAATCCCAGCATATGTCCATAGAAACATCACATGTTACATAACATATCCTTAGTCTTATCAATCACTCGTCGCTAGACGATTTTATTCATCTCTATGGCGCCACCCTCTCGGCCCTTTCGTCCCGCGTAGTCCTCTTCCTTCTGTTCCACCTGTCGCCAGTTGATTTTATTAATCCCCTTTGGCACTCTTATGTTGTGACACTGTCGTGACTCAGCAGAGACTGCCAGTCTTTGTGCCATCCGCCGCCATAGTTTTTATTCGTTTCCTCCCCTCTCCCCCTCCCCCTCTTCCCCCCCTCCCCCGGGGCCACGACGGTGAAGGGGTGAAGAAGGACACATGTGGAGGGAAGGAGGCAACCGCATGTGGAGTCGGGAACCAAGCAATGTGGAGGAAGAGTCGGGTGACAGTTTCTGGATGATGCAAAGGGAAGGTTGGATTACATGAAACACATTGGAGGGAGGGAGTGGAGGGGAGGGAGGGGAGGGAGGGGAGGGAGTGGAGGGAGGGGAGGGAGGGAGGGAGGGGAGGGAGGGAGGGGAGGGAGTGGTGGGAGGGAAGGGATGAAGGATGGGAGGGGAGGGAGGAATAGAGGCAAGAAGTAGGAGAGTTAAGGAGGGAGGGAGGGGAGGGAGGGAGGGACGGGAGTGGAGGTAGGGGAGGGAGGAAGGGGAGGGAGGGGAGAGAGGGAGGGAGGGGAGGAAGGGAGGGAGGAAGGGAGGAAAGGGAGGAATGATGGGAGGGGAGGGAAGAATAGAGGCAAGAAGTAAGAGAGGTAAGGAGGGAGGGAGGGGAGGGAGGGGAGGGGAGGAGAGGGAGGAAGGGAGGGAGGGAGAGGATGGAGGAAGGGAGGGAGGGGAGGGTGGTATAGAGGCAAGAAGGAAGAGAGGTAAGTAGGGAGGGGGAAATAAGGGGGGGGGACGAGGGGGGGGAGGGGGAGGGGGGGGTGGGAGGTTGGGGGAATAGAAGTACAAGTATTTGAGAGGTAAGAGGGAGGGAGGGTAAATAAGGGAGGAGGAGTGACGGGTGGAAGGGGTGAGAAAGAGGGAGGAAAATGTGTTTGGGTATGAATGGGGTCGGGAGGAGGTAAAGGTCGGAGGGAGGCCGGTGGGCGAAGTGTGAGAGAGGGGTTGGGGTGAGAGGGAGGGCCTCAGGACAAGAAGAAGGAAAAGTGGAAGGAGGGACTGGATGCAGATTGGAGTGATGGAGGAAGGTTGTGTGGAGAGTGGAGGAGATGGATAGGAGTAAAAAGGGAGGAAAGAAGGAAAAAATTCATGAGAGATGAATGATTGTGTTCTTATTGTGAGGAGAGGACTGAAGGAAAATAGCGCGCGATAGTGAGTGTGTGCGTAGGGAGATGCGTTGGGGTACTGGCGAGAGAGGTGGGCGTTGAAGGAGGTTGGGTGTGTGATAGATGTTACAGGAGGGCAGGCCTGTCGGAAGTAGGTTGTGACAGAGATATAAATGATGAGAAATGGGAGAAATGATGACAGAAAGAGTCTCAGTGTAAGAAATGAGTGGGGAAGAAGAAAAAGAGAAGTGATAGAAGAATGAAGAGGATAAGGAGAGGACCGCAATTTAGTTAGGATGACAAAAGAAGAGAGTGATGGAGGAGAAGAAGGAACTGAGATAGGCACCGTAACAGTACAACAAAGAGCGAGGAGGAGGTCTGAGGAGGGGCAGGAGGAAGGAGGATGCGTAGTATTGGACATCGTATAGGCTTAGTAGTGTGTAGTTTAGTAAGATAGTAGTGTCGTAGTATAGTAGTAGTAGTAGTAGTAGTAGTAGTAGTAGTAGTCGTAGTAGTAGTAGTAGTAGTAGTAGTAGTAGTAGTAGTAGTAGTAGTAGTAGTAGTAGTAGTAGTAGTAGTAGTAGTAGTAGAAATTGTTGTAATAGAGTAAGTGACAATAGTAGAGTAAGAAACTCGTCTAAGTTTCACACTGCCTAGTAGGCGTGGTATGTGCGTATGTGTGTGTATGTGTACATGTACGTGTACGTATACGTGTGTGCGTGTACGTGTACATATACGTGTGCGCGTGTGGCACCATCGACTTCACGAAGGAAGGAGAAAAGTCGACTTGGTTGTCATTTTTTATGAATCACAGCGTTGGCATCATTGATCACAAGAAGGCCCAGCAGCGACAGACGCTCTTCCGCTCTACGCCTGTAATCCACACAACACAGAATGCTCGGAGGCCGTTCCTCTCTTCCTCTCCGTGCTCACTGTCCTTTGCTCCCCCCTATTGTGATCTAGTGCGCTGGGCGAGTATCACAATAACCTAATATAGGACAATATGGATGTGTATGTTATAAAAATAATGTGTAGGGTTTGTTTGTATGTGGGGAAGAGTAAGGCATGTTCGTGGTGTGTGTGTGAGTGTGTGGTGTGTTGTGTGTTGTGTGTGTGTGTGTGTGTTGTGTGTGTGTGTGTGTGTGTGTGTGTGTGTGTGTGTGTAGGCGGGTGTGTGTGTGTGTTATGTGTGTGTGTGTGTGTGTGTGTGTGGTTGTGTGTGTGAGTGTGTGGTGTGTGGGTTGTGTGTGGGTGTGTGTGTGTGTGTGTGTGTGTGTGTGTGTTTTCACCATTAGTACTTGGACCCCACGTGTTAGACTCGTGTTCGACCCTATTTCCCTCCTCGTAAGACGAGCTCAGAGCTCATATATGGACCAGACTCTGTGGGGGGTAATGGTGTGACATTTACAAGCACGACACTAAGTCACACCCAACATAGGAGCTCCCCAGCCACACGCGAGAGTTGGAGTAACTACATCGTGGGCGCAGCGATACTGATATGTTTGTTGTT
>NC_134801.1:56893045-56895545 GCF_046742065.1 Oratosquilla oratoria
GAGGGGAGGGAGAGGGGAGGGGGAGGGGAGGAGGGGGGATTAAAGTGTCCATTTGTCTCATCGACTCTGCCAAGTATTGCCCCCCAGCTGAATAAAATCGTCTAGCGCATTCAAGAATAAAATATCTTAAGTCCACCACTCATATCTCTCGTGCTCAGTGGAAGGTTGGTTTCGACCGTCCCTCTGTCTGTCGCTACCCGGAGCCGTGGCCAGATCCAGTGACTCCCTAACACACAGGGCAAAGGTGATGACCTTGTTTCTATGCTCTCGAGAGAAATTGGCGGAGATTGTTTTTCTTTTTATTTAGTTATCTTTTATTTATTTGTTTATTTTATTTATTTATTTATTCATCCTTGTTTATTTTATTTCTTTGCTCTCGAGAGAAATTGGCGGAGATTTTTATTTATTTATTTATTTTTATCTATTTATCATTATCATTATTATTATTATTATTATTATTATTATTATTATTATTTTTATTATTATTATTATTATTATTATTATTATTATTATTATTATTATTATTATTATTATTCACGAGACAATTCTTTCCTGTTTTGCAAATTTCTCTGTTGCAAGATTGCAGAATTGCAACAAGTGTGATTGATGGATAACGCTTAAGGACGAATTAATGACGTCACTGGCTATCTTCTCCCCCAACCCCCCAACCTCACACCCCACCACCTCCACCTGCGCAAACGCCAGAATTCAAGGACAACAGAAGCAGCAACACCAACCCACAACCTCCAACCTCCAACCTCCAACTCTAATCTCATACCTCCAACTTCCAACCTCCAACCTCCAACTTCGAACCTTCAACTCCAACCTTTAACCTCCAACTCAAACCTCAACCCCCAACCCCAACCTCTAACCTCCAACCCCAACCTCAAACTTCAACCCTCAACCTTCAACCTCAAACCTCAAACCACAAACCTCCTACCCCCAACCTCCAACCTCCAACCTCCAACTCCAACCCTCAACCTCCAACCTCCAGCTTCCAACCTCCAACCTCCAACCCCCAACCTCCAACCCCCAACCTCCAACCCCCAACCTCCAACCCCCAACCTCCAACCTCCAACCCCCAAACCCCGACCTCCAACCCCAAACCCCGACCTCCAACCCCCAACCCCTACCTCCAACCTCCAACATTCAACCTCCAAGTTCCAAACCCCCAACCTCCAAACAAACGCCAAACAAACCCCAAACACATCAGTTCTGAAACTAAATATAGAATATTTCGCGTCGAAATACGAAGAACTAAATATATAAAGTGAGTCACAAAGACAAGGGCGACATACAGGGTCTACGGCAGGAGACGCTGAGTGGCTGCGGCCGAAGCCGTCACCTTTGCTACACGATGCGCTTCGTTGCAATAAGAAACTCACAGTCACTGTTGGGAATCGGAGAGGAGTGCGGGACTCGAACCCACATTTAAGCAAAGGCGAGACCAGCACGCTTCCGATTAGGCCACCAGCGGACCCCCTTTTGAACGGGTTACTATAGGGTCGAGACCACAATGAAGGGTCTCCTCAGCAGATAAATGGAATTGGCTGACGTCAGCTTTGAAAGAAAAATGTTCAAAGTGCGTCACAAAAGAAGTTTTATTCTTTCATGTCAAGTTAGTGTCACCATCTATCACGTGATGCTGATGCAGTGGTTAGTGTCTTAGAGTCCCATTCTGCGGTACCGAGTTCGCGCGACGCTCACGGCGGGAAATGTTTTTATTAATACTGTAAATTGTTACTGAACCCCGTTGAGGAATGTGTTTGTGTGTGTGTGTGTGTGTGTGTGTGTGTGTGTGTGTGTGTGTGTGTGTGTGTGTGTGTGTGTGTGTGTGTGTGTGTGTGTGTGTGTAAGTTGAAAGTGAGTGAGAGAAATCACAAAAGTACTCACTGATCGCGCTATATGAGCAGCTCTCATCCAGGAGAGTAAGAGCTACTGATCACGAGTCTAGCACGTGATCAAAGTCTATGTTAACTCGCATTGACAGGAGAAGTGTGGCAACGTTACTTAGGCGGTAATCACCTGATGCAGTGTAATTAAAATCGAAACCCTAAAAATTACACTGCAGCATTGACGCAGATCACTGTTGCAGTGATTAAATCACATGTTTCACTGATGCATGAGACACAGACCTCATGTGGCGACATATGTGATTCTGTTGCATGAAACACATAGGTCGCATGCTTCACTAATAGACGCAGATCTCATGTTGCATTATTGCATGGGACAGGTTGGACCACAAATCGCTTGTCGCTTGAGTCACACTCAAATAAGACACAACCACACAGACACAGACTCTTTGTGACTTCTTCTTCATGAGACACGGACACAAACAGCCCCTGACACTTTTGCACCGGACACAGTTCTATGTGACACTGTTGCACAGTTTGATGCAATGTTGCATGACATACAGGCGCATGACGGGGACGAGAATCGAGGGCATTGTAGAGTTGGCAGGGAGGAATTGGACCTTTGCCCAAAGCCTGTACCTGGCACA
>NC_134801.1:56905545-56908045 GCF_046742065.1 Oratosquilla oratoria
CCGCTGGGCAACCACGTGTTCTTTAATAAAACTCATAAAGCTTTTCTGAAAACTATATAATCGTCCGTCCTTAGCCAGAAGAAACTCAATAAAACGCGTCACCATATTACTTTATCTAATGTATTTTAGTTACTCATGTACAGTTGGCGAGATTTCCGCGTGATTCCCTTGTTAATAGAATATAGGTGATGTGGCATCAGCGCGTACTCATTTGCGTAGAGATGTAAAACAAAGAGATACATACTGTACCAGTTTTCTATGTCCCCTAATATACACCTGGCAAGATTTCCACCTGATCCACCAGTAGATGTGGCATCAGCGCACGTGCGTTCGCGTGCAAATGTAAACTAAACAAAATATTGAGTTAATTTTCAAAACCATAACGCCCCGTGACCACACAAGCGCTGTTGCCACATTTCGCTGGACCACGCAGAAGTTTTGCCAACTGTACAACTAGATGGTGAAGATCGCCTACAGCCTTCTCGCACGATATTGCCTACAAGGATTGAAGCGCTTGTAAAATACAGTTCATGGAAACAACAGTCCCTATTGTATCACAGTCCAGTCCATCAAAGAACGTTCAATATATTTATACAATAGCTTATCACAGCCCCAACAACATTTCATAATTTTATCGTATGAAGCAGAGAGAGAAATACAGCAACACATCACAGGACAATAACACACAACTGTCTTGTTGGTGATCTTTGGAAACTGACATGGCGTCACTTCTAAGTACTACACTAACTGGTGTTATTGGCAAAGGAGCACCAAATATATCTCTTTACGTTGTCACAATTACGATACGACTCTCCCTCCGAGGTCGTAAGTTTACGATCTCAAGACGCAGGACTTACGAAGGAGGCAAGTCTGTGAGTCGGTATGCTTGAACACATACTTGGCCTACTTAAAGTCAATTCCACTTCAATTCATCCCCCTTTTTGCTCTTAATTATTCACATTATCTCTCTCTCTCTCCCTCCCTTTCTCCCTCCCTTTTCTCTCTCCCTTTCTCTATCTCCCGCATTTCTCTACCTATCTGTCTATTTGTCTATCTATCTATCTATCTATCTATCTATCTATCTATCTCTCTGAGTAGGGAGTTGGTTACAGTCCCACTTGTTATGATAGAGTGTCCGGATTCGAATCCAAGTACATCCAGTGACTGATACTTGCTATAAATGTCTGAACGTGTATATATATACATATATATATATATATATATATACATACATACATATACATACATATATATATATATATATATACATATATATATATATATATATATATATATACATATATATATAGGACATGTGGGTGTGGGTGTGGGTGTGGGTGTGGCTGTGTGGGTTGTAGGTGTGTATGGGTGTTTGTATGGGTGTTTGTGTGTGTGTGTGGGGGGGGTGCTTTATCCAGTAGTTTAATTGAGAGATTAATAATAAATGCCTCGGTTGTTTGTCCTGCGGGATAGACGTCGGAAAGGCTCTTCTCCTTCATACCCATTTTTCCTACACGGTGGTACAGGCCTGAGGGGCTGGCACTCTCTCCTCTCTTTTTCTTCCACCCTCTCCTTCTCTACCTCCTATTTCTCCTTTTTCCACCTCCTCCCTCTTCTATCTCCTCCTCCATTATCTTCTGATCTTTCGTCTACCTCCTATTTCTCCTTCTACATCCTCCTCAACTTCAGCCTCCTTCTTCCACCTCCTCTTCTTCCTCCTCTTCCTTCTCCTCTTTCACCTCATCCCTCCATCAAAACAAGTCAACGCTCAAGCAGCATGACAAGCCAACGTTTCTTCTAGGAGAGATTTACTAATGGAAGACTTTGCATTCAGCTGGACGGGAGAACCTAGTGACAACCAAAATAGACATGTAACCGACACAACCCCCCAACCAACCCACCCAACTCGTGCAAAAGAAGTTGAATCCATATTACAACAACTTTTGTCAACTTACTCAATTATCCAATTGCCACGAGAAACGTCTCTCTTGGCTAACCTGAGCTGACGTATGTGAGACCAGGAGTGGACGGACTGAGGCCCGTATCTGTCCACACACTTGCTCCTAGTACATGAAATGGTGCGTTATATCCACTTACCCTATCCCCGTGTGTGAAGTCCCGGGTTCGATTCCCCATGGTTAGTTGTGACGGTCACCAACCCTGGCTCTCCAAGTACACAGGGTATAGGTGACGCAGTTAAACGTTATATTTACTGTGTGTATATATATATATATATATATATATATATATATATATATATGTATATATATATATATATATATATATATATATATATATATATATATATATATATTATTGATGAAAATGTAGCACATCTGTAAATCACTACTGAAACCACAGTCGGAGCTAACGAAAAGAAAGAAAACGGAAACGGTGAGTCCATATATTTCGAAATATATAGACTCACCGTTTAAAGTTTTTTTTCTGTTCCGACTGTGGTTTCAGTTGTGATATACATATATATATATATATATATATA
>NC_134801.1:56910545-56915545 GCF_046742065.1 Oratosquilla oratoria
ATAACTATAAAATAAATCAAATAAGATTAAATAAGATAGAATAAAATAAGATAAATTAGAATAAGATAATATAAAGTAAAATAGAAATAGAAAAAAGTAAATCAATAAATCAAATTAAATTAGATTAAATCAGAGTAAACAAAATAAGATCAAGTAAAACGAGGCGTTATAGAAATAAAAAATAAATGAATTAATAGATCAAATTAGAAACGAGACAATATAGAAATAAAAAATGAATGAACTAATAGATAAAATTAGAATTATAAAGATAATGTATAATACCTTCGACTCATTGAATTCCTTTCGGTTGAATAAAAATCGTCTTGATTTAACTAGAATAAAATCAATAAGTTTGTCCTCTCGAGGTGGGGTAGGGGTAGGGGTGCCTCATGCGAAGAGTTCTTCACACAAAGGCCCCACAAATGAAGAATTCAAAGTTCTTCACGCAAAGGTTCCTCATATGAAGAACTCAAAGTTCTTCACACAAAAGTTCCCCACACGAAGAACTCAAAGTTCTTCACGCAAAGGTTGCTCATACGAAGAACTCAAAGAGTTCTTCACACAAAGGCCCCACAAACGAAGAACTCAAAGTTCTTCATGCAGAAGTTCCTCATATGAAGAACTCAAAGTTCTTCACGCAAAGGTTCCTCACACAAGGAACTCAGAGTTCTTCACGCAAAGGCTCGTTAAAGGGATAACCGAATTTGGGGATTAATTTATTATCATGTTAACAATTAATATGATAGCTCCAGTAGTATGGTAGCAGTTAACAGTTAACATGATAGCCCCAATAGTATGGTAGTAGTTAACAGTTAACATGATAGCCCCAATAGTATGGAAGTAGTTAACTGTTAACATGACAGGCCCAGTAGTATGGTAGTAGTTAATAGTTAAGATGATAGCCCCAATAGTATGGTAGTAGTTAATAGTTAAGATGATAGCCCCAATAGTATGGAAGTAGTTAACTGTTAACATGATAGACCTAATAGTATGGAAGTAGTTAACTGTTAACATGATAGACCCAGTAGTATGGTAGTAGTTAATAGTTAAGATGATAGCACCAATAGTATGGAAGTAGTTAACTGTTAACATGATAGACCTAATAGTATGGAAGTAGTTAATAGTTTAGATGATAGCCCCAATAGTATGAAAGTAGTTAACTGTTAACATGATAGACCCAGTAGTATGGTAGTAGTTAATAGTTGAGATGATAGCCCCAATAGTATGAAAGTAGTTAACTGTTAATATGATAGACCCAGTAGTATGTTAGGAGTTAACAGTTAATTCTTTCCATACCTGGTGATCCTTATCTTTCTGATCTGCCTGACGCCAATCGATTTTAATCATCTGTGTTTTAATCTTTTCACAGGGATGACGTCTTATTCAGAATAGTTTTTACTTTATTTTATTTCATTCTAATTTTATTCGTTCTGTTTTCTTTTTTCTACTTTGTCTTTGAAATATGTTGTAACCTTTTAGTGAAGCAATCATTCATATGGACATTCAAGGCAAAATATTTAGTATTTTAATTGAAAATAAACGGGGCTTGAGTACTTGGGGACAATAACGCATCAAAGAGTTGGAGCTATTGTGATGATGTCATAGTTATTTAAAAGTAAGGTAGAACTTAAAATTGATCTGGATTGACCCCACATACACACACAGACACACACACACACACACACACACACACACACACACACACACACACACACACACACACACAAACTTTTTTTTATCTGAGATTAGTCTTCTCTCATAAGAAAATGATACGCGACTCTGAGTAGAGTACTATTGACCTCCCTACAATGCTCGAGGGAAAAAGATGATAGGTTATGAAATTTATTAAGTAAATACGACGTAGAATATAAGAAGAATAATAGACAAGGAGTTGTGTGTGTGAGAGAGAGAGAGAGAGAGAGAGAGAGAGAGAGAGAGAGAGAGAGAGAGAGAGAGAGAGAGAGAGAGAGAGAGAGAGAGAAAGGTCACCAATATATCGGGCCATGTATGAGCTCTGAGCTCTCATCCGGTATGATAAGAGCTGTCAATCACAAGTCCAACACGTGATCCAAAACCGTTGCAGTGACAACGCCTCTGTGTGTTTACAATGTCGACTAAAATTGTACCAGATTTCACAAGTCCTTTAACGTTGAGCAGGTTGATATATGTGTGTGTGTAATTCACCATGGTCTTAGATCACGTGTTGGACTTCGTGATTGGCAGTTATTAACCTCACGGATGAGAGCTCAGAACTCGTATGACCGATCTATGGGTAATACTGTGATCTTACACGCACACACACACCCAACTCCCCGCCCACGAGAGTTGGAGTAACACCCCGCAACGAAGCGATGCTGAAATTATTTCAGCCCTGGGCGGGAATCGAACTCGGACCCGCTGTAGTGGCAGGCGAGAACTCTAACCACACCGCCACACAGTGTGTGTGTGTGCATGTGTGTGTGTGTGTGTGTGTGTGTGTGTGTGTGTGTGTGTGTGTGTGTGTGTGTGTGTGTGTGTGTGTGTGTGTGTGTGTGTGTGTGTGTGTGTGTGTGTGTGTGTGTGTACGTACCGTGGCATGCAGAGGGTGAGGGCATCCAAAAGGGGAGGGGAATCCAACTAGTTCATTTGTGGAAAAGACCTTAATATTTTCAGTTGATTACAAAGGATTACAAAGGAAGAGCATGCCAATAAGAGACCTTTTGGTCCATAATTAGGTCGGATGCTTTCAAAAAATAAATTAGTAAAAAATAAGATAAAGTAAATGAATAGATAAATAAAATGAATAAACGGATAATAAATAATAAACAGATAAATAATAGATAATAAATTAACAG
The DNA here is from genome assembly GCF_046742065.1 of Oratosquilla oratoria. NCBI lineage: Eukaryota > Metazoa > Arthropoda > Malacostraca > Stomatopoda > Squillidae > Oratosquilla > Oratosquilla oratoria. The sequence goes on from NC_134801.1 coordinate 56,913,380, forward strand.
ATATATAATAATGATGTATGATAGATAATAAGTAGATAAATGATAAAAATAAACAGCTGAATAATGATAAAATAAATGAATAGGTAAAATTAAATAGAATAGATGGCAGGCATGCATTTTACTTAAATGATTATCTAAATGAATCTTCGAACTGAATGAAACTAAATGAAACTTCGAAGTGTATTACCTTGCACCGCCTCTGCAGGAAGTTGATTCATTTCATCTACTACACGGTTGGTGAAGTTGTTTCTACCCACTTCCAAATTAAATCTACTCCCTGACAGTTGGAGACCACTATTTATTATCTAAATCGCATTCAGTGTCAAAATTTCGTCACTTTTAATGTTGTCAATTCCCTTTAGAATTTTAAAGATCTGTATCAAGTCACCTCTGAGTCTACGCTTTTTTAAGGCAAACAGATTCATATGTTTTAGTCGATTTTCGTATGATTTATTTTTTAGATTTATGATCATTTTTGTGACTCGCCGTTGTACTTTTTCTAATTTGTCAATGACTTTAATGAGATTCGGTGGCCATATTATGGAAGCAGCATATTCCAAATGTGGACAAATTAACGGTTTATACTCATATCGCATAACGCCTTTATTTTATGTTTTAGCTGTGTTTACATATTAAGAATATCTTCCTCGCTCATAATATTTCTTAATACTGTGAGGCTTTATACTTGAATATTTGGGGCATATAATCAGAGAGTAAGCCCCGAGCATCACCAGACCTCTCCACGGTAATGTAATATATACATATATACACACACACACACATATTTAATATATATATATATATATATATATATATATATATAAATGTGTGTGTATATGTATGTATGTATGTTTATATGTATACATATATATGTATGTATGTATGTATATATGTATACATATATACATACATATATATATTTATATTTATAATATATATATATATATATATATATATATATACATATATATATATATATATATACAAATAAATCTTTTCCATTTTACGGTGAGAAATGAATAGTAATCTGAAACCTAGCCCCTGACCTGACCTGACCTAACCTAACCTAAAAATTCTGCATGCCGTAAAATGGAAAAAAAACTATAAACATATACATATGTATATATATATGTACATATATATATATATGTATATATATATTATATATATATATATATATACATATGTGTGTGTGTGTGTGTGTGTGTGTGTGTGTGTGTGTGTGTGTGTGTGTGTGTGTGTGTGTGTGTGTGTGTGTGTGTGTGTGTGTGTGTGTGTGTGTGTTTCTATTTTTTCTCTTTCCTCCTTCCTTCCTTTATATATTTTTTCAAAGATTTTCAACCTGCACCCCGTTTTACATAGTTGATAAGAAGTGACTCTAATGTCATCCCTACGGACCAGAACTACGTATTCTTTTATGGTGGAGACTGATCTCCACTCAAAATGAAATAATGATAATAATAATAATAATATTAATAATAATAATAATAATAATAATAATAATAATAATATTAATAATAATAATAATAATAATAATAATAATTAATTATTATTATTATTTTTTTTTTTTTTTGCTACGAAAGACAGAAGCGCTAGTAAACTACAGTTCGTAATAACGACAATACGTTATAACAACTACTATCCTCCCTTTCCGTTACTGTCCCCCTTAGGTCTTTCGTTGACCACCTCTATGGATCCTCTTCGGTGCAATATTGTCTTCAAGGATAGAAGCGCTGGTAATTGGTATAGTTTACTTTATCAGGTGGCGTAAACTTACCCCTTCCTTGGTGGATGAAGTGGAGAGAGAGAGAGAGAGAGAGAGAGAGAGAGAGAGAGAGAGAGAGAGAGAGAGAGAGAGAGAGAGAGAGAGAGAGAGAGAGAGAGAGAAAGAGAGAGAGAGAGAGAAAGCGAGAGAAAGGGAGAGATAATTCCCCGTAGTCACAGTACTAAGTCACTGTGGTTGGACACTTTCACAGATTTTCATTAAATGTGTTGTGAAATGTGAAACAGAGTACGTCACTTGTTCCAAAGTAGCCCATGATTCAAGCTTAAATATTTCCTTTCCTTTTTTTTTTTTTTTTTTTTTTTTTTTGTGGAGTGGTAGCTGTCCCGGGAGGGAGGAGGTGGTGTTCTTCTTCACCTCTCTGTTCATTTTCGTTTTGTTCA
>NC_134801.1:56918045-56920545 GCF_046742065.1 Oratosquilla oratoria
AAGACATCTTCAGCATCGAGGGAGGGACTACGAAAGAATGAATAAAATAAAACTGGCGGCATTTATGATAACATAAAAAGGAAGGAGACTGCAAGAGACCATAAGGCCTACACTAGGCAGTTCCTCACAGAAAGAGTACCACCCTACAAGGAAGGGGTTACAGCCAAGCTGTGCAATCAATCAGCACTCCACTACATACTACACTGTACCAGTTTCATTTGTCCCCAACAGTGCATTGTACCTAAATCCCCCACTGTGTGTACAAGTACTAAAGTTGCTTACTTATTTGCATTCGTATCATCACATCGTCTGCACGGTTGTTTATGTAACTGTCTATCGTCTCCAGTGGATTGTTAATGCAGATTAAAGACATGAGCTTTGCTAATACAAACTCTCTCCATATGCTTCACTCACTCATTTTTTTATTTTCTTAATGTGACGTATTCAATCGTACATTTGCTTTCTAACTAGACTTTTTCTGACTCTACAAAGATTAAAGGGACGAAAGGCTTAAAAGACATAAATAAAGGACCCGTAGAGCACCACTCCGAGAGAAAGGGAGGAAAGCAACTTCAACTTCCATATCTGAATCTGTTGAAGTCTGTTTCTTTTCAGCAGAAAATGTCAAGAGGAAGCGAGATCCAAAATCCCCAATGAAAAGAGTGAGAACATTATTTGGAAATAGATAAAGGTATCTGCAAAATATGTAGATAAATGAATAAGATAATCACAATAACGCGTGACGATAAGATATTGCAGAAACCACAGGGAAATTAAAGTCAGAATACTGAACGTTTTCGTCTATTACGACATCCTCAGAGTTCAGTATTCTGACTTTGATTTCCCTGTGGTTTCTGCAATATAAATGAATAAATTAACAAATAAATGAATGTATAAATAGATCAATAAACACATGTGTAAATACTGTAGATAAATGGTAGATGAATAATTGAACAAATGAATGAACAGGTAAATGAATAAGAAAATGAAAGAACGAATAGATAAATGATTAAATAGATGAAAGAATAAATAGAAAAATATGTAAATAAGTAAATGAATAAATAGATTGATATATAAATAAATATATAAGTAAATATTTCATTGAATATATGAATAGATAATTATATAAACAAACAGAAAAAAAATTGGACGTTTCAGTGACTCATGCCTTGTGAGGTCTCCTAAGAATCGGCAAACACTCAGTTACTAGAAATAGTTCTAGAATAGACACACGCTGCATTACGAAGGGCAAGAGAGAGAAAAATGTGAGTCGAGTTATTCCATACGTGAGGTGCGTGCTCCATTCAACGATAGATAAATTCTCTGGATATTTGCAATAGGATTAGACACTAATAATTTTCATGACAGTCGCATGTAGGATTCGAACCCACTGCTTTCGGCCATCCGTAAGATTACCTTCTTACGGGTGTCCTATAGCAGTGGGTTCGAATCCTACATGCGACTGTCATAAAGATTATCAGTTCGATGTCGCTATTACTAGCGAATTCCTCTCATTAGACACTAAGCTGAGCTGAGACAAATTTAAACATAATAGCAGCGATGAGATTTTTCTTTCTTTTGTCCAATTTGTTGGAAAAATGTTAGAAATACTCAGAGTTAGATGGAAAAAGGTGAGTGCCATTAAAGATATATATATATATATATATATATATATATATATATATATATTATGTTTATATATATAATATGTATATATATATATGTATATATATGTATATATATATATATATATATATATATATATATATATATACGTACACACACACACACACACACACACACACCTCGTGGCGCAGTGGTTAGAGTTCCCGGCTGCCACTACGGTGGTCTGGGTTCGAATCCCGCCCAGGGCTGAAATAATTTCAGTATCACTACGCTGCGAGTTGTTACTCCAACTCTCATGGGAGGGGAGTTGGGTGTGTGTGTGTGTGTGCGTGTAAGGTCACAACATTACCCATAGATCGGTCATATATGAGCTCTGAGTTCTTTTCCGGGAGGGAAATAGCTGTCGATCACGAGCCCAACACATGATCCAAGACCATGGTGAATCACACACACACACACACACACACACACACACACACACACACACACACACACACACACACACACACACACATCTAAGATGAAGACATATCACTTATACTAGATCTTCCACAAAGCGGCGCATCCAAAGGAACCCAAAGAACCACTGCCCCACGAACTCGTTCTCGCCATCACCGAACTCGAAGAGTCTCCCGCGCGAAGTGGCGGTAGGAGACGTTAGCGAGACGCGATTATGATCAGGAGAACCCGAGGCTGAAGAGGGAACCGGAGTCTTGATGGATGTTGTAACGAGCTAGTAGGCGTCTTCATTTCATTACCTGCCAAGAAGGTAATTCACCATTTATAGATCCATTATCCTTAGGCCGATTTCATTTCGATTACTATAACCTAGCACCCGCCTCCCGTCTCCTTACACCTCCTCCTCCACCTCCTC
>NC_134801.1:56925545-56930545 GCF_046742065.1 Oratosquilla oratoria
TATATATAAATACATGTATATATATATGCATATATATATATGTATATATATATGTAAATATATGTATATATATGCATACATATATGTATATATATATATATATGTATATATATATATATATATATATATATATATATATATATATATATTATACTCGTGCAAAGTAGACTACTTGGAAAAAATAAACTTAGGAAGCAGAGCGCTTTCGTATATTACATCCAGTGCAAAAAGTACTTATTACTCTGGATGTAATATACGAAAGCGCTCTGCTTCGTTAGTTTCTTTTATCCAAGTGGTTTACTTTGCATGAGTGACACACGTACCCGTGTTCTTATTAGCATATATATATTCGTGTATATATATACATATATATATACATATATGTATGTATATATATATATATATGTATATATATATATATATATATATGTATATATATATATATATATATATATATATATATATATATATATATATATAACATATATAGTGGCTGAGTTCACTAAAGAGGAGACGCTCCGTGTGATACTTATCAATGAGTGGAATGCCGTGCGGTGCTCATAAAAAAAAGTGTTGTGGTCTCTTCAAAAGATGGAGGGGTGATCTCAACATTCTCTACAAATATCATATGTGTGTATATGTGTGTATATGTGTGTGTGTGTATGTGTGTGTGTGTGTGTGTGTGTGTGTGTGTGTGTGTGTGTGTGTGTGTGTGTGTGTGTGTGTGTGTGTGTGTGTGTGTGTGTGTGTGTGTGTTTGCGTGCATGTGTATAGATCAATTGTTGACTAATTGATCGAATCAGTAAACCTTTTTTCCTCCTCAAACGAACCAACCAACCGAATGGCTGACAGGCTGACCGGCCGGCCGGGGGAAATGGGGGGGAAGATGGGGGCTTGTTGGGGGGATGGGGGGGCTAGATGGGGGGAGGAATGGGGAGGACACCTTTCTTTGCTTCTCTCCGACCTCAGCCCACAGGAAATACTTCGTTTCGTCGAGGTTCCTCGTTACCACATCGATCTTCCTTCTTCGGGTTCCTCATTACCTCGGCGCGGGGGTCTTCTCTTCGGCGTATATTCGCTTTCACTTCTGAGTACCACACTGGTTGATGTCTTCCTGGAACGGTCATATCTTTAGGTCGTAGATTTACGAGGTCCACTTTACGATCTCGGAGACGTTCTAAGACGTCAGACATTGTAATACTTAGATGTGAAACCTACTGGATCTTTTGCTTCCGTAGTTCCTCGTAATATCTGTTGGTCTTTGGTTTCTTTTACAAGTTCTTCGTTTCCTCTCGTGTCTTTCTTCTTCAGGCCCGCCGTTTTTCCGGTAGAACATTCGTTCATCTTCGATACGGCAACGGGATATTTGTTCTTCATGTAGGTTCTTCGAAGTAACAGAGGAACTTTTGCTCTTCATGTAGGTTCTTTGATATACCAGTAGCACTTGGCAGTTCTTGATGAGTTTTTAAAAAAACACTGTGTGAGAACGAAACCTTTACTAAATCGACGTTTCGCTTGCTGAAGGTTTAGCGTAGAGCTGTGTGCCATGACTACTGTATGTCCTTGATAAAACTCAAACAAACAAAACGTCGTACTAATAATGGCTCTCTCTTCACAAGGCGTTTCTTTTGATATACCAATAGAAACTGTGTTCTTCGTGTAGGTCTTTCACTATACCAGTAGAAACTGTGTTCTTCGTGTAGGTCCTCCATTAAACCAGTAGAAACTATGTTCTTCGTGTAGGTCCTTCACTATACCAGAAGAAACTGTGTTCTTCGTGTAGGTCCTTCACTATACCAGTAGAAACTGTGTTCTTCGTGTAGGTCCTTCACTATTACCATCAGAAACTGTTCTTAGTGTAGGTCCTTCACTATACCAATAGAAACTGTGTTCTTCGTGTAGGTCTTTCACTATACCAGTAGAAACTGCTCTTCGTGTAGGTCCTTCACTATACCAATAGAAACTGTGTTCTTCGTGTAGATCCTTCACTATACCAGTAGAAACTGTGTTCTTCGTGTAGGTCCTTCACTATACCAGTAGAAACTGTGTTCTTCGTGTAGGTCCTTCACTATACCAGTAGAAACTGTGTTCTTCGTGTAGGTCCTTCACTATACCAGTAGAAACTGTGTTCTTCGTGTAGGTCCTTCACTATACCAGTAGAAAATGTGTTCTTCGTGTAGGTCCTTCACTATACCAGTAGAAACTGTGTTCTTCGTGTAGGTCCTTCACTATACCAGTAGAAACTGTGTTCTTCGTGTAGGTCCTTCACTATACCAGTAGAAACTGTGTTCTTCGTGTAGGTCCTTCACTATACCAGTAGAAACTGTTCTTTGTGTAGGTCCTTCACTATACCAGAAGAAACTGTGTTCTTGTAGGTCCTTCACTATACCAGTAGACATTGTGTTCTATTCTATCATACCAGTAGGAACTTCGTTCTTCGGATAGGTTCTTCGAGACATCAGATAAACTTCTCTCTGTTCCCCACCCGGTTTCTTCGATGTACCAGAAGAACCTACGTTCTTCAATCGATTCTTCAGTATATTCCGAACAACATTCACTCTACGAGAAGAGAACCGAGCTGGGGGTGGGGGGGAGACTCTGGATCTCAATCCTGGTACCGTGGCACGGAGCCAACGACCCCAATCGGGCTTATTACGGGTGGAGATGATGGTTGAATGACAACGACCTCTGTCAATTGAGACGCGTCCTCCTATTGCCAGGAAGCGAAGACCAGAGTCTTGGCCTCCTCGTCTCCTCCCCATCAAATCACTTCAACGCGTTCTCTACCCCCGAAGCAATGTGTCCAGATTTAGCGTACTTAAACTAAAGCTGTCATATCTTTGTAGAAATAATGCTATATCAATCCAAAGCATAACAGAATCCGAATGTATTGATTAAGAGAAACGGAAGAATCAGCTTTATTTTTCCCAGTCTAGAATAATTTCAGCTGCTGGCTTACATATTCCCGCTTGAGAAATCTGATCACCCTGTCCCCCAGGGGTTCCTCTGAGCTGAAGAAAATTCTCAAAAGTCCCAAGTTCGACTCTTCGGCGCCAAACTGGCACCCGATTCAAAAGGAGTGCCAAGGTGAATAAAATCGCCTGACGGAAGTCATAACGAAATTTAAAATACCATCAGGTACAGAAGGGTGCTAGTGACATGGACTACAACCCTTTCGTTCCAGAGGTGGTGTCCCTGGAAATTGATAAAATAGTTTGGCGACAGACGGGATAAAGGGGAATGTGGCGCAGGTAGAGAGTTTTGTTTATGGTAAAGGTCAGGTTTCTGAGGTCGTTGTCTGCACGATAATGACCAAATATGGTAATTGGTTCTCTGTCAGCTTAACGAGGGAGGAGAAAGACGCACTTGGGTAATAGTATGTACTGTCATTATGAAGTCTTGACTAAGTGACACTAAATGGGTTCAGTGACGAAGTAGTTAGATTCTGATAACGATGAGTGTGTATATTGATTATATTAATAGTTAGTTCGTTGTTAAGTATGTCTGTTATTCTTTTACGAATGCTTCTTCCTGGCATGTCTTTCCTTCACTAGTGTTGCCATATTAGTTGGTTTGTATTTTTTATTGTGAATCGCACGTTTCGCAGCGGTTTTTATGCCAAGAGTTAAAAATAGCTTTTACTTCATCAACTAAGAGTGAACAGACGATAGTAGACTTTATTGTCACCAAAAAATTCGTTTCAAATGACACCAGATGACTTTGACGACCAAAAGATTCTGATAAGCTTAGCTTATACAGTTATTATGATAATTGTTGATATATTGATAACTATGCTAATAAGAACACGGGTACGTGTGTTCACTTATGCAAAGTAGACCACTTGGAAAAAGAAACTAACGAAGCAGAGCGCTTTCGTATATTACATCTTCAGTTTATATATTTTCATGTATATATTTTCTATGCATTCCTATCACTATGTACTTGTTGCACTGAAGATGTAATATACGAAAGGGCTCTGCTTCGTTAGTTTCTTTTTCCAAGTGGTCTACTTTGCATTGATAACTATGTGTAACAGGGAAGAACGCGCTTAGAAGAGTATTGCCAGACTGTCATATGATTTTATTTATTTATTTGTCTATTTATCTATTCATTTATCTATTTATTCATCTTTATTCATTTATTTATTTATTTGCTTGTTTAGCTATTTGCCTATTCATGTAACTATTCATTTATTTCTAACGTATTTATTTATTTACTTACTCATTTACCTATTCGTCCCTTGATTTATTCATTCAACTATTTATTCATCCACTTGTTAATTAATTTCTTTATTAATTTCTTTATTTTACTTTAACTTATTTATTAATTTTACATAAGTTCCAAAGTATGAATTACGATATCCCATTTAAGATATTTATAAATGGCTAAATAATTTATCTACAATTTTATATCGAACCGACCCGTACGAAGGTCCAGCAACTACATATTATATTCAGTCAATGTATTCGGGACTTTAGTGTTACCCCTACGGACCGCACTCACGTATTATTCTTCCATAACTAGAGACAATTATGAATGATGAATGATTAGATAGGAGGGTGATTCCTCTTGGACAATTACAAAAGATTACAAAGGCAGAGCATGCCAACAGGAGACCTTTTGGTCCATATCGTTGGATGCAAAAAAAAAATAATAATAATAATGATAAACAAATAAAAGAATAAATAAAAACTATAATAATGTAAATAATAAATGAAATAAATAGAATAAATAAATGCATAGGTAACTATGATAATGTAAATAAATACATAAATAAATGCATAGGTAATTTCAGTTGGTGTTTTTTCCCCTATACTAGGGGAGCTCCGTTTTCCCTCAGGACAGAAGCGCTAGTCAACGAGGTACTAATAATGTATGAGGTTTAAAAAAGTAGTCTGTGTCTTTTTTTTTTTTTTTGTAATTTTTTCATTTATATTTTGTTTTATCCTTTGATTTGTACCAATATTCGGGGAATAAAATGTACTATCCCTATTCCAATG
>NC_134801.1:56935545-56955545 GCF_046742065.1 Oratosquilla oratoria
CACTCCCTCCCTCACTCCCTCACTCCCTCACTCCCTCACTCCCTCACTCCCTCACTCCCTCACTCTCTCACTCGTTCACTCCCTCTCTGTCTCACTCACTTTTTCTCTCCCTCACTCCCTCTCTCACCACGCAACTCCTCCTTCCATTCTTTCCTCACTTACTCTCTCACTCTCTCTCTCTCTCACTCACTCTCATTTCCTTCCTCAATCTATTCCTCCTTTTCCTCAGTCCCATCTATTCTGTCCTTCCCTCCCTCCTTACTCTCCCCCTCTCTCTCTCCCTTGATCCATCCCTATTCTCCATCTCTCCCTCCCTCCCCTTTCCTCCTATCCCTCCTCTCTCTCCCTCCTCTCCCTCCCTCCCTCCCTATCTCCTTCCCTTTCTCTCTCCCTCCCTTTCTCCCTTTCCTCCCTCCCTCCCTCCCTCCCTATCTCCCTCCCTTCCTATCTCCTTCCCTCTCTCCCTTCCCTTCCCTTCCCTCCTTCCCTCCTTCTCTCCCTCCCCCTCTCCCTCCCCTCCCTCCCCTCCCTCCCCTCGTTCCTTCACTAACTCACTCCCTCCCTTCCTCCCTTCCTCCCTCCTTCTTCCCACTCCCTCCTTCCTCCCCTCCCTCCTTCCTCCCCCTCCCTCCTTCCTCCCTCTCCCTCCTTCCTCCCCCGTCCCCTCTCCTCTCCCCTCCTTACTCCCTTTGTCCTTTACCTCCCCTCTCTCCCTCACTTCCTCTCTCCCTCCCTCTCTCCCTCCCCTCCTTCCTTCACTAACTCACTCTCCCTCCCCTTCCCTCCATCCCCTCCCTCCCTCCCCTTCCCTCCCCCTTCCCTTCCTCCCTCCCTCCCTCCCTCACTTTCCCTCCCTCCATCCCTACTTTCCTCCCCTTCCTCTCTCCTCTCCCTCTCTACCTCCCTCCCTCCCTCCCTCGCTCCCCTCCCTACCCTCCTTCCTTTTCTAACTCACTCTCCTTCCCCCTCCCTCCCTACCTTCCCTCCTCTCCCGCCTCTCCCTCCCTCCCCTCCCCCTCCTCTCCCCCGTCCTTCCCCACCCTCTCCCACAAGATTCCCAGAAGAGGAGGGACGGAGAGCAGCCCTTGGGGTCCCCGACATCACGGAAAGCCTAAGTGGCGTTTCCTTCCTCTCCCCATAGACGAGTCCCACAGCACACCACAACACAGCATAACACAGCACAGCACGACATATCACACCATAGCACGACATATTACACCACAGCACGGCACAGCTTACCACAGCATAACAAATCACGGCTTATCACATCCCCGACACTCCACGCAACACAAAATAGCAATGAAGATGTATCACGTAAGGAAACATAACACGTACCCACGTCACAGCACAGAGGACTACAAATAGCACAGCACTGCCTATCACTTCATAACATCCCTATATAACACAGAATAACAACACTAATGATGCGTCTTCTAACTAACCTTCATCCATAGAATACTGAACATGTTGTTATATCCCAGCTCTACAAAGTCCTACAAAACTCAGGTCAGGTCAGGTGCCAGGTCACCTTTCGGTCATCGGGTGCCACCGGGTGCCAGTGAGTGCCGGGCGTGACACCCGGGAAGGAAGGGCGGGTCGAGATGTGACCCATTTTGATACCGAAGGAGAGAGTGCCACAGAGGGGAATAGAATCCCCTAGCGACAGTAAGAGTAAAAGTTAAAGTACCCCCCAGTATGGAAGGGGAACAAGAATAACGTAACACCTTTCTTATATATTATATATATATTTATATATATATATATATATATATATATATATATATATATATATATATATATACATATGGATATGTATGTATGTATACATATGTGCATATGTATATATGTATATGTATGTATACATATATGCATATATGTATATGTATATGTATGTATGTATGTATACATATATGCATATATGTACAGTATTTATATATGTAATTTTTTCTCATAACGTGGTGGGTGCTCATATTCTTCTTCATTAGACCTCGTCCATCGTTTACTCCTCTGTTCCTTTTCCTCCTCCTCCTCCTCTTACTCCTCCTGTCCAACCTCCTCTCCCTTCTTCTCTTCTCCCCCTGTTCCTCGTCTTCTTCCTCCTGTTCCTTGTCTTCTTCCTCTTTCTGTTCCTCGTCTTCCTCCTCTTCCTGTTCCTCTTCTTCCTCCTCCTCCTCCTCCCCCTGTGTCTTGCCTTCCTGTTCATTCTGTTCCTACCTCTCTTGCTCCTCCACCTCCCATACTCCTCTTCCTTCTCCTTTTCCTTTTCCTCCTCCCTCTCCTTCCGCCCTCTCCTCTCCTCCCCCTCCTCCTCGACACTGCCGTCGCCAATTTAAGACACATCTCAATCGCTCCTCCTCCTCCTCCTCCTCTTCCTCCTCGAGGGTCATCGTCGTGGTTCGTTGAACAAATTCTTCTTCCTCCTCCTCTTCTTCTTCTTCTTCTTCGTGGCTCTCCGGTCATGAACCGCTTCCTGCCCTCGGCCTCCAACTCTTGAAGGGGACCTCGGGAGGTCCTCCTTGGTCGTCCTCGTCGTTCTCCTTGTCGTCCTTGTCATCCTTCTTGGTCGTCCTCGTCGTCTTCCTTGGTCGTCCTCGTTGTCCTCCTTGGTCGTCCTCGTTGTCCTTGTTGCCCTCCTTGGTCGTCCTCGTCGTCCTCCTTGGTCGTCCTCGTCGTCCTCCTTGGTCGTCCTCGTCGTCCTCCTTGGTCGTCCTCGTCGTCCTCCTTGGTCGTCCTCGTCGTCCTCCTTGGTCGTCCTCGTCGTCCTCCTTGGTCGTCCTCGTCGTCCTCCTTGGTCGTCCTCGTCGTCCTCTTTGGTTGTCCTCGTCGCCCTCCCTGGTCGTCCTCGTCGTCCTCTTTGGTTGTCCTCGTCGTCCTCCTTCGTCGTCCTCGTCGTCCTCCTTGGTCGTCCTCGTCGTCCTCCTTGGTCGTCCTCGTCGTTTTCCTTGGTCCTCTTTGGTCGTCCTCCTTGGTCGTCCTCGTCGTCCTCTTTGGTTGTCCTCGTCGCCCTCCCTGGTCGTCCTCGTCGTCCTCCGTCGTCCTCTTTGGTCGTCCTCGTCGTCCTCGGTCGTCCTCGTTGTCCTCCTTGGACGTCCCCGCCGTCCAGCTTGTCCTTTTAGTCCTCTTTCTCCTTGTTGTCCTTCTCCCCCCTTGTCCCTTTACTCCACTTTATCATCACTCTCCTTCTCCTACTCCCTATCCTCCTCCTCCTCCTCCCCTTTCCTTTCCTCCTCTTCCCCATGTCCCTTCCCCTCCCCTTCTTCCTCCCTTCCCTTCCCTCTTCCATCCTCCTCCCTCATACCTCCTCCCCTTCCATCCTTCCTCCTTCCGCCTCCCCTTTCCCCACTACCTCCTCCCTCCTCCTCTCCCTGCCTCCTTCCCTTCCCCTCCTCTATCCCCTCACCTTCTTCCCCTCCTCCACCTTCCTCCCCTTCCTCGCACTATCTCCTCCTTTCTTTCCTCCCTCCCCTTCCACCTCCTCCCCCTCCCCCCTCCACCACTTCCTTTTCACCTTCCCACTCTTCACGTCATCCGTAGGATCCCCAAATCCCATAATCCTGCAGACTGTGTGACATCCTATTGTGTTTGTGTACACTTGAGCATCCTCACACCAATCCACCCTCAAGCGGGGATCGAACTCGGACCTGTCAACACCTTCGAGATTTAGAGTTCATGTCATGGGACACGAGTTGACTACCTTAAACGAGTTCAGTGTCTTAAACTAGTTTTCTTATACCAAATCTTTTAATCACTTTAAAACTAATCTAAGAAAACACTATAGTCTTCATTGTATATTGTGTCAGGTTACTTACAAACTACAGACAAAGCACTGATTTATTTGCACTGCCTCCTTGGCACTGTTCCATAGCACTGAGATGTGGTGGCACTACATATGAGATGTAGCACTGCTGTGCTGCATCATAGCACTGTAACATGTCACTGTTCCTAAACGCTGTTTGGCACTGTATCATAGCAGTGTCACGTGATATTGTCCCATAGCACTGCGCCGCGGACCTGGTCTATGGCACTGTTCACTGGCACTGTTCACTGGCACTACCTCGTGACTCTCATCATTCCCTCTTTCAAATTCACATATACACATACATATACACACACATACATACACACACACAAAAACATATATGCACACATGTATACGCACACACACACACACACACACACACACACACACACACACACACACACACACACACACACACACACACACTTGTCATCCTTTAATCCTGTCTCTCCACCTCTACTTCGCCATCCCGCGTCCCTAATCCCATCTTCCTTTCCCCCCTCCCCCTTCCCCCCGCTTCCCCCTTCCCTCTCCCCCCCCCGTCTCCCCCCGTCCCCCATCAGTCCTACTGCACCCCCATGACGAGCTTTCCCACGCCAGTTTTGCCCCTCGATGATGATAATGATGGTACGGGAGGAGACTAGTCCTGCCTTATACTGTACACACGCGCTCATAGGCACACGTACATATACGCACACGTGAACACCATGTGCGTGTATACATGGGACACGAGTGTACATATACGCACACGTGAACACTATGTATACATGGGACATGAGTTTGAGTGTAGTTGCATGTGAAAGTGTGTGTGTACGCGTCTATGTGTGCACGCAACCACGAAAGCAGGCAGACTGTCATGCACGCGTGTGTACGCATATACACACACAAACACGTGTATAGACACGTATGCATATACACATGCATACATACACGTGCACGCACACACACACACACACACACACACACACACACACACACACACACACACACACACACACACACACACACACACACACACACACACACACATACACACACACACACACACACACACACACACACACACACACACACACACACACACACACGCACATAATCACGAGTCCTACACGTGATCCAATACCATGGTGAATCACACACACACACACACACACACACACACACACACACACACACACACACACACACGCAATCATGAGTCCAACACGTGATCCAATACAATGGTGAATCACATACACACACACACCGCCCTACCATACACAGGTAAAGACACATGCAGAGAAACGCACACATATAAATGTACACATACACTAACGACACTAACGAGGGCACATAAGCAATAAAGAATTATTCACACACACACACACACACACACACACACACACACACACACACACACACACACACACACACACACACACACACACACACACACACATAATAAAAGTATACAACTAACAGCAAATCTAAGACTACACGTATAGAATGAATAAACAACTTCATATGATGTACATGTACACGTACCTGATGTACATGTACGCGTACATGAGATATTTTTTCACGGCTGACGACATAAGGTTTTATTCAGTTTAGGAGAGCTCTTGAGGTCCAACGGAAGAGAGTTTCGGCCTGAATAAAGAGCAGAGCCTCTTCAGTTGCTCTCTTTCTTCGTCTCTTTTCCCCGCAGCAGATTTGCCCAAGTGCTGATACAATCTTATCTCCTCCGTGTGTGTGTGTGTGTGTGTGTGTGTGTGTGTGTGTGTGTGTGTGTGTGTGTGTGTGTGTGTGTGTGTGTGTGTGTGTGTGTGTGTGTGTGCGTGTGTGTTACCATGCTCTTGGACCACGTGTTGGACCCGTGATCTGTAGTTTTTGCCCTCCAGGACGAGAGCTCATAGTTTATGTATGGCCAGATCTATGAGTTATAATGTGACCCTGCCTTATAGTTCACGCACGCACACACAGACACACACGCACACACACAATCACGAGCTCAACACGTGATCTACGACTCGGTGGCGCGGTTGACTGTCACTACGGCGGTCCGGGTTCGAATCCTGCCCAGGGCTGAAATGATATTAGTGTCGCTTCGCTTCGAGTCATTACTCCAACTTTCGTGGGCGGGGAGTTGGGGTGTGTGTGCATGTAAGGTCACAGCATTACCCATAGATCGGTCATACGAGCTCTGATCTCTCTTCCGCGATGCAAATAGCTGTCGATCACAAGTCCAGCACGTGATCCAAAGACCAAGGTGAATACACATACGCACACGCACATACACACACACAATATATATATACATACATACATAAATACATACATACCTTCATACATACATACATGCATACATACATACAAACATACATACAAACATATATACATGCATACATACATATACACATACATACATACATACATACATACATACATACATACATACACACACACACAAGCTCATTTGGCCACCACAGCTGGAGCGCTGGCCTGCAATGCTGCTTTTCAGGAAGCAGTGTGTGTGTACGTATGTATGTGTATATGTGTTCGTGTATATACATGAGTATGTGTACGACTATGTGCATTTGTACATGTGTATGTGTATATGTATGTTATGTGTATGTATAAGTGTATGTGCGTATGTGTATATATTTCTGTGTATGTTATGTGTATGTATCTCTGATGGTCTCGTGAGTCCAGATGCGTATGTGTATATATTTCTGTTTGTGTAAGCGTATGTTATGTGCATGTATATGAGTATATGTGTAAATATGTCCGTATATCTCAGTGTATGTAGATGTAAATGTGAATATGTACACACACACACACACACACACACACACACACACACATATATATATATATATATATATATATATATATATATATATATACATAGATTTATATATATACATATATTTTAAACATGTTTGGTTAAAGACCAGCGCAAATTCAGTATCAACTAACAATGCAGGACCATCTACATATCCCTCCTATTGTAGGTGAGTTTTCTCCAGGTTACATTTGTGGAAATGTAAAAACACATAAACCCAACTGCCCTCTTCGCCCAATCATCTCCCAGATACCTACACCAACATACCGCCTCTCCAAACTACTTAATGACATCATCATTCCGTACATGCCTAAGAAGTTTTCCCTGAAATCCACCGATGAGTTCTTGGATATTATACGCAGCAAACAACCCCAAGGAATCATGGCTTCTCTCGATGTCCAGTCCTTATTTACACATGTTCCAGTCCTACAGACAGTGGACATCATTCTTCAGAACGCTTTCCACCACCCAGAACTTCCACCCCCTAAAATTCCTGAATATATTTTGAAGAAGCTTCTCTTCGCTTGTACGACCAAAGCCCCCTTTACAGACCCTTCGGGACAACTATATTACCAAGTTGAAGGCGTAGCCATGGGGTCTCTTTTAGGCTGTACTTTCGCAGATTTCTACATGTGCCATTTGGAAAACAAGGTTCTTCAAAATCCCGAATTACGGCCCTTTACTTATTGTAGATATGTCGATGACATATTTGTAGAGGTGAGAAGTGAGTCTCATCTTATGGAATTGCAGCAAGCCATGGAATCTTCTTCTGTCCTGAAATTTACCTATGAACTCAACTTACACAAAAATATCCCTTTCCTAGACATCCTAATTTCTTCAGAGGACGACCAATACCAGACCACCGTGTACAGGAAGAAGACAGACATAGGTAGACCTGAATGCTGCTAGCGAGTGCCCTCAACGCTACAAGTTGAGTGTCATACGTGCCTACCTCCGCCGTGCTTTCCGGAACTGCTCCTCATGGACCTTATTCCACCAGGAATTATCTCGCATCAAGCAGATACTTTCCAACAACGGATATTCTAACACAGTCATAGATAACGAAACAAGAATATTCATGACACGCATTTTTACACAACAAGAACAAAACCAACCTCCCACCAAACATATAGTCTATTACAAAAACCAAATGACACCTGCTTACAAAACGGACGAACGCGTCATCAAAGAAATAATCACACGAAACACTACTTGCACCAACCCTAAGGACAAATTAGACATCATTATTTATTACAAAAACCCCAAGGTCTCCAACCTCCTTATGACGAACAATTTGTCTAAGAACCACAGTCCCCTCAAGCAAACCAATGTGATATACAAATTTTCCTGTCCCGAAGAAGGTTGCAAACTTCTAAATAATGTATCTTACATTGGTGTCACTACGACTTCGTTTAGCAGGAGACTTACAATGCATGCTCGTGAGGGCAGCATACAAAAACACATGAAACAAACTCACAACAAAACCCTCACAAGACCACATTTGGTGGATAACACGAAAATACTTAGACACTGCTGATTACAAGAAGTCTATTCGGAAGATAGAGAAAACTACTAAGAAGTAAGTTGATACTGAATTTGCGCTGGTCTTTAACCAAACATGTTTAAAAGAGAACTTACTGCCTATTTATTTTAATATACATATATATATATACATATATGTATATACATATATATATACATATATATACATATATTATATATATATATATTATATATATATATATACATATGTTTAT
This sequence comes from Oratosquilla oratoria, assembly GCF_046742065.1. Lineage (NCBI taxonomy): Eukaryota > Metazoa > Arthropoda > Malacostraca > Stomatopoda > Squillidae > Oratosquilla > Oratosquilla oratoria. The sequence continues at coordinate 56,943,926 of NC_134801.1, forward strand.
GCGTATGTGCATAAATTCGTGTAAGTATACGTATATGCGCATATGTATCTTGATGTGGATGTGGATGCATGTGTGTGTATATGTATGTGACTGTGCGTATGTGTATCTGTATGTGTATGTATACGTATATGCATACGTGAATGTGAATGTGTATGTGTATCTGCCTATATTTATATAAATATGTATACGTGTACGTGTATGTGCGTGTGCATGTGTACCTGCATGTGTCTATGCATGACTGTGTATATGTACGCGTCAAAATATGTATGAGTATATAAATGAGTATGCTAGTGTGTGTGTTTGTGTGTGTGTGTGTGTGTGTGTGTGTGTGTGTGTGTGTGTGTGTGTGTGTGTGTGTGTGTGTGTGTGTGTGTGTGTGTGTGTGTGCATGTGTGCGTGCGTGTGTGTGTATGTTTTATTACCAAGCCTCGGACCCTCCGAGTTCGAGGTCTTCTCTGTCATGGCCCCCGAAGTCCAAGAACCGGAGAGCCATTCCACCGGTCAGATTTAATGAAGAATGCAAATACGCCACTCTTGAAGAAATTTTCTTGAAGACTTTTCCAAAAATTGGCTGCAGTTTGGGCCAGGGCTCCTCTCTGATGCTCTCATTACTTTTGAGTTATCCTTTGCAAGGATTTTACGAAAAACCAACGAATGGATAAAAAACGTTTCCTTTATTTGTAACAACGTTTGCCAAATGTCCCGGCTACCCGAGCAGGTAGGGCACAGGCGACTGTTCAAACTAAGCCCTACTTAGAGCAAGGCTTCCTAGCCTTTGAATGAGAAATAAAGTTAGATTTTAGATGATTATGTGCAGATAGATTCATTAAGTGTTACTTATAAACAGATTAGACATAATATCAATTGAGAATCTTCATCACTTCAGGGTTTTTTTCATCTCTTCTTTTTCTTCTTCTTCAAGACGATTTCATTTTGACGTAATACTTTGTTTTGGTGAAAAAATGACAGGAATTATTTATAACAAAATTTGAACAAGCATGTGTTTATGTTTTTATCTTCGTCCATATCTTTGTCTTTGTCTTTGTTTTTGTTTTTGTCTTTGTCTTTGTCTTTTTTTTATCTTTGCCTTTGTATTTGTCTATGCCTTTGTCTTTGCCTTTGTCTTTGACTTTGTCTTTGCCAATGTCATTGTCGTTTTCTTTGTCTTGGGCTGTTATTGTCTTTGCTTTTGATGCAATTGCCTTCGTCTTTGTCTTTGCTTTTTTATCTTTGCCTTTGTCTTTGCCTTTGTCTTTGTCTTTGTCTTTGTCTTTGTCTTTGTCTTTGTTTTTTTTATCTTTGCCTTTGTATTTGTCTTTGTCTTTGCCTTTGTCTTTGGCTTTGTCTTTGCCAATGCCATTGTCGTTTGCTTTGTCTTGGGCTGTTATTGTCTTTGCTTTTGATGTAATTGCCTTCGTCTTTGTCTTTGTTTTTACATAGCCTTTGTTCAGCTTTTCTTTGTCTTCGCCTCTTTCTTTGCCTTTATGTCTTTGTCTTTGATTTTTTTCTTTCTTTCTTTTTAGGTGGTTGAAGTGCCAAGACAAACAGCACCAAGACAGCTGGAACCCGATTCAGAAAGTAGATCGTAACTTACGACATCATAACTTACGACATCGTAACTTACGACATCGTAACTTACGACGTCATAAGATAAAAATTCGAACTCACAACTTGGACTGAATTTGCATCCAGCAAGACACGGTAAGGGAAAAACATCATAAAGTTGCTCTGACGTCATCACTTACGTCACAACTGTGACGTATTTGCTGGAATTCTGTTTATCTTTTATTTGTTGATTTATCTATCATTTATCTACTTTATTATCTGTTCATTTATTTACTTATTTATTTACTTATATTTTTATTTATTTTGTTTATGTATTGTTCTATTCATTTGTATGTTTGTGTATTTATTTATGTAAATTATCAAATTGTTTATTTGTTTTATTATCATTTGTTAATCTATCTGTTTTTTTTATTTAGTCAGTTAGCTAGTTATCTACCTATTGTTTGTTTGTTTATCTACTTGGACATGTTTACATCCAACCTCGTTAAGGACCGAAAAGCCTCCCAATTGTCATGTTTTGCCAATTAGATTCACCGTAATTGCAAATTACAACCTTTTGTATGACGTCACACAATCGCGAGTCTTCCCCGGATTGAGCTCCCTGAGCATCATAAGGTATGATCCTGTGACTGCGGTCAAACATTCATTGGGCATTGTGTCGAATCAATTTCACCGTGGCCGTCAACAGTTGAGGGAAGTGGGAGGTGGGATAAGGGAGGGGGAGGGGGAGGGGGATGTTATAGGGGGAGGGGGGAAGGGGGAGTGGGAGAGGGGATGTTAGAGGGGGAGGTGGAGGAGGGAGGGGGAAGGGGGAGGAGGAGAGGAAGGGGGAGGGGGATGTTGGAGGGGGAGGGGGATGTTGGAGGGGGAGGGGAAATGTTGAAGGGGGAGGGGGAGATAGAGGGGGACGGGGAGAGGGTGAAGTTCAGGGGAGAGGTACATAAGAACATAAGAATGAAAGAGACTGCAAGAGACCATAAGGCCTACACTAGGCAGTTCCATGTCCATTACCACCTGTCATCCCCGTCCATAAAGTTGTCTAAGCGTTTCTTAAAGCAACCGATAGTTTCAGTGCTCACTACATGATCCCCTTCTTCTTCTTCTTCTTCTTCTTCTTCTTCTTCTTCTTCTTCTTCTTCTTCTTCTTCTTCTTCTTCTTCTTCTTCTTCTTCTTCTTCTTCTTCTTCTTCTTCGCGTTCTTCTTCTTCTTCTTCGCGTTCTTCTTCTTCTTCTTCTTCTTCGCGTTCTTCTTCTTCTTCTTCTTCTTCTTCGCGTTCTTCTTCTTCTTCTTCTTCTTCGCGTTCTTCTTCTTCTTCTTCTTCTTCTTCTTCTTCTTCTTCTTCTTCGCGTTCTTCTTCTTCTTCTTCGCGTTCTTCTTCTTCTTCTTCTTCTTCTTCTTCTTCTTCTTCTTCTTCATCTTCTTCTTCTTCTTCTTTTTCTTCTTCTTCTTCTTCTTCTTCTCCTTCTTCTTCTTCTTCTTTTTCTTCTTCTTCGCGTTCTTCTTCTTCGCGTTCTTCTTCTTCTTCTTCTTCTTCTTCTTCTTCTCTTCTTCTTCTTCTTCTTTCTTCTTCTTCGCGTTCTTCTTCTTCGCGTTCCTCTTCTTCTTCTTCTTCTTCTTCTTCTTCTTCTTCTTCTTCTTCTTCTTCTTCTTCTTTTTCGCGTTCTTCTTCTTCGCGTTCTTCTTCGCGTTCTTCTTCTTCTTCTTTTTCGCGTTCTTCTTCTTCTTCTTCTTCTTCTTCTTCTTCTTCTTCTTCTTCTTCTTCTTCTTCTTCTTTTTCGCGTTCTTCTTCTTCTTCTTCTTCTTCTTCTTCTTCCTCTTCCTCTTCTTCTTTGCGTTCTTCTTCGCGTTCTTCTTCTTCCTCGCGTTCTTCTTCTTCTTCTTCTTCTTCGCGTTCTTCTTCGCGTTCTTCTTCTTCCTCGCGTTCTTCTTCGCGTTCTTCTTCTTCGCGTTCTTCTTCTTCGCGTTCTTCTTCTTCGCGTTCTTCTTCGCGTTCTTCTTCTTCGCGTTCTTCTTCTTCGCGTTCTTCTTCTTCTTCTTCTTCTTCTTCGCGTTGTTGTTGTTGTTGTTGTTCTTCTTCTTCTTCTTCTTCTTCTTCTTCTTCTTCTTCTTCTTCTTCTTCTTCTTCTTCTTCTTCTTCTTCTTCTTCTTCTTCTTCTTCTTGTGAACAAAAAGGGGGGAAAGGGGGTAAGAGAGGAGGCAAGGGGGAAGGGGAGGAGGAGGTGAGAGGAGGGAGAGGAGAGGAAGAAGTGGGAAAGGGTAAGTGGGTAAGAGAGGAGAAGGGAGTGGGTGGGAAAGGGTAAAGGGGAGGGTGAAGGGGGAAAAGGGTAAAGGGAAGGGTGAAGGGGGAAAAGGGTAAAGGGGAGGGTGAAGGGGGAAAAGGGTAAAGGGGAGGGTGAACGGGGAAAAGGGTAAAGGGAAGGGTGAAGGGGGAAAAGGGTAAAGGGGAGGGTGAAGGGGGAAAAGGGTAAAGGGGAGGGTGAAGGGGGAAAAGGGTAAAGGGGAGGGTGAAGGGGGAAAAGGGTAAAGGGGAGGGCGAAGGGGGAAGGCCTATGGGGGATGTAATTGGGGGTGGGGGGAGGTACACTCTTCGATAATATTCTCGTGATCCCGATGAAGCGTCCCTTAAGGTGGTTAAAGTTACTTTCTGGCAATTATACTTTAAGGACAAATACCACCCGGGAAGGAATTGGGATTAAGGTAATTATAATTTTGCATTTTTGCTTATATTAAAAAAATAATAATAATAAAGATACATTCTGTCAGTATGTGAGAATCCATTGGAGTATTTGTAAAGTAATAGTTTCTAGTTCAGGTGACACAGTTTCGTTTTTTTTCGGGTATTTTAGACATTAATGTGCATTAGGGTTTCAAAAAATATATATGCAGGACATCCATGTTATAAATTTCAATTTAGAATTATGATTTTTCGTACTTCTTTCCAGAGTGGGCGAAAGAATACATTTAGTGGGTATACTTTTAATGTATGCTCGTATGTGCATAAATGTAAGCATACAGTGTGTGTGTGTGTGTGTGTGTGTGTGTGTGTGTGTGTGTGTGTGTGTGTGTGTGTGTGTGTGTGTGTGTGTGTGTGTGTGTGTGTGTGTGTGTGTGTGTGTGTGTGTGTGTGTGTGTGCGCGTATGTGTGTGTATGTGTGTGTGTATGTATGTGTGTGTGTGCGTATGTGTGTGTATGTGTGTGTGTGTGTGTGTGTGTGTGTGTGTGTGTGTGTGTGTGTGTGTGTGTGTGTGTGTGTGTGTGTGTGTGTGTGTGTACGAGTACATATATGTTTTATATTGGTATATGTACACAAACAATGTTGGATGTATACCAAGACATCTTATCAGCATAGAGAGTAGAAAAAGAGTAGACAAATAATAAAAGAAAATAGAAATCTGAAAATAAAAAATGAGTTCATAAAGAGAAAATAAAGAAGCAGAAAGATCGAAATAGTCATAAAAAAGAGATTAGATAAGAGTAAAATAGAAATAGAATCTCAGAAGTGAAAGTTGATAAAGAGAGGAAAAAGAGAAATAGAAAATGAAAACAAGTGTTTCAACTCAACGCTGACCTTGGCAAGACTGGCCAACCTATGATTCTCAAACTCTTTAATGGATCACAAAAGCGGCCAAAAACACCCTCCCTCGTAAGATTTCGATCTCTACCGAACTAAACTAATGGATCCCTTTAAGTTTCAACGTTTCGCTACACTCAGAGTACAAACATCATCAGGTGTCGAGATGATATAAAGATTTAGAGCGTTTCCTTTAGATAAGGCCAGGGAAAATAGTCCCGGCGTTTCCTCCTTTGTTTCTTAGTCTGGGTAACACACCAAGGATGGATGGACTGAGGGGAAGATCCGCGGATATAAAACTAAGTAGAACACACACAAAAATATACGCCCATGCATATCATATATACAGAGCTGGGCCCGTTCCTCGGAGCTTTCCTATGTGCGTTCCTCGGTGCGTCCCTAGGTGCGTTCCTAGGTGCGTTCCTCGGTGCGTCCCGCTTTAGTTTGGCCACGGTTAGCGCTCTCAAACTATTAAAGCAATATAGGTGGCCGGTATAGTATGTGGCCTACCTTTTGGATGTGGCCTACGAATTTTTTCTTTGGTATTGTATGTTGCCTACCGGACTTTTATTTCGGTATGAACTTGTCTCTTAAGCTTTAATAGTTTGGGAGCGCTAACCGCGGCCAAACTAAATCGGAACGCACCAAGGAACGCACCTAGGAACGCGCCCAGCTCTGCATATATACACACACATACCTACACTCTCACATGCTCGTGTGTGCACATAGGTATAGGCAACACACACCTGTAAGTCAAAGATAATGCCTTGATATACGTAACATAAATGAACTTGAGTCTTTGATCAAACATGTCTCATCCCAGATGTGTACTCCCTCCATTCTTCCTTACCTCCCTCCATCTCCCTTCCCTTTCCCTTCCTTCCACTCACGCAACTCTCCCTCCCCAACCATCCCCATCATCCTCCAACGTTCTCCCTAGGGCCAAGAGCCACATAATGTTTCATTAAGGTCACTGACTAGTCTTCAGTTCTAAAAGGAATTAATCAACTTATTTTTTTATTTTATTTGATCTATCTTATTTTATTCTATTTATTTATTTATTTGTTTATTTATTTATTTATTTATTTATTTATTTATTCATTTATTTATTTATCTATTTATTTATTTACAATTATCTTTCCTTTGTCTAAAATTCTTTGAGTTGGTGGGGTAATCGGAAACGTTCTGGCTTCTCATTCTCTTAGTTGTGGGTTCGAATCCCGCACTTTTCTCTGATTCCCAGCAGTGGCTGTTCGTTAAATGCACCAATATTCTATTCCAACCGCATAACAGGGCAAAGGTGACGGCTTCGGCCGCAGCTACTCAGAATCTTCTGCCGTAAGCCTCTGACCTTCTTCCTTATCTTCATTATTCTTTTAGTGTTATATGGGTCCCTGGTACCTGGAACGAGCATATTATCATTCGTTTTAGTGTCACTCATCCTTCTCGTTCTTTAACGCACCTCTACGCTCCTTCCCCACCCAAAACTATCACTACCAATCTCCTCACTACGCCAATGCTTCCTCATCCGACTGGAGCTAACCAGAATCGAGTTAGTTAAGTGCGTCATTATACCAACGGAGTTAATCGAGACTGGCTTAAATCTCTGTCTTCCTCCCCTCCTCCTCCTCCCCTCCTCCTCCTCCTCCTCCACCTCCTCCTCCAATCCCTCCTCCTAATCTTAATCCTTCAAAGCCTAATCCTCCTCTTCCTTTTCTCCTCCTCCTCCTCCTCTTCCTGCACCTCCTCCTAATCCTTCTCCTCTTCCTACTCTCCTCCTCCTGTTCTCCTCTTCCTCTTCCTTCTCTTCTATCTCTCCTCCATCCTCCACCTTCCTCCCACTTTCTTCCTCCTCCTCCTACTCCTAATGTTCCTCCTGCTCCTCTTGTTCACTTCTTCCTCCTCCTCTTCCTTTTCCTCATCCTCCTGAGTTTCTCCTCCTCCTCCTACACCTCCTCCTCTTGCTCTTCTTGTTCTCCTCCCCTCCTCCTCTTCCTCTTACTCTTGTTCTTCTCTTCCTCCACCTTCTTCCCCCTCTCTCCCTCCTCCTCCTAAAACTCCTCCTCCTACACCACCTCCTCTTGCTCCTCTTGTTCTCCTCCCCTCCTCCTCTTCCTCTTTCTCCTGTTCTCCATTTGTTCTTCTCCTCTTTGTATTTCTCTTCCTCATGTTCTTCCCCTCCACCTCCTCTCCCCTCCTCCTCCTTCTTCTCCTCCTCTTCTTGCTCCTCCTGCTCCTCTTATTCTTTTTCTCCTCCTCTTCCTTTTCCTCTTCCTTTTCCTCCTGTTCTCCTCCTCCACCTTCCTCCCCCTCCCTCTTCCTCCCACACTTCCTCCTCCTCCTGATCTTCTTATTCTTCTCCTCTTCTTCCCCTTCCTCCTGTTCTTCTCCTCTACCCTCCTCCTCCTCCTCCTCCTCCTCCTCCTCCTCCTCCTCCTCCTCCTCCTCCTCCTCCTCCTCCTCCTCCTCCTCCACCTCAAGTACACCCGCTGTGCGAGGGTTGACTTCTCTCGCCAGCCCGGCGTGGGTGAGAGGCTGTGCCGGGTGGGTTCCCCGCTTTGATGTCCCGCACCGCGTTCTGCTCCAGTGCTAAGGGGCCCCACGGCCTCGCGAGGGGGCGGAGACCCCCCACGGAGGGCGTGGGGGGGAGGGGAGGGGGGTGCTCGTTGACACACTATTTATACATGATCCCTTTTTTTTTTTTTCTTTTTTTTTTTTTTTTGCGGTCTGTCTAGTTCTTCGTTGAGGTTACTGGATGTTTTGATTAACCCAACTATGAAGAGATTTCCACCTAAAATTCAATAGGTCCCTTCGGCGTTCGCCATAAAAGAAAAAGATAACTCATTTAGAGACTTCGCCTTAATCCAGTTATTATGGAAAGTGTCACAGAGATGAATAAAATCGCCTGACGGCAGCCTGAACCTAGGTGAAAGGTCACCACGATGGCTCTCCCTTCATTCCTTCAATACAAACTTATCCAAGGCCCCTCCGTAGACGGCAACGGTCCTCAAGCCTAAACGAGAAGACAGGTTGGTCTTTGTGAAAATGTTGTATTAAAAACGGTAACACTTTTATTTCACTCCGGGGATCAAGCGCCAGCCACCCGGGACCGCACCACAGGAGGGAGGTGTAGATGGCGATGGACTATGCAGAGCGTCGGCGGGATATGATCCTATCCGACGTATGTCTTTTAGGATTACCACGAACAAGTGTGCATCGTTATAGTAACCTTTTTTTGGCACTTCGTTATAGTAAAGAGAGTTTCACATTCTTCGTTATATCATCTTGCATCGTTTTCACACATTTCGCTATAGTTAACTTTTTCGTTATGGTGAAAACATTTTCACATTTTCACCATTTCTATAGTGAGCCTTTATCACATACACTTCGTTATAGTGAACCATTTTCATACACTTCGCTATGGGGAACCACCATTTACATACTTTACTATAGTTAGCCCCTCTTCCACTGACCACCACAGCGGTAGTCCACTTAATTTACGACCTTCGGAGTCCACCGCAGACATTTCCGTGTTCGAGCCATTCTTCGCCGCTTCTTGAGCTGAATGGAATCGTTTGAGTGAAAAGTCCCTAAAGACCAAAGTTTCGTCCTTGAAGGTGGCAAAGTCGTCCTTATAGACAGTTAATGGTTAATCAAGATGTTTCAAACGAGATTATCTATTTGTCTCGTTTCTTTTTTGCCTTCTGTTTCTTTTTCGTCTTTTTTTTTAATCCTTCGTCTTAGTTTTTACCTTCTTCATATTCTTCTTCCATCTTCTTTTATTTATTCTTCTTCTTGTCATTATTCTTATTCTTATCCTCCTCTTCCTTCTCCTCCTTCTTCATCCTTCTTATTCTTTGCTCATAAGGAGGTAACTCTACGCTGAATCAAATCATCTGGTCCTAGCCAAGATATATATACATATGTATGTATATATATATATATATGTATATATATATATATATATATATATATATATATATATATATATATATAAAATATATATATATATATATAATATATATATATATATATATATATATATATATATATATATATAATACACACAAAGGATAATTTAAGTAATTAATGAATATTTTTTTCTGGGTAAAGCCAAACAATTCTATTCGTTTCAGGAAATGACGCAGTGGGGGGAGGGGGACCTAATCCTATTTGACGTTGAGTCACCAAAGGTATGACGGAATTTCCTGATCCCCTTCACATAGTGATGCTACCCTTGTGCAATATCGTCCTCCCTGGTGGCTAGTGACTGTATTCAGATCAAGGTAGTCCTGGATGGAAGCCGCTGACATTAGAAAAGTTTTTTTTTTTTTTTTTTTACAATCAAAGGTACGGTAATCTCTCCCATATCCGAACTCCAGAGAGTTCGGATTTGGGGGGAGTGTTCGGATACGCGAGGTAAGCTTGCTCCCCTTCAGTTTCCCTTCCACCACTCCAGTACAATATGTTCACTTGTGGTATAAGAAGAAAAATATAGGAGCCTACGACAGGAGGCGCTGAGTAACTGTGACCGAAGCCGTCACCTTTGCCCTTTTATTCGCTTTAGGGACTGTTGGGGCAGGTAACATACTGCAACTGTTGGAAATCCAAGAGGAGTGCAGGATTCGAACCCACAACTAAGCGGAGGCGAAACCAGCACCCAAGAGACCTTGTACCTTTATTTATTTTTTTTATCTATTTTTTTATTTTTCTTTATTTTCTAGTACTTTTTATATAAAACTATCCATTAGCGTGGCATAGTAATGATGAACAGATTATAGATAACAGGTTAGATTAATTTAAATAAAGTGAAAGAGAATAAAAAAAAATCAGGGAAACTTATCATGCTAGTAAGGGCTACTTTATCGCCACCTGAGTAATCTTAAGATGTACCTACCACGGATGAACGAAATTGTCTGACGTCAGTCAGATGAACATTGTAAAATTCGTATGACGTCACTGAATAGTAGCTTATCTTATAACGTCATAAAGTACGGTTACGTCATTAAGTACGATGACGTCATAATATAACGTCATTGAATAGTGAGAGCCTATGACGTCATAAAACACTGTTGCGTCTTCGACACTGTGACGTCATAAAATGATGCCATTGAATAGTGAGCTCCTATGACGTCATAAAAACACGGTTACGTCAGCAATTATTGACGTCATCATATGATGTCACTGAATCGCGAGCTTATGACGTCAAAACATTGTTACGTCATCAATTACATGACGTCATTTTATGACGTCACTATATAGTGAGAAACAGTGACGTCATAGAACACGGTTACGTCACCAAGAATGGTGACGTCGTGGAATAGTAAGGCTTTGCTCCTTCAGCTAGACACACCAACCTCAACGTGGAATACGAAAACAACAACCTGATAAATATTCAACTCGGAGAAAGCCTTAAATCTCTCATGTCCTCCGTGACTTACCCCCGTCTTTCAGACAATTACCTTATATGGTCAAAAACCTGCAGAAAAGAGGCTAGGGGCTTCTGGGGTCGGAAGGCTCTTCACAGGCTGGGAAAAAACATGACGCAGGAGTATTCAGTAGACAAAAGGAGGCTTAGTTTTACCTCTTAGTATCGCGATAAGAGAGATAAGAGGAGACCTACCACCACCACCCACCCCACCACCAACCACTCTACCACTCCACCACTCCACCCTAGGGACGGTATTGTTTGAGAAGAACCAAACAAGAAACCATGCTTAGTGGAAGTTTTGTGCTCAATTGAAATTTCTGGATTCAGAGGAAACTGATTTTTTCTTCTTCCAACTGTTTCCGAAATTTCTTGAAGAGAGAATTCCAAAGGCTTTGCCTTTGAGGGCAGTTCACTTTGTCATAGTTTTATTACTGAATTAAAAATGAAAAAATAGAATAAAAAATGAAAAATAAAAACTCAGAAGCAGACCAATGCTTCCTTCCATTTTTTTTTTTTCATTTTTTCATTTTTTTTCTCTGAGTGCAAAACTAAAAGAAAACGGGGAAGAAGGTGAGCAGGCACCTTCAAGGCTTTTCCTGCGGTCGAAGCCGTCTCCTTTGACCTTTGTGCACCAGAGGGTGAGAAGCCTACACCAGGAGGCGCTGATTAGCTACGGCCGAAACCACACCTTTGCCCTGTTATGCGCTTAGGCTGCTGGGGCAGGTTACAGCTACTGGTGGGAATCAGGGAGGAGTGTGGGACTCGAACCCAAAACAAAGCAAATGTGAAACCAACTTCCCATGAATAAGACGGAGAGTTCACACTCGGATCGTTTAGCTGCCACTGAGATCGTCACCTTTGCCCTAAGTACTCGGATAGCCAGGGCAAGTAGACGTCACCGATAGCGATTAAATGCGATCAGCTATTCTAAGGTAGGCAAGTTTATATATATTTTACCCATACAATATCAGCTCTTGTTGACAAAGTATTTTTCACATTATTCCTGCTATTGTCAGATGATTTCTATTGTTCTATTTCTACTCTTATTTT
>NC_134801.1:56965545-56988045 GCF_046742065.1 Oratosquilla oratoria
CCTTCTCCCCAACTCTCTTCCTCTCTCTCCCTCATTCCCTCCCTCTCCCTCATTCCTTCTCCTTTATTCTCTCCCCTTCTTTCTCTGTCCCTCCATCTCCCTCCTTCTCTCTCCTCCCTCTTTTTCCATCCCTCTTTCTCCCTCCTTCGCTTTCCTCCCTCCCTCTCCATCCCTCTCCTTTCCTCATTCCCTCCCTCTCCCTCCCCCTCCCACTCCTCCCCCTCCCCATCCCTCTCTCTCCCTTCCTCTCTTTCTTTTTCATATTTCTTTTTCCCTCCCTCTTTTCTCTCCCTCTCCCTCTCTCCCTCACCCTCTCTCCCTTTCTATATTCCTCCCTCACTCCCTCCTCTCTTTCTCTTTTTATACTTCTCTCTCTCCCCTCCTTTTCTCTCCCTCTCCTCCTTTTCTCCCTCCTCTCCCTCTCACTCCCTCTCCCTCTCATTCTTCTTCTCCCCTTCCCCCTCCCTCCCTTCATCCTCTCCCCCCCACCACCTCACAAATGGAAATCAGTTTCATTTAATTTTTTCCCTCTCTCTCGTAAAATGAGTTTTATATAGAGCACGATCAGAATTAATATATTTTTCTTCTATCATGAAATGAATTCATAAAGAATTGGCTTGTCACTCTGATCTGTAGGTTTGCTGGTAAGGTCACCCTACTAGGCATAGGCCATGAAATCAGTCGTACATTGAGAGACATATTAAAGATACCCTTGCCACGTTTTGATTTCCTGTAACTTTATGTAACCGTGTTTGACCGCTTAAAGAATAAAGAAACCAAATAAATAAATAGATAGATAAATTAATTAATTACAATGAATAAATTAGATAGATTAATTGAATAAATAAATTACATACATAACCAAAGGCTTTTCCCCCTTACAAGGGAGGTAGCCAAAAAGACAAAGGCATAGAAACCACTCCCACCCATTCCACTCCCCTACACACTCCACTACACTCCACTCTCTTCCCTCCCTCACAAAAAATAATAATAATAAATAAATAAATTAAATAAATAAAATAAAATTAATAAATAAAATAAATAAGTAAATAAATAAATAAATAAATGAATTAGATAAATAAAAATGCTCATGGAAAAAATACTAAGCGGCCATGCAATATTGTGCTTTCCAATTTGCTTCGAAGGCAACATGAAGAGCTTGTGGACATTGTCAAAGAGTCTTTGCAGAATAGAACGAAAGAAGAAGTAAAAAATATGCAATCCATTTGCCCCAAAAGATATGAACACAAACAGACACTCGAAACTGCGTGTTTGCTTACGGGGAAAGGTTGGGATACTGTGTACGTATGTATGTGATAATTAGTGTACGCGCGTGTGTGTGTGTGTGTGTGTGTGTGTGTGTGTGTGTGTGTGTGTGTGTGTGTGTGTGTGTGTGTGTGTGTGTGTGTGTGTGTGTGTGTGTGTGTGTGTGTGTGTGAGTGTGTGTGTGTGTATTTACCTAGTTGTATTTTACGGGAAGGGGAGCTATGCTCGTGGTGTCCTGTCTTCATATCTCATTTTATCTAAACTATTTTTAAATTCATGGTGCATGTATTTACCTAGTATTTACTTAGTTGTATTTTATGGGAAGGGGAGCTATGCTCGTGGTGTCCCATCTTCATATCTCATTTTATCTAAACTATTTTTAGATTCATGTATTGTTTTTGCACACACCACTTTCTCATCTAACTTGTTCCAACTGTCTATTACTCTGTGAGGAAAGCTGTTCTTTTTCAAATCTCTTCTATAGCTGTCTTTTTTTATTTTCTTTCCGTGTCCTCTTGTATTTCTGTCATCCCATTTTATCAGATTCTCTCTATCAGTAATTTCTATGCCTTTCATGATTCTGTAAATAGCTATCAAATCTCCTCTCTCTCTTCTTTGCTCTAGTGTCTGTAGTTCAAGTTTTTGTAGTCTCTCTTCATATGATAGTTTTGAGAGTGTTGGTGCCAATTTTGTAATTGCTCTTTGTATTCTTTCAAGTTTTTTTTATACATTTTTTTGTACTTGGTGACCATATCGTTGCTGCATATTCCAATCTTGGTCTTATCAGGGTGATTAGGATTTTCCTCACCATTTCTTCATCCAGGTATGTAAATGCAACTTTGATTGTTCTTATTAAATTATAAGTTTCTCCAAAAATCTTATTTATATGTTTCTCAGGTGACATATTATTCATAACAATGACTCCCAGGTCCTTCTCATTTTTTACTTTTTTTATTCCTTCTTCTCCCAATTTATATGCTCCTGTTATTCTGTTTTTGCTTTTTCCAAATTCCATTATACTACACTTTTTTGTATTGAACTCCATCTCCCACTTCCTACTCCATTCCTGTACTTTATTTAGATCTCTGTAGTGCTTCACAATCTTCTTCGGTTTTCACTCTTTTCAGTAGTTTTGCATCATCTGCAAAGAAGCTCATATAGCTTTCAATTCCTTCATCCATATCATTAATATATATAGCAAACATTATTGGGGCCAGAACTGTTCCCTGCGGAACACCGCTTATTACTTCATCCCATTTTGAGTGCTGGTTTCTTATCACTACTCTCATTTTTCTTTCTTGCAAAAAGTCCTCCATCCAATTTAGTAGTTTGCCCTGTATTCCTCCTTCAGTTTCTAATTTCTTAAGCAACTTCTTATGTGGTACTTTGTCAAAAGCTTTCTTTAGATCTAAAAATGCACAGTCCGCCCATCCATCTCTTTCTTGTATTATATCCTTGAATAGAAACATATTAAATTGGTGACGCATGATCGTCCTTGTCTGAATCCAAATTGCCTTGGATTTAACACTTTGTTTTTTTCTAAATATTTTACCCATCTACTTTTGATAATTCTTTCACAGATTTTTGCTATTGTACTTGTTAGAGAGACTGGTCTATAGTTGGTAGGTTCTTCTTTATTTCCTCCTTTATATATAGGTACTATATTTGCTTTTTTCCAATCTTCTGGAACTTTTCCTTCTTTCAAGGAACTATTTAGTATGCTATGTATTTTGTCTGCCAGTTCATTCCTGCATTCTTTCAGTATCCAGTTTGCTATTTCATCTGGTCCATGCGATTTTCTGACATCAAGATTACTCAAGTGTGTTAATATTTAATTCTTTTTTACTTCTATTTCTTCCATAGGGGGGACTTTCTCTTTCCATTCGTTCTCTTCAGGTTGTATGTTCTCCCTTGTAAACACTGATTGAAAATGTTTGTTCATAATTTCCGCCATTTCCATTTCCTCAGTGTATTCAACTCCCTCCTGTCTTAATTTCTCCAAGTCTTGTTTGTTTTTCAGTTTATTGTTTACAAATCTGTAGAATAGTTTTGGCTGATCTTTACACTTTTCTATTATATCTTTTTCATATTTTCTCTTTTCCTCTCTGCACATTTGTACATATTCATTTCTATAACAGGTATATATTTTCCATTTTTCAGGTCTTCTGTCTTTTTTCCATCTGGTCCAGGCTTTGTCTCTTTTGTCTTTTAACTCCCTACAGCTTTTGTTGTACCAGCATTTTACATATTCTTTTTCTTGTTTTTGTCTTGGGACATACTTTTCCACTCCTTTTTTGTAAATTTTTGTCAAAATATTCCATTTCTCTTCTACTGTTGTTTCTTCACCCTTTACTGTCATTTCTTCCCAGCAGATTTCTTTACAATTAAAGTCGACCATCATAACAAATTTTCCTCCCTCTTCCATTATCTTGTTTAATGTTATCTTTGTGTCCTCTAACATACTTTTATGTTCACTCTCTTCCCATGAGGCTGTTTTCGGGGGCACATAATTTATCACAAACTTTCTGCTCTTCTTATCTCTATCTTCTATTTCCATCATTATCATCTCTACTGTATTCTTTCCATATGTGACACACTTCACGTTTATATCCTTCTTAGTCAGGAACATAACTCCACCCCCTTCCTTTTTCACTCTGTTTCTAATCCAATAATTATATGCATCATGTCCTACACTGTTGGGTGGTAGTGGACCTTTTAATTTTGTTTCTACAATTCCCATTATGTCTGGTTCTTTTTCTTTCAAATAATCATTCAGCTCATTCAATCCTGTTATTAATCCATCTATATTTGTGTAAGACACTCTTAGTTTTCTGCCACTTCCATTGTGTTCTCTGTTTCCCTTTTGTTTTTCTCTTGTATGTCGACTTTCTTTAGTTTCATATTCACTACTCTCCAATAGAATCTCTCTTTTTCTGACTCCGTTCTTATCTCGTTTTTTTCCTTTGCTTCAAGTCTTTTCTGTTTTTCTTCCTCTCTTTCCTCTTTATTCATTTCCCTTTTTATCAATACCTTTTTATATTGTTCACTTGTTGCTAGTTTCCCTGTTTTGGATAAGATATTCTCAGCCGTAGTTTGTGACCTGAATTTAATCTTAATTGGTCTGGTCTTGTCTGTACTATATTTCCCGAGCCTGAATTTCTCTTCGATTTGTTTCATTATTTCTGGTTCATCTTCCTGAACTAATTCTAGTAAATTTCTTACTTTTTCATTTTCCTCTTTGATTCTTGTGGTTCTATCTGGGTTATGTTTCTCTTCCATTCCTAATATAATTATACATTTCTTTCTGTCTGCTAAGTCTCCTTCTGTCTCATCACTTTAATAACTGAGTTTTCAGTTTGTTCATTCATTTGCTGTCTGATTATGTCAGTGAATGCAACTTTGCTATTTTTATGATTTTTTTCCAACCCTCCTTGTTCTCCTTATTATTCTCCTTTAAGACTTTATTCTCATCTTTTACTTCTTTTAACTGTTGTTTTAATTCTTCAATTTCCTTAGTTAAGTTTTTGTTCGCCTTCTCTAGTTCTTCCAATTTTTCAACTCTCCGTATAATGTTGTTAACATGACCAAACCTACGCTCCAAGTCCTCGATCATCTTATCGACCTTCTCTTCTAGTCTTGTCAGTCGGGGGGGTTTGTGTCCCCCCCACCCTCTTTAAATCCCTGGAAAATATTCTCATCACTTTCTACTGTATTGCTCTTATCTATACTTCTAATCTTTACATTTTTATTAGACATTTCATCGTCGCTCAGCTGGTCGGGGGGTCGTTTGTTTACCTTTCGCCTGTCTGCCTGGGCCAAGTCCTCTCCTTCCTCATTTCCTTCCATTTCCCTCAGCAATCCCTCCCCTTCTCTTTCCCTACTTTCCCACTACCCCACGAGCAATTTCCCCCCACCCTGTAAATACAATAGGCACTTCTCTTTGCGTTGGGATCCACGAAACTTCAATTTTCTTCAGAACGTCTTCTAAGCCGTCCGTTCGTTGAAGTGTGTGTGTGTGTGTGTGTGTGTGTGTGTGTGTGTGTGTGTGTGTGTGTGTGTGTGTGTGTGTGTGTGTGTGTGTGTGTGTGTGTGTGTGTGCAGTTCACCATGGTAATTCACCATGGTCTTAGATCACGTGTTAGACTCGTGATAGACAGTTACTACCCTCCCGAATAAGAGCTCAGAGCTCATATATGACCGATCTATGGTTAATCCTATGACCTTACACGCACACACACACAACCAACTCCTCGCCCACGAGACTTGGAGTAACGGCTCACAGCGCAGCGATACTGAAATTATTTCAGCCCTGGGCGAAATTCAAACCCGGACTGCCGTAGTGGCAGCCGGGAAATCTACCACTGCGTCACGAGTCGTGTGTGTTCACCTTGGTCTTTGGATCACGTGCTGGACCCGTGAACGAAAGCAATTTCCCTCCTGGAAGAGAGCTCAGAGCTCGTATGTCTGATCTATGGGTAATGCTGTAACCTTACACGCACACACACATCCAACTCCCTGCCCACGAGAGTTGCAGTAACGACTCGAAGCGCAGCGATACTGAAATTATATCACCCCTGGCCAAGATTCGAACCCGGACCGCTGTAGTGGCAGCCGGGAACTCTACCACTGAGCCACGAGTCGTGTGTGTGTGTGTGTGTGTGTGTGTGTGTGTGTGTGTGTGTGTGTGTGTGTGTGTGTGTGTGTGTGTGTGTGTGTGTGTGTGTGTGTGTGGAGGGGTTGCATGTGTGTTTATGTGTTGATGTGATCATGTGTTTCTTTGCGTCTGTTTTTACGTACATTAACAAATATATATTTATGTTCATACAGTATCTATATCACTGATTCTCAAAATTTCTGAAGTAGCACACTTGAAACCATACAAATGATAGCAGGAACACTTTGCAAAGAATGCCAAGAAATATGTTGTAATTAAGTCAAATATCCTTGGAAAGAAATAATTCGATTTCGAAAAATAATCTGAAAAATGCTACATACCTTTATCCATTATTTGTAATCATGCGTCTTTGCGATTGGCCGCTTCATAGGTAGAAAAGACAAGTTCTTTTTTCAATTGAACTGTTAATCTTGTCTATAACTACTCTCTCCAATAGAGTTTAATTCCCCAATAAATCACTTCTCTACCTCACTATCTACACTGTAGTGAATTTAATTACTGTGAAAAAACAATACATTAAAAAAACGTATATTTTAAAACAAACTTACCTTATCCAATCGTTTGGTATTATAGACTTTTGGCTAAAATTGTTTTTGGGTGCATTTCAATTTAAGTTTACTATGAATATTTTATTTAGGTGATCATCAAAATTTTTGGAAAAAATAAATGCACAATTTTCAAGAAATTTTTCCTTTATTGCTCTGCACATAATTAAATTCAGGGTTTCATTTTTCAAATAGAACAAAGAGCATTCTAGTTGGTTTGTAAGTTCTTGAGTAATGCGTTCGGAAATGTTATAATAATAATATTAATGACAATAATTGATAATGATAAATAATAATAATATAACAATAATATAATAATAATAATAATAATGATAATAATAATAATAATAATAATGTAATAATATAATATAATGGTAATATGATATAATAATGATATAATGATAATGATAATAATAGTAATGATAATAATAGTAATGACAATAATGGTAATAATAATAGTAATAATAATAATAGTAGTAATCACCTCCACCACCAATCATGATAATGATAGTAATGATAATAATAATCATGATAATAATAATATAAGATAAAAACAAAGTTTTAATTGTGCACACCTACGCGATATAGCATTAGAGAATTGCATATTAATTTTGTAGATTAGAATACATGAACGTAGTAAGCGATTTTTTTGCGGAAATAAATAACAAAAAAACTTGCTACAAGCATATCTACTAACGAACGAAGTCGCTAGGATACGGTACGGACGCCATGCTGTCTTCTGTCCAGTCCAATCACTGTCAGTTAGACGATGGCTTTAATGTAATGGACCGGGTATTCTCCAACTTCAGGTGAAGTTAATAAGCGCTGTCAGAAAGACATAGGGCTTTCTTGGACTTTATGAGAGAAAACGGGGCTCTGCTGTCGCCTGTTAATTACCCGAGGTAGAATGATAATCAGGCCATCAGCATCCGTGACGACAACGACGACCTGGATGATCTTTAGAATTTGAGGTACCGAATTACTAAATATAGGTTAGGTTACGTAGGTTAGTTAGGTTAGGTTAGAATAGACGAATTTATCATCCTTTCATTTCTTCGACCTCGGCATCTATCAAAACAAACATGGCGTATCATTCAACCGCCGCGACTTCGTTCGTTAGTAAATCGGTTTTAGCAACTTTTTTGTTATTGATTTCCGCCAAGAAAATCGCATATTACGTTGATGTATTATAATTTACAAAATTAATAATTAATTTTCTATTGCTATATCGCGTAGGTGTGCACTTCTAAAATTTACCAATAATCAATAATAATACATACATATATACATATATACATATATACATATACCAAAGGCTTTTTCCCCCTTACACGGGGGGTAGCCAAAAAGAAAAAGGCATAGAAACCACTTCCACCCATTCCATCCCTTATATATTACACTCCCCTCCACCCTCCTCCCATCTTGGCACCTCCTGGATGACGGGTCATCCCTGCATCCTGTCCACTGCCCTGGGTCAGAAGCAGTGTCGCAAGACACAGCACATCCACAGCAAGGCCGCTTCATTAATTTGGCGAACCCCCTTTCTCCGTCCCCTCATGCAGAAGAGGAGAAGACGGGAAGAAATCCCCTCGGGCTGCGTCAAATTTCTCATACATACTTCCTCACCCCCTATCCCCCACCCACTCCCCCTCATGCATCACACCATCATCTATACACAACCCCTCTCCATTCACCCCTATCTGTCCTCTCCCGTCCTTCGTCAACAGACATTCCTCTTTCTTTTAATGCCCCTTTTACCCCATCCATCCATCTCATTCTAGGACATCACCTCATATTTACTCCTTCCACCTCTGCCTTCCACACCTCTTTTACTAATCTTAATTTTCTTCACTCATTCTTTCCATGTGTCCAAACCATCCTAATACTCTTTCATCAACCCTATCTCCCAACTTCCTTTCCACCCCTGTTCTCCTCCTCACCTTTTTTGTTAATTATCATTATTAATTATAATCATAATTAATAGTAATAATTAAAAAAAAAAAACAGGAGGGGCCATTTAAACATGGGGGCAATGCCCAATCTTTAGAGTCTACCCTGTCCCCTTTCTGAAGTTTTCTCTTAACCTGAGACTTTAATCTTTTTCATTTTCTATATTTGTTTAACGCGTGACTGTTATATTTTATCGACAAAAAATAGGTTAGCATTATTACAACATACAAAAGTGAAGGGACTTGTCAAGTGTCACTATCATTATATCTAGTTTGTTCGTCCAAAAAATAAATGAGATACAGCCATAAAGAATTATAGGAGTTATGCCTCAATCACTGTCATGTTTTAGAAATATTTATCTAAAATTCGCCTGTGTGACTGAAAATATCGTCTTTTTCCTACCTACCTCGCCGTATGTTTGATAAACAAACTATCATTACTTCGTCAATAGAATAAATAGTTCTTTCCTTTGTACATTTAATGGTATTAAGAGTATAAAATACTAATTCACATAATATACATGTGGGGTGGCACCTCTTCTTCTTTTAAATAGATAAAAAAAAATCAAAATATAGTTACTTATAGTTCCTTATCTTCATTTACAATCAGTGAATATAGTAGCCATGTCTTCTTCATCTATCATTGTTAAACAGAAATTATCCGAACTTTCGATGAATGGATTTCGAATCCAATCATATTATTTATTGTTAACTGCTGGAAAAAATGAAACAAAAAATCAATCCTCTAAACCTCGAAAACACAAAATGCTCCGATCCCATCCAAACTGACCACGGTGACAGTGGGCCGGCCCAAGAACATTAAAATGTTAAAAGAATCGTCGGAGAATTCCGTGTTTGGTCTTGTGCAGACGGGGAATCCGACGTCTAATAATGCCCTTCCAGCAAGGTTGGGTCATGTTAGTTTAGGTTAGGTTAGAGTATCTTGGGTTAGGCTAGGTTGGGTTAGGTTAGATTAAGAGAGGGTAGGTTATTTCTTTCGTACTTTGGGCACTTCATATTAACGATGTCTATCTCAGTTCCTTGTTTAGTTAAATTATCAGCAACATCATTCATATTAACATCGCAGTGTGATGGTATCCATACAAAAGTTACATTAGTTTTAATGGATTTCATGTCATTGATTTTTGTTTTTTTAACATTTTTTTACAAGGATATTATCACAAGGGGATTTTGAATTCAGTGTGATACACTGACTATTTACAAAGAAGTAAAATGATTTTCCCCTGTTGGTGTAGATTGAAACTTTCATATATCACATGTAATTCTTCAGTGCAGCTGGATATACCTTCTATTCTTGTGGAATATCCTCTTTCATTATCTATGTAATATTCGTAGAATTCCTTGTCTCCACAATATCACATCAGTTTTTTTTTTTTTTTTGTTTTTTGTTTTTTTTTATTTATTTTTTTTTTTTTTTTTGTTTTTTGTTTTTTTTTCTTTCTTTCTTTTTTACCGACAAAAGACCCCACACAGAGAATATGAATACATTACACCTTGGGTACATTAAATTTATATAGAGGAATATCTGATGTAACTGTGAGCTATCACATTCACATTTCTTGTCATCTAATTGTTCTCTTTCAGTACCAATGGATTCATTATTCCAAGAGCAATTGAACTCTTTTGTCAATTCGGGGACACAATGGTTTGTTACATCATAATCTTTTTATATTTTTACTGATGCTTATGACGTCAGCGTTAATTGGAATACGATTTTTTCACCATTTTTTTTTCTTAAGATGATCGTCACCATGTCTGATTGATCTTAATACGATAGTAGTTGTTAAATCTCTTGTTATCATAAACACTTGGTAGATTCAGTTCCATCTTAATTATTTCAATTCTCGTACTTCTCAGACATATTAATATAATTCCTATGCCCTCGTTTTAAACCATTTTTGATTATTTAATACAAGATGCAGGATAACACACTAAAACAAGGGCAGAATAATCAATGATAAATTTTACTGTGCTGAGATAGACTAATCTTAATACAGGTATACCAATGCCTTTACCTTTGTTAACTAGGATTTTCAAAGGCTTGGGTTTTCTGATTTTCTTTTCACTGTGATAAGGATACGTGTGCGTTTGTTGAAGCTTTGTATTGTTAAGAAATCGTCTTAAGTATGGACGTTGCAAAAATCAGTAACCCCAGATTATCCATCTAAAGATAAGCAACTTCCACATATTAGCTTGTAAAGAGTAACAACCCCAGAAATGAGCTTCTAAATATGTATCCTAACTTAAACTAATCTAATCTAACCTAACCTAACTTAACCTAACTTAACCTAACTTAACCTAACTTAACCTAACTTAACCTAACCTAACCTAACCTAACCTAACCTAACCTAACCTAACCTAACCTAATGTAACCTAATATAACGTAACGTAATGTAACGTAACGTAACGTAACGTAACCTAACCTAACCTAGCATAACCTAGCATAACCTTCTCAGAATGAACTTCTTAAGATCATATCACCTCAAATATTAGCTTTTAAAGGTAAACAACCCTCAGTCAGTCTGGTGTTGCGGGTCTTCACAACGTCCGTAAGTATTAACTTGGAAAGTTGTGAAATAAAGCGAAAGGGTAAGTTTGTTTGATATTCTCTGATGATGATATGATATGATGATGATAATAATGATGATGATGATGATGATATATGATCATCATCATCATATTATCATATCATCATATTATATCATCATACCATCACCATCATCATCATTATCATCATCATCATCATCATCATCATCATCATCATCATCATCATCATCATCATCATCATCATCATCATCATCATCATCATCATCATCATCATCATCATCATCATCGTCGTCGTCGTCGTCGTCGTCGTCGTCGTCGTCGTCGTCGCCGTCGTCCTTGTCCTTGTCCTTGTCTTTGTCTTTGTTACTGTCATCGTCATCGTCATCGTCATCGTCATCATCTTCAGGGACAGAACACTAGATTGATTCGGAGTTCGATGCTCTTGCCTCGAATGAGACCCAACAAAATGGTAACAGAAAACGAGCCATATTGGAGACATGACCATAACAGAAAACGTAACAATTCTATGGTACACTCAGCCATTAGTAAATATACATCAAGGATGTATTACAAAATATAACTTTGTAGGACTACAAGATCGTAAGATAATCAAGAAATCGAATGACACTTGCAAACAAGGTAAGCTACAATTGTCTGTACCAATTTATTTTACCTAATATACTACATTCAGAGCCCTTACATGCCTAAGTACCCCGCCCTGGGACAAAGTTCTCAATGGCGTAATTTTTTTTTTTTTTTTTTTTGGGGGGGGGGGAGTAAAGTATCACAAAGCCCGTGGGAGTGATACTTCTTTCCCAAATAAAACAAATAAAAAAAAATAAAAATCAATAAATAAAATAAAATAGTGACGCCTCCCCCCCCTCCCCCATCACTACATCACATCTCCAATCTCCCTTACAGCTTTTGTTAGCTATTGGCTTGCGAAATAATTAAACGGATTACCCTATTACAAAAAGGATAAGGGAAAAATATTTCATATTCTGTTTATTCTAACGCAAAATTCGTATAATACGGTAAAATATTCAGGGCTCCTATGATCTTTTTTTATTATTATAATTATTTTGTCAACCTTGTGGGTGGCATATCCAGGCTAGAATTGCCGCCCTCCCCCCTAAATGAGCCACCCCAGGGGGGCACATGCCCCCCCTGCCCCCCCCCCATGTGAGGGCCCTGACTACATTCAACTGCAGTGAACTAGATGCATGTATGAAGGTCAATGGGATGCAGGTGCGGAAGGAAAGAATAGGTACAATCACAAGTAAAAGATTTGATCCACCCAGGTTTCTTCATGACGCAAAATTCAAATTCATTGTGTGAGCACTTATTTTTTATATATCCAAGAAAATTACTTAACTGTAAGGTAAATATTACATACGAAACACTATATCATTTACTCAACAAAAAAAAATTATATTGATGTTGAGGGCTATAATCACTGGCGGCGCCAGGGGGGGGGGGCTTTAGCCCCCCAAAAAAGTGGCCAGCCCCCCCATTAGCCCCCCCAACTGAAATGAGCAAATTGAAAATTTAAAACACTCATTGAAATGATTTTATTAAGTGGAATTTTTAATTGCCAGGGCTAAAGATTTGTCAGCCATCAGTGCTAGCCCAACCATTAACCCCCTCCCCTTCTGAAATGAGGATAATATATGTGTATTATCATATTACTATTAGCCCCCCCAAAAATTTGCTCAGCCCCCCCTTAGCCTCCCCAACTAAAAATTCCTGGCGCCGCCGCTGGCTGTAATATGAGTCAAAACTAGCTTGTGACTATGCACGTAAAAGCCAGGAGAGAGGAAGATCATGTTTATAATGCCGGAGATTCTTGCGTGAGTCGACTTGTGCATGTAAATAAGCATGAAGGTACTACATACCTATATGGAGGCAGGCCATTATGCCCGCCTCTGCAACCTCAATTGTACTACACGAAAGATACAAGACAATTGTATCTTATGGTATGTTATGACGTAAGCAAGTCTCTTCTCTAAACAATTCATGCGATAGGAACTATTCACCTTATGCGGCGCTGTTGAGTTCATGGATTCGATAAGGTCCGAGACTTTCCTGCTATTTGTTGAGGAGCGTTGTAAGCCGCCATGACTTGTGGGAGGGGCTAGCGAAAGCGCGCCAAAAGTTATGCTGAAAATGAACCGCCCAGCTTATGCAGCGCTGTTTCTTTCGTAGGCCTTGGCCATTTCTGAAAGCTGTTGTGACGCCTTTTCGTGGAAAGACCAAGAAATAATCAACATGTGCAAAGTTGCTTATGAAACCAATCATACCATCATTTATCTAACTTAAGTTGTGATATTTCTTCGACGGAGATTCGAAAGAGTGAGTGTACATTTTATGTGGCTCTTTCGATATCAACCAATTCATCATTTGTCAGAACTCATGGAGATTCTCGAGTATCTTGTAAATAAAAAATAAATATACCACACACACACATCTATCCAAATTCACAAAGAAAGGTTTCATGTTTTTATTTATCATCATTTACTTTATTGTAGTTTTTATTTATTATTTTATTTATTTGTTTATCTATTTATTTATCATTATTATATTTTTTCGTATCCAACCTTGATATGGACCAAAAGGTCTCCTGTCGGCATGCTCCCTTACCTGGTTCTCTTACCTGGTGGGCTTCCCATCCACACACAACTTATAGCCCATAATTCACATGACATTTATATATTAATTGCTACTGGCTGGATAGTGTATCATAAGCAGCAACATTGTATGGAACTGTGTCAAGGTGTCGATTGGTACTGCCTTATGCAGTATAATCAAATAATATATCACCGAGATAAGCTGCGAGACCTCGTTTGAACACATCAATATCACTGCAGTTAACAAGTTCTGCTGTCAATTCATTCCACAAATTCACACATCTAATACTAAAATACCTTCTCCGTACTTCTACTTGTGTTCTGGTGTGACCAATTTTGAAATCATGGCCCCTTTGTAATCCTTTGTAATGTTGACATAGATACTGTTTGCGTGGTTTCAGACTATTTACTACGAGTGCAGGTTTTCATTAACTGACATGAAGCCAGGGACCTGACGTTCAACTGCAAACATGGTCGTTCTATTTGCCCTTGTGATCGAATTACCATGGCGAAAGTGAGCAAGTTCCGTGAACAGTTGTTTATACGAACACGTGTAAAAGAAAACGAAAACAGTAATCAGAAAAAACGTCTGTATTAAGGGCTAACATTAATAATTTTACTCCATCTCTGTATGAATGATAATATGATTGTATTTTATTCCAGTGTTTAAACCATACAATATGAGTTTGGAGTGTATCTCTAAGAATAGATATTGAGGACAAATATTGAAATTATTCATGTCTGCCTATGGACAGAAAATCATAAGACATATGGAATCCCAAAACTTTAATTACCACAGTTTTTACGAGTTCCATTTTGCTCGTGATTTTAGGCCTGGATTTGGTAACAGATTCCAGCTCACTGGAATGGAAAATTGGAGGGGTGGACGATTTCTTCATCTGAATAAAATCGTCAAACGACGACATACCTTAAAGATTTGACTAAGATGAGGTGTTGTGCTCTATAGTTTGTTTTTTATTCTTTCGTTCTTCCTTTTTTAAACTCCCAACGACTCTATCTTGGAGAGTCTCAATTTCGAAAAAAAATCGTTTGTCAGTTGCTCAAACAAAGTCTGTACTCTTCGGTTGTAACTTGGCGTGGTTTTGATTATTCTCTTCTCGTTTCCTTTGACCTTTCTTCCACCACTCTGTTATACTCCATCCTTCCATCCTTCCTATTTATTCCTTCCTTGTTTTCTCTAATAGAGGTGTTCAAATAGGTCAAGGGCTTTAACAATGGTGATGCAGATAAGGTAATCATATTAAGACAACAGGGCAGGACTCGCAGTAATGGATTTAAATTGGATAAATTCAGATTTAAGAAGGAAATAGGCAAGAACTGCTTTACCAATAGAGTAGTTAACGAATGGAATAGTCATAGTAACCATGTAGTGAGCGCTGAAACTGTCAGTTGTCTTTAAGAAATTAGATAACTTTATTGATATGGATAATAGGTGGTAACGGACATGGAACTGCCTAGTGTAGGTCTCATAGTTTCTTGCAGTTTCCTTCATTCTTACGTTCTTGAGTTAAAATGTAAGGCAAATATAAAATGAAAATACATGATTGAATACATTTTGGGTTTCTTAGTCGTTTCTTAGTGTCTTAGTCTTGCCAATTTTTTTTTTCTTTCTTTTTTTAAGTTTCTTCCCGGCTGTCGAATTGTTGTATAAAGTGAGTTGGTCCTCTGTCGAGCTTACCAGACTTAATATAGTACTTATACTGTATAATACAACGCCTGAGTGCACATATTCATAAAAATTGTGACTGATGTTACTACTGGAATTCATGCGTAATGATGCAAGGAAATTCGTGGGATGACAAATACTCACAAGACAAATGTTCACATGAATTATGCCCACACCCTCGATAAAATATAAATGCTCACATTTCCATATAATATCATAGGTTTTATTTACATTTACATGTTAACTGTTATACAAATACAAATATCTAATTACAGCGAAAACAGGAACATTTAATGCCCAAGTCAGATACAATTATCGAATAGGTACAAAGAAAATAAAATCAACTGTCTTTTGTAAACGTCACAGAATATAAATCCGTTTATTTTGTTGAAATGTACTTTGCTTTATTGACATGTACTTCGTCTTGTCTATGCTTTAATGACAGGGAGAAGTGAAGTCGTGTATAAACACTTGTTATAAGATTTGACTGACATTGCTGACGAAAATGAAGGCGATTTGAACTCACAATCTATAAAATTCAGATTTAGAAGCGACTACAGTTCAAGTCTATAAGAGCTAATTTCCTATCGTCAATAGCAAACTTTGTTTTCATCTTCATTTAGGACAGTGTTGCCAAGAATTCAGTCAAGTGAATCATCAATTCACTACAGTAACCATAAAAACTTTTATTTTAATTGTACGAGATTTGTTTGCCTTAGAATCTCTTCCATCGAATGAGATTCCGTAGGCTTTTGAAGTTTTAAAACGGACCATTTTATAACTTGGTTTGAAAACAATTACATACCTGGACGAATAAAAAGATACTTGCGTAATGACGCTGCCATCCATACCACACCTTTATTTCTTCCAAACATGTGGTCAGTACATGACTCCAGGCAATTAGGATTTCCGCGCACTCAAAATGTAGTAGAAGAATGGCACAGAAAATGGAAAAACATCACTGGAAGAGCTCATAACTGAAGTCACAAGAGAAGGAGCAGCAAGTTAGCACGTTAGCAACCAAATTGAATGCATACTTTGATACCCACAATCTCCTAAACAATATATATATACATATCTATATATATATATATATATATATATATATATATATATACATATATGTATATATATATATATATATATATATATATATATATATATATATATATATATATATATATATATATACATTCGTGAATAACGGATCACCAAGCTGATGGGCAAAAGTGAACATCACAATGTTGTAGATTAACTTTTCAGAATACCACACAATTTAACCTTTTGATTGATAATATTCATAATTTTATCAATTTTCAAAATAAAATGTTGAATTGGTGATTTATTTCTGGTTAGATTTTTGTGTATGATCTTTCATTCAGTTGCATATTTATATTATGTTTAATCATAGAAAAATTATGGTTATTTTGACCATCCACCAATATAAGAAAACAAAATGTCTTTTTTCAATGTTGGGATTTTGGCTCTCGGGAATTTGGGTTTGTCGATATAAGAGAGAGAGAGAGAGAGAGAGAGAGAGAGAGAGAGAGAGAGAGAGAGAGAGAGAGAGAGAGAGAGAGAGAGAGTAAGAGAAAGGGAGAGAGAGGCAGACAGACAGACAGAAAGACAGAGATTCGCCAGTGTCTTTGGTCATGTACTGGACACGTGATTGAAAGCCACTACCCTCCCGGATGAGAACTCCATAGCTCATATTATGGCCCGATCTATGAGTCATGCTGTGACCTTACATACATATAATGTGCGTGTGTGTGTGAGAGAGAGAGACAGAGAGAGAGAGAGAGAGAGAGAGAGAGAGAGAGAGAGAGAGAGAGAGAGAGAGAGAGAGAGAGAGAGAGAGAGAGAGAGAGAGAGAGAGTGCAAGTGTGAAAGAGTGTAAATGAGTGTGAGACAGAAAAAAAACAACAAGAGGGGCAGTCCAGAGAAGGAGAGAGGGAGAGATGTGTCGAGAAGGAGAAGACTTCGTTGGACTGAACTGAATGAAAAAAAGGAAGGCTTTGCGACGAGACGAGTCACGGCCTGGCCACGGCGTCACGCGGTGTCTTCGCGAGGGACATAATACACAACGATAGCGATGTGGAGAGAGAGAGCGAAGGGAAAGGGGGCCGAGGAAGAAGAGAATTCGCCCTGACCCTGAAAGGCCCTGCCAAGGATTCACGCGGGTTGTTCTCAATAAACAGGTCCGGGAAGAGGCGAAGAGGAAACGTGGAAGGTGCTGTTTTCATTCTACTTTTCATGAAGAGTCTGCCGATCCTTCCTGTGTTTAGGGAGTTGGGAATCGTTATGTATGTGGACTTTCAGATCCATGAATATTTGTCCTCCTATTGTAAATTTCCATAGCCTGATTAGGTCGTTAGGGTATTTCAATTCCCTGAAAGCTTTTGTAATGTAATTAAGTTCACATTCTAAATACACACTACTACGAATTCTGAAGTCTTGAAGAAAGAAACCAATCAGAACGCCTGGCTTTACTTTCCTGCTATGGCTAAATAGCACAAAATCGTTCCTGTTTGTGGGTTCCTTATACATTGCAAAATTCACTTCTTTACCTACTCTGCGAATTATCGTGTCGAGAGAGGCGGAGCTGGACAAGAGAGAGAAAGAGAGAGACGGGGGAGAGGGAGAGAGAAAACAATGATAGTTACGATGTTATTTACCTTGGCTTTAGTAAAGCATTCGACAAAGTGCCTCACCAGAGACTACTAAATAAAGTCAAAGCCCATGGCATAGAAGAAAAAGTGTTTGAATGGATAGATCATGTATCAAAGACCAAAAACACCGGGCCACCATAAACGGTGTAAAATTCAAATTGGGAGCGTTACTAGCGGAGTTTCCTAGGGTTCGGTTTTGGGTCCCTTGTTGTTCATTATGTGTATAAACGACTTGGACAATAGGATTAGTAGTGTTGTTAATAAGTTTGCGGACGACATTAGAATAGGACGCCAAATTAGGTCAGGACAAGGCGCCGGCATACTGCAGGAAGATCTAAACAAATTGTTCACATGGTCGGTGAAAAGACAAATAGAATTTAATAACGCAAAGTGCAGTATATTAGAAGTAAGGTTACATAACCCAGAAAGTAGGTATAGCATAGATAACACTTAGAAAAAACTGAGCGCGAGAGAGACTTAGAAGTGCTAGTGAGTTCTGACCTTAAATCCAGGAAATAATGTATTAGCGCTAGGAATAAGGCAAACACAGCATTAGGTTTCATTACTGGGACCGTGCAGTGGTAGTTATCAAACTCTATCTGGCGTTAGACCTATCCTTGACTATGCGGTACAGTTTTGGTGTCCGTCCTATAGAATGGATATTAAACTATCAGAATTTGTACATAGGGGAATGACGAAAATGATATATGGGCTTAGAAATTTACCATTTGAAGACAGGTTTGGGAAAATTACCTCTCTGGAAAAGGAAGACTGTGGGGGTGATCTAATAGAGGTATTCAAATTGTCAAGGGCTTTAACAATGGTAATGCAGGCAAGGTCATCATATTAAGACGGCAGAACACAATTCGTGGTAATGAGCTTAGATTGGACAAATTTATATTTAAGAAGGAAATAGGAAAATACTGGTTTACTATCAGAGTGGTTAACGAATGGAATAGACTTAGTAAACATGTAGTTAGTGCTGAAACTATTGGTTGTTTTAAGAAAAGATCAAATAACTTTATGGACGGGGATGACAGGAGGCAGGACATGGAACTGCCTAGTGCAGACCTTACGGCCTCCTGCAATACCCCCCCATTCTTATGTTCTTATGGTCGTAAGGTCACTCTGTGCTGCCATGATGACGCAAATCCAATAATTGCATTGTTATTATGAAACTAATGTAAGCAAGTCTCTTTCTCTCTCTCTCTCTCTCTCTCTCTCTCTCTCTCTCTCTCTCTCTCTCTCTCTCACACTCACTCACTCACTCACTCACTCACTCACTCTGTCTGCCTGCCTGTCTGTCTTCCTTTCCTTTTGTATCTATCAGTGTTTCTCCCTGCCTGTTTCTCTCTGTCTGTCTTTCTGTCTCAGTCTGGTCTGTCTGGTGACCCTGCGAGGGACGAGGGGGTGCAGGTACATATGTGTGTGTGTGTGTGTGTGTGTGTGTGTGTGTGTGTGTGTGTGTGTGTGTGTGTGTGTGTGTGTGTGTGTGTGTGTGTGTGTGTGTGTGTGTGTGTGCGCGCGCGCATTTGTATGTGCGTGTGTGTGCTCGTGTCTATGTGCGTGTGTGCGCGCATGCTCGTGTGTGCGTATCCGTATGTTCGCGTGCGCGTGATCGTATGCTCGTGTGCTCGTGTGTATGTGCACGTATGTACGTGAATGTGTGCGTGTATGTGTACGTGTGCCCCACACAAGTTGGCACCAACGCTGCCCGCCCTCGCCTAGTCATGCCGGGAGTCTGGATAAGCTTGGAGTGCAAAGGGAGTGTGCAAATGGTAAGAAGGTATATTTATATATGTATATATGTTTGTATGTATGTATGTATGTATGTATGTATGTATGTATGTATGTATGTATGTATGTATGTATGTATGTATGCATGTATGTATGCAAGTATATGTGTGTATGTATGTATGTATGTATGTATGTATGTATGTATGTATGTATGTATGTATGTATGTATGTATGTATGCATGTATGTATGTATGTATGTATGTATGTATGTATGTATGTATGTATGCATGTATGTATGTATGTATTTATGTATGTGTGCATGTATGTATGTAGGGAATTTTAGTTTCTTTTTCCGGTATCCTTTGTGGTTATCAGCTATATATATATATATATATATATATATATATATATATATATATATATATATATATATATATATAATATATATTTGTGTGTGTGTGTGTGTGTGTGTGTGTGTGTGTGTGTGTGTGTGTGTGTGTGTGTGTGTGTGTGTGTGTGTGTGTGTGTGTGTGTGTTTGTGTGTGAGTGCGTGTGTGTGTGTGTGTGTGTGTGTGTGTGTGTGTGTGTGTGTGTGTGTGTGTGTGTGTGTGTGTGTGTGTGTGTGTGTGCGCGCGCGCGTCTGTATGTGTTGTTGATTTTATTGTTGCTGTTGTCCAGCCAAACCACTGTAATAAATAAAATATGAAATGGAGTGTTGATGGGTTCCCTTGAGAACTGGCATCTGGTAAGCAAGCAAGCAAGCAAGGGGATCCATGACGGTAACCTGCTTGTACGTGGCGGTGCTGCTGCTGCTGCAAGATGGACACTTTGCTTGACTGCTGCTATCCATTTTCAAAAACCCTCAAACCCCTTACCACCTCCATCAAGAAATGCAGCCCCCAGGGCCGATGCTTGGTCTCCGGACTAGGGTCAAGATTTCTCTCTTTTAACTCCAATTGTATTTCTTAAACATCTTCCTTGAAAGTTGAGGGGGAGAAGGAGGTGGTAACAATGCAATTGAAGAACTAGCAACGTCATCGGTCATTCCACGTATGTGGCATTACTGGCAACAAAACGGACCTTACCACAACGAAAGTGGAGATGAATCGTTGGCATGAGTCCGCTTAGATAACGACCGATTGATAGTTCTTATATCTTCATGTAATTTCACCGACTTCGTTCAACTGATTACTGATACGTTGTGAAATGTGTTGCGTCGCTGGTGGGGTGATTTGTACAATCAGTTCTTCAAGGAAAGAGCCTATCTACAACCAACTCTGTCAGGAGAGAGCTTAATGTAAACTCAAGTAAATCTAAGTTGAGATAGCTTGTGCATAATCAAGTCTGCATGGAGAGATCTTATGCAGAATTAATTAGTTGTGCTTGCAGAGAGCTTGTGTACAACCAAGTTTGTTTGGGGATAACATGTGTACAATCAAATCTAATTGGAGAGAGTTTGTGTCAAATTAACCATGTATAACCAATTCCCCACGAAAAAAGCTCGTACATAGTCAACTATAGTTGAAACTGATGCACAATCAAGTGTGATTGGAGAAACTGCTCATCGCCAATCACTTCTGCTTGGAGAGAATTTATGAACGGTCATATCTATTTGGAGAAAGCTAGTGTACTACCAAATCTGATTGGCGAAAGCTCATGTTCAATCAAGTTTGCATGAAGAGAATTTAATATACATTCAATTAAGTCTGGTCGGAGAGAGCTTAGGAAAAAAACATGCACAGTTAAATCTGCTTAGACTAAGCTTATATACAGTAACTTAACATGGTCTCGGTATCGTTTAAAGATACTCGAAATATTGCGGAGAAATATACGTTCTATGGAGGTCTAGCCTCCATAGTCATAATGCTTCACTGAGGAAGGTCACTGTTCACGAGTGACCTTTTCTGACTTCGGTTCAAAAGGACTAAGTGATCAAATCCAGTAGGTCTCTCGGACAGGGAGTGGGTGGGGGACTGACAATATACTAAGGTTCTATTAATAGAAAACAAGGCAAACAATTTTCTTTACACACACTAACACACACACACAATAACGCACACACGCTAACATATACACACACATACTAACATACTAAAATAACACGCACACACACACATACTAAAAAACACACACACACACACACACACACACACACACACACACACACACACACACACACACATACACACACACACACACACACACACATATATATATATATATATATATATATATATATATATATATATGTATATATATACACACACTAACGCACACACACTAACGCACACAAGTTAAAATATACACACACATACTAACACACACTAATACGCACACACACACACGCGCGCACACACTAACACTAACGCACACACATATACACAATTTGATTTATTAATCAATCGAACACTATTATTTTCATCTCCAGACTTCATTAAACCACAAATTTTCGGGTATTCATTTGTGGTGGAGTTTCTTCGTATGTTTATTAGTTGGTAAGGTTAAGGCAAGACGGATGAATCGTCTAACTCCGACAATCACACACGGGACTCGGCAGCAAATCCCGTGGCGCCAGGCATTATCTGGTGATTTGGGTTACGTACGGGCACGGGTAATGCAGTCGTTTGCCCGCCAAATTTGCCCGAGTGACGGGCATTTAAGCACCCCAGTCACACCAAGTTTACGACCTGTTTCCGACCACCTTGGACGGTGGCACTTTTGTTTCCCTCGTGGTTGGCGCCACGTGGCTATTTCTATATTCATCTTCATGACGGGAA